>NC_035436.2:205672667-206279012 GCF_002127325.2 Helianthus annuus | reverse complement strand
CTCTCTGTCAGAAAGAGATAAAAGAACTACGGTTCAAACTCTCTATGCCTTGATTCTCTGAGAATCTCGGCTAATATTATAAACATCATCATGATTAGGCTTTATGCCGCCAATACTATTTATATAGTTGAAATAGGATATATTCAAATCCTAATATTTATTGAAATAAACAGTTAACCAAATATGGTCTCTGTACCATGGTTGACGAAGTGTCATAAAAGACAATCACATAATAATCCCCTAAATTAAAATTTTGTTATCTTCTGTAACAGATTCAAGTTACAAATGGCGGATCCCAATGGTGAGAACAGCCACACGAATGAGATGACTATGACAATGCGTCAGTTCATTTGACAGGCGCACAGCTAAAGGCTCTGATCAACAATGCTGTCCAGGCAGCGATTGATCGTCAAAATATGAGTCTCAAGGCAGATCTGTGTCAAAACCACCCTCTAAACCAAAGACACACTCCAAACCACCCTCTGAACCCAAGAAAGATGACGACAAGCATTCGTCTACTGAGCACAACGTTCACCGCGATAGAGAATATACTGATGCGTCCAGTGCTAAGGGTTGCACCTACAAATACTTTGTATCATGTAAGCCCGTGAATTTACAGGGGAGAAAGGTGCGGTTGATTGTATCACCTGGCTGGACGAGATGGACACGATTGTGGACATCAGCGGGTGCGCTGAGAGGGACGTGGTTAAGTTTGTGTCCCAGTCATTCAAGGGCGAGGCCCTGGCATGGTGGAGAGCTCTGGTGCAGGCTTCAGGTAAGTCTGCCTTGTACAAGATGTCATGGGGGGAGTTTATTACCCTCATAAAAGAAAACTACTGCCCTCAGCACGAGGTTGAGAAGATTGAGGCAGATTTTGTCTCACTAGTGATGACAAACCTGGATTGTCAAGCTTATCTGACAAGCTTCAACACTATGTCACGCCTGGTGCCATATCTTGTGACACCAGAACCACGAAGAATTGCCCGATTCATTGGGGGCTTAGAGCCGGCGATCAAGGCCAGCGTAAAAGCCTCTAGGCCAACGACCTTCAGGTCAGTTACTGACCTCTCCTTGTCTCTTACACTTGATGCTGTCCGTCTGAGGGCACAAAGGAGTAAGGAGGCTGAAAAGCGAAAGCGTGAGGATGATACCTCACGAAAGTCTGGGAAAAAGCACCGTGGAAACGGTGAAGGCAAGAAAGGGTCGGAGGCAAGGAAGGAGGGGCAAGCTGATGGAAGACCCTACTGTAAGGTCTGCAAGAAACCTCACTCCGGGAAGTGTAGGTTTGCGTCTGGTTCACATTCGCAGCAAAGGACTCCACCCTGTGGACTATGCAAGTCCAAGGAGCATAAGACAGTGGAGTGTAAAAAGATAAAGGACGCAACCTGCTATAATTGTAACGAAAAGGGGCACATAAAGAGTAATTGCCCGAAGTATGCCAAGAAGGCGGAAGAAACGAAGAAATCAAATGCGAGAATTTTTCGCTTGGATGCAAAGGAAGCGGTCAAGGACGACACTGTGCTTACAGGTACTTTTCTCGTAAATGATATATTTGCAAGAGTACTGTTCGATTCTGGCGCTGACAAGTCCTTTGTAGACCAGAAATTTTGCCAACTACTAAATATGCCAATCAAAACCCTAGACGTAAAATACGAAGTAGAGTTGGCAGACGGCACGATAGAAACCGTCTCTACCGTTCTAGAAGGATGTGAGATATCCATTAGGAACCATTCTTTTCCTTTATCTCTACTTCCTTTCAAACTTGCGGGTTTTGACATCGTACTAGGCATGGACTGGTTATCCCATAACCAGGCCCAAATCATTTGTGGCAAGAGGCAAATAGTTTTAAAGACTCCGAGTGGTGAATCTCTTACCATTCGAGGGGATACGCACTACGGATTGCCCGAAGACGTATCTATGCTGAAAGCTTCAAGATGTTTGAACAGAGGCTGTGTAATTTACATGGCTCAAGTGATAATTGAAGAACCAAAGCCGAAGATCGAGGATCTTCCAGTCATTTCTGAATACCCCGAGGTTTTTCCTGAAGAACTACCTGGTTTGCCACCAGATAGACAAGTGGAGTTCAGAATTGACATCATTCCTGGAGCAGCTCCGATAGCCAGAGCACCTTACAGATTAGCGCCAACGGAAATGAAAGAACTGAGGACCTAGTTGGATGAACTGCTGGCGAAAGGTTTTATCAAACCTAGTTCATCTCCCTGGGGAGCTCCTGTCCTATTTGTAAAGAAGAAGGACGGGTCGATGCGGTTGTGCATCGACTATAGAGAGCTGAATAAAGTTACCATAAAGAACCGATATCCTTTACCAAGGATCGATGATCTGTTCGACCAGCTGCAAGGAGCAAGCTACTTCTCCAAGATCGACTTAAGGTCGGGTTATCATCAACTAAGGGTCAGAGATGAAGATGTACACAAGACTGCATTTAGGACTCGCTATGGTCATTACGAGTTCCGAGTGATGCCTTTTGGGCTCACAAATGCACCGGCTGCGTTCATGGATCTCATGAATCGCGTGTGCAAGCCGTATCTAGATAAATTCGTCATAGTCTTCATCGACGATATCCTTATCTATTCCAAGAGTCAAGATGACCACGAGAAGCACCTCCGTTGCATTCTCGAACTACTACAGCGTGAGAAACTCTACGCCAAATTCTCGAAATGTGAATTCTGGCTAAGAGAGGTTCAATTTTTAGGACACGTTGTGAGCGAGCGTGGCATCCAAGTAGATCCCGCTAAGGTGGAGGCAGTCATGAACTGGCAAGAGCCAAAGACGCCTACCGAAATCCGTAGCTTCCTGGGTTTAGCAGGATACTACCGGAGATTTATTGAAAATTTTTCAAGGATTGCTGCGCCCTTGACTTCTTTGACCAAGAAGAAAGAAAAGTACATTTGGGGCCCGAAGCAGCAAGAGTCCTTCGAAATATTGAAGCAAAAGCTAAGCAACGCACCTGTGTTGACCTTACCTGAGGGTACAGATGAATTCGTAGTTTACTGCGATGCATCACACACGGGCATGGGATGTGTGCTTATGCAGAAGGGCAAGGTGATTGCCTATGCTTCAAGACAATTAAAGGTGCATGAAAGAATTACACCACCCACGACTTGGAGTTGGGTGCCGTTGTATTTGCACTTAAGTTATGGAGGCACTACCTTTATGGCATTAAATTTGTGATTTACTCTGATCACAAAAGCCTCCAGCACCTGTTCAACCAGAAGGAGTTGAACATGAGACAACGCCGTTGGATGGAAACCCTGAATGATTATGACTGTGAAATCAGGTACCATCCCGGCAAGGCGAATGTAGTCGCCGATGCATTGAGCAGGAAAGAAAGGGTAAAACCCATTCGAATCAATGCCAAGAGCATTGAAGTTAAAAATAATTTGATTGAAAGGATTTTGGCTGCACAGCGAGAGGCTGTGTTGGAAGCTAATTCTCCTAATGAAAAGCTGGGAGTAACTGCGGAGCAGTTGACTCTTAGCAAGGATGGAATTCTTAGGCTGAATGGACGTATATGGGTTCCGATTTATGGGGGACTACGAGATGTTGTTCTCCAGGAAGCCCATAGTTCCAAATACTCAGTCCATCCGGGTGCAGATAAGATGTACCAAGACTTAAAGGCAAATTATTGGTGGATAGGCTTGAAAAAGTCTGTAGCCGCCCATGTAGCAAAGTGCTTAACTTGTGCTCAAGTCAAAGCCGAGCACCAAAAGCCGTCTGGCTTGCTACAACAGCCTGAACTTCCCGAGTGGAAGTGGGAATGTGTAACTATGGACTTCATAACCAAGTTACCCAAAACCAGGAAAGGAAACGATACAATATGGGTCATAGTTGATAGGCTGACTAAATCAGCTCATTTTCTACCCATCAAGGAGACGTATAGCTCCGATATGTTAGCCCAACTATATGTTGATAAGATTGTAGCCTTACACGGCATACCTGTGTCTATTATCTCCGACAGGGATACTAGATACACGTCACACTTCTGGAAGAGTTTCCAGCAATCTTTGGGCACGCGTTTGAACTTTAGTACGGCTTACCATCCACAGACGGACGGTCAAAGTGAGCGTACTATCCAAACGCTAGGAGACATGCTTCGTGCATGTGCGATCGATCTAGGTGGTAATTGGGATAAAAACCTACCCCTGATCGAATTCTCCTACAATAATAGCTACCACACCAGCATAAAGGCTGCGCCTTTTGAGGCATTATATGGTAGGAAATGTAGATCGCCTGTTTGTTGGGCGGAAGTAGGAGAGGTCCAGTTATCGGGACCAGAGATTGTTTTCCAGACGACGGACAAGATTGTCCAGATCCGGGAACGTCTCAAGGCTGCCCGCGATAGGCAGAAGAGCTACGCTGATCCAAAGCGTAAGGATTTTCACTTCGAAGTGGGTGAAAAGGTATTACTTAAGGTGTCACCCTGGAAGGGGGTGATGCGTTTCGGCAAGAAAGGCAAGCTGAGTCCGAGATACATAGGGCCTTTTGAGGTCATTGAACGAGTCGGATCAGTTGCCTATAAACTGAACTTGCCTGAAGAGCTCAATGGAATTCACAATGTGTTCCACATCTGCAATCTCAAAAAGTGCTTCGCCGACGAGTCGTTGGTGATTCCACACACAGATGTGCATATAGATGAGAGCTTAAAGTTCATAGAAAAACCCTTGTCGATTGAAGATCGACAGGTGAAGAAGCTTCACAGAAAGCACGTACCGATTGTAAAGGTCAAATGGGATGCTCGTAGAGGTCCTGAATATACGTGGGAAGTCGAAGCTACAATGAAAGAAAAATACCCCTACTTATTTGAGTAAATCTCGGGTCGAGATTTATTTTAAGGGGGTGAGGATGTAACACCTCGAATTTTTGTGTCCAATGATGTGTTAACACGTGTCATTTGTTTACACGTGGCATCTAAAATAAATAAAGGACTAATTTTGACAAACCTTGAAAGTATATAAATTCGAGGGTTATAAATGTCAACAAGGGTAAATATACTGTATAGTATCCCTAAATAATGCTTAAACCTTCAAACGAATAAATTATAGATCGTACGAAAACAAAACGCGGAAGAAAGTGAGAGATTACAAACTACAGGGGTTAACTGTGTCAACATGTTTAATAATACCTCTGAGTGACCCTTTAACGTTCCAAAGACTTTGTAACGGTATTATACCCTCACTAAAATAATATATATAAATTTCGCGAAGTTTCGATATGAAACGAAAAAGATACGATCGAATTCGTAGAAGAAGGGTTAAAAGCGTCAACAATGAAAGCTAAGGCTTTCCAATATAAATAATAAATAAACCGGGGACTTAATAATGCGGGTAATTAACACGAGGCCCCTATCGGTAAATAACCGAGGGCCAAACCGCAAAGTTACCCCTTCAAATCCGAAAGGTCAGGCAAATCATTACGAAAGATTTCGTTATTAATGGCCCGATTCTGATAATCATGACAAAAGATTTAAAAATCCTGAAATATTAACCTTAGGCGACCCGCGTGAAGTTTCAACATAAGTTGAGGCGGGCCGCGAGCCTCCTCTATTTCGCGTCTGATTTTTGAACTTTAGGCGACCCGCGTTAAAATGGCATGGAACTCCCATGCGGGCCGCGTAAAGTGCCCAGATGCAGAAAAATGGTAACTACTTGGCTTTTGGAACTTGTGAACGATTATGCATGTAATTATGGGGCATGGGCACCCTACAAATGACCCATACATTTAGGGGACAACTACCCATCAGCTCTGGACTGATAGTAGAGCTTGTAATGATCATAAGTGGCCTTCTTTGGCTATAAATAGCCACTTCTTGTGCATTACCAATCACACAACTCAAAAACACTTATAACTGATCATTCAAGAGCTCTCTAGCTTTCCCTTCTGTTCTCTCATCAAGAGTTAACTTCTGTAAGTCGTTCATGACCATTTTGGTTTCACATTTCCATAGTTATAGCCTATAAACGCAACCGTCGTAACTAACGGTTGTCATTGCAATATCTTGCAAACGGTTCAGTCTTATGACGAATCAAAGGTGGTTATGAGTTGGTATTTATGTGGGTATTAAACCTCTAAAAGGGTTCCCCCTGATCACCACTCTAACTATGTCAATTATCGAGTCAAACGCGCGGTTAAAAAGTCAACAGAAAGCTATTTTAGCGATTTATGCATAAACTGTAATATATATGTTATGGAACCGGTTTTGATAGTCATAAAACATGATAATAAGTATATAAACATGTTCGCGCTCGTTTGAATCGATCATTTACTATATTGAACCGGTTCGGAGCCGAAAGTCGCAAAAGTTTGACTTTTGCTTTGACTTCAGTTCTGACCCGTTTTAGTGAGGTATAAATATACCTTAGGACTCTCTTAGGACCAGGTCACATGTTGGTATAAGCCTCTGTGGTCGGTTCATGAGTTACCCGAGTCTTTCACGCAAATCCGTCATTCGCCTAAAAGTTGACCGTAACGGCCTTTTAAAATTAAAACGAGTATTTCGGACACGTGAACGGACCAAAACCTTGCTTATTAAATTATAAGCATGTCCCTGAAGTTTCACGTCAATCCGAGGTCTAGAATGAGAGTTATGCTAAAAGGCGCACTTTTAAGAAAGTTTTGTAATTAACGGCGCAATTAGCATAACGCCCATCTAACCCAAGTTTTCGTCACCAAAACTTTTACCCACTGTGGTGAAATAATATTTTGGGAATTTTAAAGATTTTTAATAATTTTTACCTTGCTCATAACCTGCGGTTATGGCTACGGTTCGGTAAATACCGAATATGCCCTTTTTGGCCAAAACGGGAGTTCTACAAGGTCTTTTGACCCGATTCCAGTTGCTACTGGTTTTAAATAATAAATAAAGTATTTCAAGCTTTATAAGCTGTTCGGGAAACTCAGATTTCCTGTAGAACTCGAAAATCCCTTTCTAAAGTCTTTTAAATGACCGAAAAGCCCCTACGGGGCATAAAATAAACTTAAACTCGTTACGGGCATTACGGAAGGTATCCTACTGATACCAAAATACTTTTAAGGCATATTGACTTAGGAAATAAGCGTACGACTCTTATGGTTAACCGTTTCGCCTATTTGCGCACACGGTACGGCCCACGGAACTAGTTTTCGTGCAATAGCCGATATGGGTCAAATTATATTATTTGAACCCCAAAATCCAGAGTATGAACTATAAACCCATATAAAACAAGTCTCTGAACTTGTTGGGTCCAAATCATACTCCATTCTCGGTTTTCGCCTTTTCTTGCGAATTAACCATATCCATATATATCGGAATCAACCGGTTTAAGCTACGGCTAATACAAGGACCGTTAGGATTCTAAGAGGTTAATTAAAACCTTCGTTCCAGATTAGGAGCCCCAGTAAAAGCTATCGGTGACTTGATCTAAATTAAGGATTAATACTTGCAAAGGTAAATACTTTTGACTTATTTCCCCTATACGGGCTTGGGTTACGGTATATTAATACCGCTTGATTGAGCATTATATACTTCCATCGCTTAGGTGGTTAATTGATTAAATATGATTGGCTCATTTAAACAGTTTTGTTGCTTATAAGCCTTTGGGGGGTTTAATGACCGTTGTCCCGGATATCCTCGGCATCATTTTACGAAATGGCCACGACCATCGACATCCCGGTGTAGGCGTACACCCGGTATAAAGTGTCGACATTAAAACTAAAAGACGTAGCCGTTGGTTTCTGTACTACGGTTTTACGCAAACGTGGTGTGTCTATAAATCTTTAACCCGGCACGACCCGGGCTACTGAACGCATAAAAGAACATGTAAAACGTTCACAAGATCATTATGAATTTTCCCAAGTTATAAAAGAGTTTGTGCCTTGTGCATTCAAATCAATTTTAAATAAACATTTTCAAATGTGTCAGTTGAATGTATTTACCAGTGTAAACTGACGTATTTTCCCCAAAAAGATTAAGTGCAGGTACCTAAACGTAATTGGCTGGTATTAGCTCCCTAGCGTCGGGATAAGCCTCGCAAGCTTGATTGCAGTATCTAATGGAACAATACTTTATCTGTATTTTACGATCCACTGTGGATATTCAACTTCTGTAATACATTTTGATATTACAATCAGAGGTTGAAATTATATATTTAAATTATGCTTCCGCTGTGCATTATATAATTGTGTGGTTTGACTATATTGTTGCCAACATCGTCACGGTAATCCCCCACCGGGCCCACCGGTGAGACACGTGGAAATCGGGGTGTGACACTAGTGCAACCATGTGTTCTTCTTAAACCGAGAACAGGAATACGTACTGGGTCACGTAGGATTTACGTGACGTGCCCTTCCCCGAGGACAGTGGTACGCGTGGGGGGCTACGTAGGCTTTACGCAGCGTGTCCTTCCGACCCGAAAGACAGTAGATGGTATTGGGTTACGTAGGCTTTACGTAACGTGTCCTCCCGACCCGGGAGACAATTGGCAATTACTGGGTTACGTAGGCTTTACGTAACGTGTCCTGACTATCCTGAGGACGATGGTCTTTAGTCTAGTGAATGCGTAAGTACGAGTAACTCTTTCAATATCAACGTATCCAACCCAATTCCCAACCCGGGAATCCCATGCCTTGGCTGTGTGAACTCACCTTGGTTTGCTCGGCAGATACACAAAGAGTACAGGTAAGCTAGTAAATGGTCAACCACGTCCTATCATGGTTATAATACAAGTCAGGTCTTGACTTAGATAATACACGTTTGTTTCACATAGTCTAGCACGTTGCTAATCACGTAAAAATCATGGCAACATTTGGCAGTTAAGCAATACATACAACTTGTACGGTTTAAACGAGTAAGCCCAATACTAACCAGCCCAACCTGTTGTGCGAATTCCCATAAAGCCCGGTCCAAATAATTTTAGCAGTCCAATTAGCAGATATGTAAACAAGTCCAATTACTTGGCCCAATCAATTGGGCCCGTGATAGCGTGAATCCAAAACAGTGTGTGCGAGCTAATGGGCCCCGAGTCGCAACCAGCGGTCTCGAGTTGCAACGGGAAGTTTCAAGTCGCAATGGCTGGTCTCGGCTCGTCATGGTCTGGTTACGAGTCGCAACCTGACTCGCAACCGTGATTGCGGCTCGTGCTGCTGTGTCGGTGTGAGGTTTCGAGTCGCAACTGGAGGTACCGACTCACAACCGTGTGGCTTTCAACTGTAACAACTTTCCTGATTTCATGCACAAGATTTCCTTGATGACAGCTAACAAGTTTGGCAGTTTCACAATCCGATTAAACCACAATCAATTAACATAATTTCTATTATTCGGTTAACCTATCATCAATCAAACAGAACAATTGCAACACCAAATCACATGAACCCTAATGAAACCATAATATGAACAACATCTTAACAATACATAAACATTCTAACATGGATCTCGATTACCAAACTACATCCGATTATGACAATACATAACAGCCGATTACATCTTTCCATCCTAATCATAATACAATAACATAATCAATCATAGTAACCATACATGTGAACCGATTCACAACCACTATTAACTATTAACATAAACAACATGTTAACAAGAATCCTTCGGGTAACAAGCAAACATCTCCGGTAACAATCAACATACAACAATAACACAACCAATAACATAAACCACTAACCGGATTAGAGAAGGAGAAGAGAGTGATCCGAATAGGGGATGCTCTTGCCGTCGGGTTCCAAGCAAACGAGAGAGAGAAAGGAGTCTAGGGTTCTTGTGAGTTTTCTTGTGTTTAGTGACAAATGAGAGAACAAAACCCCTTACGGGTGTTTTACTCGCTAAGGAGAAGTGGGCCAAAACCCCTTAATGGGTTGTCCATGTTCCGAGTACAAGAGGTGCGGCCCCAATTGGGCTTGTGCGGTCGAACGGTGTTGTGCGGTTCGGGTTGGGCTCAATTAATACACACATAGTAAGCACACATATTAAACATAGCACATATCAAATAATCATTCACTTAATAAGTCAAGTTCATATAGTCATGACATGTTCATAAACGTTACACAAAGATAGGTTCAGAATTTCGAGTTGTCACATTATCCCCAACTAATTGGAAATTTCGTCCCGAAATTTGGTATGCACTCACTGAGGAAGCTAGGTAAGTTATAAAGTTCCCTGGTTTTCCTGGGGTGTCACATCCTCCCCCCGTTGATCTGGAATTTCGTCCCGAAATTCCGAAGTAGTAGCTTCAGCCTCAGTAGTGGTTGCATTGGTTTCGAATAACTGGGGGTACTTTTCTATCATCCTGTCTTCGCGTTCCCAGGTGTACTCTGGGCCACGTTTGGAGTTCCAACGTACTCGAACAAGAGGGATTCTCTTGTTTTTGAGGACCTTTACATCCCGGTCCGTGATTTCAACTGGTTCCTCGACGAACTGCACCCGCTCGTCGATAGTGAGTTCCTTAAAAGGAATGATGAGGGTTTCATCTGATAGGCACTTCTTTAGGTTCGACACATGAAAGACATTGTGAACTGCCCCGAGTTCAGCTGGTAGGTTCAACTTGTAGGCTACCTTGCCAATCTTTTCTATGATCTCGAATGGTCCGACATACCGCGGATTCAGTTTGCCCCGTTTGCCAAAACGAACTACACCCTTCCAGGGTGAGACTTTAAGTAAAACCCGGTCCCCGACCTGAAACTCCAAAGGCTTTCTACGCTTGTCCGCGTCGGCTTTCTGACGGTCGCGTGCTGCCGCCATGCGTTGTCGTATTTGTGCAATCTTTTCTGTGGCGTCCACTACAATCTCTGGACCCGTAATCTGACTATCCCCCACCTCTGCCCAACAGAGGGGTGACCGGCATTTACGCCCCTACAATGCCTCGAATGGAGCGGCTTGAATGCTGGTGTGATAACTGTTATTGTACGAAAACTCCACCAAAGGGAGGTGCTTTTCCCAGCCGTTGCCGAAATCGATAACGCATGCTCTAAGCATGTCTTCAAGTGTTTGAATCGTTCGCTCAGACTGCCCATCCGTCTGAGGATGATATGCTGTGCTCATGTCTAATCGTGAGCCGAAAGATTTATGCATCGCTTGCCATAGCTCTGATGTGAATCGTGCATCGCGATCCGAAATGATGGATGTGGGCACCCCGTGCCTCGAAACAACTTCTTTAAGGTAGATGTCTGCGAGAGTGGAGAACTTATCCGTTTCCTTTATAGCCAGGAAGTGTGCAGACTTGGTGAGTCGATCCACGATCACCCATATAGTATCATTCCCCCGCTGGGATCTAGGTAGGCCTGTAACGAAATCCATGGAAATTTCTTCCCATTTCCATTGCGGTATCTTAGGCTGCTGAAGCAGGCCAGCTGGTTTCTGATATTCGACCTTGACTCTCGCACGGGTCAAGCATTTTCCAACGTATGTAGCGATGTGGGCCTTCATACTAGGCCACCAATAAGTAGTGCTGATGTCGCGGTACATTTTATCCGACCCTGGATGTACCGAGTAGCGAGACTTGTGTGCTTCGTCCATCACAAGTTCGCGTAGACCGCCATAAAGTGGGACCCAAATACGCCCCGTTACATAGTAGGCGCCGTCTGCCTTCTGTTCCATTTGTTGTCGTGAGCCGCGTAAGGCTTCAGCCTTGACGTTTTCGGGCTTCAATGCTTCTACCTGAGCATTTCGTATCTGTGTAGGGAGGCTAGACTGAATTGTAAGCTGTAGCGCTCGCACGCGCCGAGGTAAAGTGTCTTTCCGACTGAGGGCGTCAGCCACAACATTGGCCTTGCCTGGATGGTACTTGATAGCGCATTCGTAATCGTTCAGTAGTTCAACCCATCGCCGTTGACGCATGCTCAAATCCTTTTGCTTAAGGATATGCTCGAGACTCCTGTGATCGGTGTAAATCGTGCACCTGGTACCGTACAGGTAGTGTCGCCATATCTTAAGTGCGAAAACAACAGCTCCCAGCTCTAAGTCGTGCGTCGTGTAGTTCCGTTCATGAACCTTGAGTTGACGAGAGGCGTAAGCAATAACCTTGTCGCGCTGCATTAACACACATCCAAGACCCTGGATGGATGCATCACAATATACTACGAAGTCATCTGTGCCCTCTGGCAAAGAGAGGATAGGTGCACTGCAAAGTCTATCCTTTAAGTACTGAAAAGCAGTCTCCTGGGGCTCTCCCCAGCGATAGGTGACACCCTTCTGTGTCAGTAGCGTAAGCGGCTGAGCAATCTTTGAGAAATCCTTGATAAACCGTCTGTAATAACCTGCCAAACCCAAGAATTGGCGTATTTCCGTTGGCGTACGTGGTGCAGGCCAGTTTCTGATCGAGTCTACCTTGGATGGATCGACATGGATCCCATCCTTGTTTACTACGTGGCCTAAGAAGTGGACTTCACGAAGCCAGAAGTCGCATTTAGAAAGTTTAGCGTACAGCTGTTCCTTCCGAAGGAGTTCCAAAATAAGACAAAGATGCTGCTCGTGTTCCTCCTGACTCTTGGAGTAAATCAGAATGTCGTCGATGAAAACTATGACGAACTTGTCAAGATAGGATTTGCATACCCTGTTCATAAGGTCCATAAATACAGCAGGCGCGTTCGTTAATCCAAATGGCATGACGAGAAACTCGTAGTGACCATAACGAGTTCTGAAGGCTGTCTTGGAGACGTCCTCACCCCGGACTCTCAGCTGGTGATACCCTGACCTTAAGTCTATTTTGGAGTAGTAACTCGACCCTTGCAACTGGTCGAATAAGTCGTCTATGCGTGGAAGAGGATAACGGTTCTTCACCGTTACCTTGTTGAGTTCACGGTAGTCGATGCACATTCTGAACGTACCGTCTTTCTTCTTCACGAAAAGTACTGGAACTCCCCAAGGCGAAGAGCTTGGACGAATGAAACCCTTTTCCAAGAGCTCTTCTAACTGCTTTGACAATTCTTCCAATTCTGATGGAGCTAGACGATACGGTGCGCGAGCTATGGGTGCTGCTCCTGGAGCGAGCTCGATCTGAAATTCGACCTGACGATGAGGAGGTAATCCAGGTAAGTCTTCAGGAAATACCTGAGGAAAGTCACGTACAACTGGAATATCCTCCAGTTTCTTTTCCTTTACTGACGCGTCTGTAACGAGTGCCAGAATGGCAGTGTGCCCCTTTCGTAAGCATTTCTGAGCCTTCAAGAAAGAGATGATGCCAACCACAGCACCACTCTTGTCGCCTTGGACTTCGAGAGGTTCCTGACCCGAACGAGGAATGCGAATAATCTTCTCGCTGCATAAGATTTCTGCCTGGTGTTGGGATAGCCAATCCATCCCAATCACGACGTCGAAACTACCCAAAACTATGGGAATGAGATCGATAGAGAAAGCTTGACCAGCTAGGATAAGATTACAACCCTGAACTACGTGCGTGGCTTCTAGACTTTTACCGTTAGCTAACTCTACTACATGTTTGGTGGGTAAAAGTGTTGGTGCACGTTTTAGCAGTTGACACATTTTCACAGACATATAGCTTGTATCCGCACCCGAATCAAATAAAACAGTAACATATATATTGTCGAGGAGAAACTTACCCATAACCACATTGGGATCGTTCACTGTGTCACCTCGACCTAGCACAAAAGCGCGTCCCCTAGCCTCGTTGCCATTGTTGTTGTTGTTCCCACCGTTGTTGTTCCCGTTGCCCTGGTTATTGTTGTTGCGATTCTGGTTCAACTGAGGGCAGTCGCGTTTGAAATGGCCTTCAGCCCCACACTGGAAACATCCCCGGTTTCCACGCTGTGGCTGCTGCTGCTGTGGGTTCTGTGGAGCTGGTTGTTGCGGTTGCTGGTTCTGATTTGCAGGCCGTGGGCTCCTACAGTCTTTAGCCTCATGCCCCATCTTAAGACACCTTTGGCAACGACCCTTGCTGCATGGGCCGCTATGGTGCCTGTTGCAATTGTGACACTTGGGGTGAAATCCCTGATATCTTCCCCGTCTATGACCACCAGAGGATTGCTGACTGGGACTCTGGTAGTGGTCAGTCTTCTGTTGCTGAGCTTGAGACTGAACGGATGCTGAACCTTTACTAGAATCTCCATCCCACTTCCTTTTGCTGTCACTCGTAGTAGCGGGAGTAGCTGAAGGAGTGACTGTAGCAGTAGCGTTGACACGCTTAGGCAGTTTATTCTGATCCACTGCCTGGTCGGTGATGCGATGAGTGAGGCGCTGAATTTCCTGGATGTTGTCAAGGTTAGCCGAGGTAACATGGCTCTGAATCTCTGGCGCCAATCCCTTGAGATACATCTCAATGCGCTTGTATGGAGGGTCCACCATAGTTGGGCACAGTACGGCCAGCTCATTCGACCGTTTAGTATACGCTTCAATCTCTAACCCAACCATTTTCAGATTATACAGCTCGTCTTCCAACTTGTGAATATCTTCACGTGTACAATACTCCCTCTTGATAAGTTCCTTAAAATCGTTCCAGGGTGTGGCGTTAGCAGCTGCCAACCCCAGAATTTGCACCTGCGCGTTCCACCAGGTTAGCGCGATTCCTTCCAAGGTGCCAGTTGCATACTTAACCTTGCGAGCCTCAGGGCACTCGCACATTTCGAATACTGACTCTAGCTTTTCAAACCAGTGGAGGAGTCCCACTGCCCCCTCTGTGCCGCTGAAGGTACTTGGACGACAGTCCATGAAGTTCTTAAAAGTGCAAACTTGCTGCGCTGGTTGACCTATGGTATACGAATAGGGCAAAGTTTAAATACGAGGCCTAGTTTAGGAGTGTAGGATCTAAAGATCCTAGCGTGAGTTATGACTACAGGATATACTACCTGCTTGAGCAGCTGCAAGTGCCGCAGCAACTTGAGCTTGAACGAGAGCCTCTAGCTGGGCTTGAGTCATGTTGATTCGTCCAGACATGATCTTCATAGTAAAAGTAACGTAAGTGAGAGTGGTTCGCGAGTAGGGCGATGACAGAAAAGCGTAAGCACGCAGGGATTCTTATGCTATAGTATCATGTGTATCTAAACGTAATGCGAGCAAAGTTCTAAGCAGTTCTAGCAAACAGGCAATAAACATAAACCTTATTACCTAGGATGTCGAGTCTTGCACGTGGAGCGAAGCGTCGTTGTGGATCGTTGAGAGCACTGTTCTGGTTATAGTCCGGTTTTAATAAAAACGTTTTCCCATATTAAAACCAAGTTCTCTATAACCAATGGCTCTGATACCAATCTGTCACACCACCAAAATCCCACACGCGGAGTACCACCGCTTGGAGGCGTGACATGACCAGGATCAAGCCATCAATCATATCAAACATAGCATTTAATAGTAATGAAAGTAATTAATGTAATTCATCATGACATGATTGATGTTTCAAAACCAATCATTGTTTAAGTAGCGGAAGCATAATAATGTAAACTCGAAATAGTCATAAGTTCAAATAACGTTCATGATCCATATCCCACAACGACCCGCTCCTCCCTGTGCAAGCTCCATAATGTACCTAAGGTCCTGCAAGGCATGCAGCAAATAATCAACAAACTAGTTGAGCGAGTTCACAGAAAGTAAGTTCGTAACAGTAATGCGTAAGTTCATCTAGTGGGGGCTTCCCATACAAGTATATACTATTTGTGAGGGATTCTCACGTTTATCCTTTATAATGGGGGCTTCCCATTATGGTACTTACTAGACTAGTGCAACCATGTGTTCTTCTTAAACCGAGAACAGGAATACGTACTGGGTCACGTAGGATTTACGTGACGTGCCCTTCCCCGAGGACAGTGGTACGCGTGGGGGGCTACGTAGGCTTTACGCAGTGTGTCCTTCCGACCCGGAAGACAGTAGATGGTATTGGGTTACGTAGGCTTTACGTAACGTGTCCTCCCGACCCGGGAGACAATTGGCAATTACTGGGTTACGTAGGCTTTACGTAACGTGTCCTGACTATCCTGAGGACGATGGTCTTTAGTCTAGTGAATGCGTAAGTACGAGTAACTCTTTCAATATCAACGTATCCAACCCAATTCCCAACTCGGGAATCCCATGCCTTGGCTGTGTGAACTCACCTTGGTTTGCTCGGCAGATACACAAAGAGTACAGGTAAGCTAGTAAATGGTCAACCACGTCCTATCATGGTTATAATACAAGTCAGGTCTTGACTTAGATAATACACGTTTGTTTCACATAGTCTAGCACGTTGCTAATCACGTAAAAATCATGGCAACATTTGGCAGTTAAGCAATACATACAACTTGTACGGTTTAAACGAGTAAGCCCAATACTAACCGGCCCAACCTGTTGTGCGAATTCCCATAAAGCCCGGTCCAAATAATTTTAGCAGTCCAATTAGCAGATATGTAAACAAGTCCAATTACTTGGCCCAATCAATTGGGCCCGTGATAGCGTGAATCCAAAACAGTGTGTGCGAGCTAATGGGCCCCGAGTCGCAACGGGAAGTTTCGAGTCGCAATGGCTGGTCTCGGCTCGTCATGGTCTGGTTACGAGTCGCAACCTGACTCGCAACCGTGATTGCGGCTCGTGCTGCTGTGTCGGTGTGAGGTTTCGAGTCGCAACTGGAGGTACCGACTCGCAACCGTGTGGCTTTCAACTGTAACAACTTTCCTGATTTCATGCACAAGATTTCCTTGATGACAGCTAACAAGTTTGGCAGTTTCACAATCCGATTAAACCACAATCAATTAACATAATTTCTATTATTCGGTTAACCTATCATCAATCAAACAGAACAATTGCAACACCAAATCACATGAACCCTAATCAAACCATAATATGAACAACATCTTAACAATACATAAACATTCTAACATGGATCTCGATTACCAAACTACATCCGATTATGACAATACATAACAGCCGATTACATCTTTCCATCCTAATCATAATACAATAACATAATCAATCATAGTAACCATACATGTGAACCGATTCACAACCACTATTAACTATTAACATAAACAACATGTTAACAAGAATCCTTCGGGTAACAAGCAAACATCTCCGGTAACAATCAACATACAACAATAACACAACCAATAACATAAACCACTAACCGGATTAGAGAAGGTGAAGAGAGTGATCCGAATAGGGGATGCTCATGCCGTCGGGTTCCAAGCAAACGAGAGAGAGAAAGGAGTCTAGGGTTCTTGTGTGTTTTCTTGTGTTTAGTGACAAATGAGAGAACAAAACCCCTTACGGGTGTTTTACTCGCTAAGGAGAAGTGGGCCAAAACCCCTTAATGGGTTGTCCATGTTCCGAGTACAAGAGGTGCGGCCCCAATTGGGCTTGTGCGGTCGAACGGTGTTGTGCGGTTCGGGTTGGGCTCAATTAATACACACATAGTAAGCACACATATTAAACATAGCACATATCAAATAATCATTCACTTAATAAGTCAAGTTCATATAGTCATGACATGTTCATAAACGTTACACAAAGATAGGTTCAGAATTTCGAGTTGTCACAATATGTTTGAGTGTACCCTTTAGCTACCAGCCGAGCTTTATACCTTTCAATGGTTCCGTCAGACTTATGCTTTACTGTGAAGACCCAGCGACATCCTACGGGTTTCTTTCCTGGCGGAAGGGTACTCTTTTCCCATGTGTCATTTTTTATCAAGGCTTCCATCTCTGTTTCCATTGCTCCTCTCCAGTTCTTGGATTTTAAGGCTTGTTCAACATTGGTTGGGGCATGTTCAGAATATATTGAGGAAGCAAACGCCTTAGCTTCATGAGACAGGCTCCCCTGGCTATGTTGGCTACCGGATAATTTGAGTTTCGAGATTCCTTTTCTGGGGAATATCGCTTGGGAGGAACTCCCCTATTTGCCCTTGGTGGCAACACATACCGTTCTGGTGCTTCCCTTGGTTCAATGTGTTCTGTTGTTGTCACCGGTTCTATGTGTTCACCATCACTATGATTAGGGGAGGCAGGAGAACTTCGTTCAGCTTGCTCCTGTTCTGTGTGCTCACATTCATAATGATTAGGGGAAACATTAGAATTTTCAGGAATCTCATTGTTACTTACCTCGGGCATCAGGTTGGAGGGATTTTCTTCAGTGAGACTGTGCTCAGTTGGTTGTGTGTTTGTGTCAGGCGGTGATTCTCCTTTGGTACTGTGATCTCCTCTGGTTATGACTTCCTCAGAAGATGGGAATCGAGTCAGCCAACCCAGTGTGTCTATGTGTTCGTTCTCCCCCTGACCATTAGGTTGGGTGTCATAGAAGTATTCTGTTTCAAGAAAGTCAAGGTTCATAGTAGTGTGTGTGTGACGTGTTTTTGGGTTGTAACAACGATAACCTTTTTGATTAACTCCATAACCCACAAACACACATTTCTCGGCACACGGGTCAAGTTTTGTTCGATTGGTTTTGGGTATGTGAACAAAGGTTGAGCAGCCAAAAATTCGTGGTTCAAGAGTAAGAGAAGGGGGGATCTCGGAAAATTTTTCTAGGACTTGTATGGGGGTTTTTAGTTCAAGAATCTTTGTAGGAAGTTGATTTATAAGGTATACAGAAGAAGCAACTGCTTCGGGCCAGAAGAATTTAGGGACTTTGGATTCGATTAGGAAGGCCCGAGTCATCTCAAGAATTATACGGTTTTTGCGTTCGGCAACTCCATTTTGTTCAGGAGTATGTGGACAGGTGGTTTGGTGAATTATCCCCTTTGTTTGGCAAAACTGTTTTATGGATGCATTAACGAATTCCCCCCCATTGTCGGACCGAAGAATTTGAATTTCTTTTTGAAATTGAGTGTGAATCATAGTATGGAATATAGTAAATTTTTCAAAAACTTCAGATTTATGTTTCAAGAAATAGACCCACGTCATACGGGTACAATCATCTATGAATAGCAAGAAATAACGAAAGCCTTGTCCCCCCGTAATAGGGGACGGACCCCATACATCAGAATGAATTAATGAGAAAGGTACATTAACTCTTGTATTATTTGGTTTGAAGGGTTGTCGATGGCTTTTAGCAAGAAAACAAGTTTCACAATTTATTTTATCACGAGGAGAAAAAAGTTTAGGGAATAAAAGATGTAGATACCCAGAAGATGGATGTCCGAGACGCCTATGCCATAACCATGCTTCTCGGTTTGTAGTTCCATGAGCTAGCATCACAGTACCTTGTTGAGCCACCTCATCCACATAGTACAACCCCTGATGCTCAGTGCCACGTCCAATAATCGTCCCCGTCCTGATATCCTGTAAGATACAAAAAGTGGGATGCATTAGCACTACGCAATTTAGTTCTTTTGTCACATGACTGATTGATAGTAATTTATGTGACAATGATGGAACATAAAGGCAATTTGAGAGTTTTAATGTTGGGGAGATTTCAATTGTTCCCCCTTTTTCTGCACGCATAACCTCTCCGTTCGCAGTTTGAATATGAGTTTTCTGCGGTTTGGATGTTGACACCAAATCAGAAATTTCATATGTCATGGTATCGGTTGCCCCACAATCGAAAATCCACGATTTATTTTTTTTATAAGAGTTATGTACCATATTTGCCTTTCCTATTTTTCTTTTTCTTTTGTCTGTTTCTACATCAACTCCCCACCTTTTCATTTGTTTATCTTCTCTCTTTCCTAGACACCACATCTCTCACCTATTTAACACAAGTAAAACCCTAATATTTAACTTATCAGCCGTCACCCACCCTTTTTCTCTCTATCCTCTTTATGCAGACAACAAAAAATAACTCAAACCCAAAAAAAAGAAGAACACACAACCAACTGGTGGATGTTAGGAGTGGCGGAGGTGGTGGTAATCGGTGGCACGTGAAGACGGTGAGTGGTGGTAGGTTTCAGCGGACGATATGGGTGGTGGAGGGTGGATTAACAATGGTATATGTTCAGATCGACGGAGTTGAGGTTTGCGGCGGCGGCGGTGTTTTGGTTGGTGGAGCTGGTGATTAGTAGCCGGATGTTGTGGCGGTTGTTGGATCTTGAACCAACAGGAAAGGAAACAAGATCTGAGGTTTGATTGCGGCGGGGTTGAGGTTTGCCGGAACTGATACACGATCTGAGATTTGCCGGAACTGGTAATGATTTTTTTTTCCGAGTTTGATTTTTGTAGACGGGTTTCTCTGGTTTGGGATTGTTTGTAGATGATGAGCAAAGTGTTCAGGAATCAGAAACACTGCTCTGATACCATGAAGACTTTATTGGAAAAAAGGCTTGTATTGATTGTTGTGTGTATTACAAAGAAGCAAAAAGGCCTATTTATATGCATATACAATGACTTAAACGAGGAAACACACTAAAGGATTGGAGCTGGAATACAGGCTGTCGATGATTGTCAATGCTAAGATTGGGAGATGATAATGCCTTCACAATCCTTTCCTTTTTAACAATGAAAGGGTACTTTTTTATTTTTGTTAACTTTCTGCTTAACGGACTTGTTAAAACACAACTCAAATCGACCCATTCTTAAGTAAATGGGCCGAAAAGGCCCCTCTATATTCTATACAGTTGATCATTAATCAATATTAAGAGTTAAATGCCCGGATAGTCCCTGTGGTTTATCCTTTTTCCACCTTTAGTCTCTAACTTTCTAAAATTACAGCTATAGTCCCCAACTTTTCAATTTTCGTTCCCGGATAGTCCCTGTGTCTAACATCAGTTAGTTTTCTCAGTTAAGAGGGTGTGAAATGACAAAAATATCCTTTGCTTAAAAAGGACAAACCACAGGGACTATCCAAGCTTTTAATAAATAAAAAAATAAAAAACTAATTAATAAATCAAATTTCAAATGGATCCCACAACCTACTCCACCCTCACCCTAACCCCTATCTTCTTTTTTTTCTCGTTACATTCTTTGACCACTCCTTTTTCCTCTCCAAACAAACCCCTTATTCATCCTCCGCCGCAATCCTCACCCATCATTAAGATGCAGCAACTCACCGCCACTGCCACCGAACCACCACCGGCCCCACCACCACCGAACTAACCCCACAACAACAACAACATCAACAATAGTGGTTAGCGATGCAACAATACCAACAACAACAATGGTTAGCGATGCAGCAATACCCCGCCGCCGCCGCTATGCACCACCCAGCCATGATGTACCAGCACCCACCGCCGCAATACATGCCTTATTACCATCAACAACAACAACAACAGTATCAGCAGCAGGCTCAACACCATAACAATAACAATAACAATAACAATAACAATAACAATAACAATAACAATAACAATAACAATAACAATAACAATAACAATAACAATAACAATAACAATAACAATAACAATAACAATAACAATGGCAGCTTTGCTCGGCGACACGTTCCTGTAATTCACAAATATCGAAAACAATGCATACAAATAACAGGGATGAGATCATTCCTAGTTCATGTCTAGACTCGGAAGTCAAGGAATGTGCTACTGTGTCATTGAGATTAAACACAAAAGGCTAGTGTTTAATTCACTCAATGTTGGCTCTGATACCAACCTGTCACACCCAACAACTTTCAAACTTTGTTATTTTAGGCCCCTTGACTTCCATACTTGCATGTTTTGTTATAATTAGTACAAAAAGCCCTCCTTGGCCAATATTAAGCATTCTCGAGAGTATGACCGAACATTGCGACACTCCAGTTCGCTTATATGGTCACTCAAAGGTGTAGTTTTAAATGTTGACGCTTTTGGCCCCTTTAACGCACAAACTTGCGCGTATTATTGTTTAATAGCATCAAAGCCCTATGTAGCCCATAATAGGCATTCCCAAGAGTATGATTGCACGTCATGATGTTTCGGGTTCGTTAAAAGGTCACTCAGAGGTATAATTAAACATGTTGACGCTTTTAACCCCTTTACCTTGCAAACTTGCGCGTAACATCACTTATTGGCGTAAAAGCCTTAGATGACCAATATTAGGCATTCCCGAGAGTATAATCAAACATCATGAAGCTCTCGGTTTGTTAAAAGGTCACTCAGAGGTAAGAATTAACATGTTGACCCTTTTAACCCTTCGACGCCCAAACTTTCAAATAATTATGCAAACGGCTCCTCTCGACCAACATGTGGCTCTTTTGTGAATATGAATACCGTGTAAGGTTATTCAGAGGCTTAGTTTAAGCATGTTGCCACTTTCAGTCCTTTCATATTCAAGGTTTTTGATTTTTCTCAAAATTAGTCCCTAATAGTCAACGTTTGACTTCATTAGAGTTTAGTACACGTGTCAACACATCATTGGTCGTGATTTTACGAGGTGTTACATCCTCACCCCCTTAAAAGAAATCTCGACCTCGAGATTTGCTCAAAAGATGGAAGTACTTTCTGTCGTCTAATGGACTTAACTTCCACAACATATTTGGGACCTCTATGGGCACCCCAGTTGACCTTTATAATAGGTACATGTTTTCTTTCGGAGCTTCTAATCCTGTCAATCCTTGATCGATACTGGTTTCTCATCAAACCATAAGTTTTCATTAATCTGCACATCATTATGTGATAATTCTATTGACTTATCAGCGAGACATATCCTTAAATCACCAGTGTGGAACACATTGTGAATACCATCAAGTTCCTTAGGTAAGTTTTAGCTTATAGGCTACCGATCCTGACATATTCGATTTTCTCGAATGATCCTATATATCCAGAGCTTAACTAGCCCGCTGTATTAAAATTTCATCACACCCTTCTAGGGTGATACTTTCTGTTGAATCTTATTCCTTAACAAGAACTTAAGAGGTTTGCGACTCTTATCAATCATTGATTTTCTGTCGATTATTGGCAAATTTCAAACAGTTACGGATTCGTATGATCTTATTCGTTATTTCCAGGGAAATTTCAGGTCCTGCTAATTTGGACTTACCAAACTTCTGTCCAACAACGGATGTTTAACATTCCATCTATACAAGGTCTCCAAAGGAGCAGCCTTGATGCTTATATACTAATTATTAGTTATATGAGAGCTTATTTAAGGTGAGATAGTCATTCCAACTACTGCTTAACCCAATCTTGAAGAATAGCTAACCTCATGGTTAGTTGAACAAGTCGACAATCCTGGGTAGCCAATAGCGACTCACAATTGATACCTAAGTAGGGTTGCGGTAATCAATGCATAAGCATAATGAACCGTCTTTCTTAACTAATATTACCGAAGCTCTCAGAATTATGAATTAGGCTTTATGAACCTTTATCTTAAAACTCATTTAATTAGGGTTTCGATTCTTCCATTATTGCTGGTACTAATTGATATGGATATTTTCATAATAATGCAGCCCTAAGTGGGATGTAAATCTCAACTCTACTTGTCTTAGGAGGTAAACAGGGTACTTCTTTAGAGAAGATAATCAAGACATAACAGAGATATTCTAAATCCCAAGCTTCAGATCATCTATCGATACTCGTGTCAGATAAATGACACATTTGCTTTACGAATGCATGGATGTCTTAATTAGCGACACTCACTTGGACATTTCTATTCTGGATATCTTCTTTGAATACCATTAACTGACTTTGGTACAATATGACCATTGGGATATCTCAGTGGTTCCATGCATTAAACCTTCATACTGATCAGGCATGGAAGCAATCTATGGAACACACTAGGATACGCCAATCCTCATATGGCGCTATTATAAAGCATAGTCTAGCATTCACAGTTGATAGAAATCAATGAGATAATAAAAAAAATAACATATATTGACATACTCCATCTGGAGAGAGAGAGAGAGAGAGAGTACTCTAGATTTTTACGAATGAAGATTTCTGACAAGAATAGAAGAAATGGTTCTTATGATTTTCGCATGTAAGTTTTACCTTACACTTAATATCTGGGGTTCTTATGGAAAAAATTTTAAAAGTTTGCTATGCTTAAAATTTATGAAGGATTTGTTGGTACCCGAACCAAAACAGAGCTCTTAGCATTTATATTACTAATAAATGAGAAGGAATGTACCTGATGACATTATTGATATGAACTACCTCTGGCATTCATCAGGAGAGTTTAAGCGCTTTCATTCTTAGGCTTTTTATTCTTAACCATACATCCCTTGACAGATTTAGGGCATGTAGTCTTGATGTGGCCTTTCTCGCCACAGCCGAAGCAGACTGCATTCTTTATGTCCCTACATTCGTGAGACGGATGACTAGTACTTTTACAGATGCCACACGGTCTTGGCCTTTGTTCCATTCGACACTGTCCCCAGTGTCTTTTATAGCATGTCTTGCATACAAGTTTCTTATTGGACTTTTGTTGGTTCTTATTAAGCTCTAGCTTCCCCTTTTTCTTAGAAGTCTTGGAGTTATCTTTCTCCCTTTTCCTTTTTGGTTCATTCTTTGCACTCGAGGCATGAATAAGATCCTTCTCGTGAGTAATGAAGTGTGGTTTTAAATGGGATTTGGAGAAAGTAGCATTTGGCTCTTTGAACTTTTTCATGACCTTTCTAATAGCTTTTCCAACAGCTGCGTCAATCATAGCTTGGAGAACATCTCTGTTAATTTTGAGGTTCACAATTGTAGCATCATTAGCATGAGTCGCACCATCAATGACGCGATTGACGGTTGTCTTATCCGAGTTTGTCATACTCGAGACTTGGTCCCCAACACCAACTGAAACAATTACTTAGTTGTACTACAACAGCTAGTCATCATTCTGATGACCTAACATATGCTAACCACGGTATCATTAAACCATACAGGCTAATATGGTATGAACATTCCTAATGAACGTTATTTAAATGTATATCAATTATATTTAGCCTAGGTCACAAAAGGACCATCAATGGCATTTAAGGTTTGGACCTAGTCCATTACCTTTTTGACAGGGGATTAAAATGTCACATCTGCCTTTGTCATATTGATGATTTTTGATAGCTTGAAAGCTCGCCACAAGGACATTGGAAAAGAGTGATTCCTAATGGATATAAAGCATTCACCTAAAATTGTTGAAGCAGTCTCTAAGGCATCATCTGCCAATTCTACCTCATGTTTTATGTCTAGAGTTCTAACAGGCAGATTCAGCAATTTACAATATTTATTGTCTGCAATAGACTTATCTGTGCCAGAATCAAACAAAATTCTAGCATAAACCTCATTGATAAGGAAGGTACCTGTTATGACGTTATCATTATGTACCGCCTCTTGGGCGTTCATTTGGAAGACTCGCGCGTTTGTTTTCTTGGCCTCTTCAGGCTTCTTTGCAAGTTTTGGGGAATTGGTTTTGATGTGCCCTTCCTCGTTACAGTTGTAACAAGTTGCGTTCTTCAACTCCTTGCATTCTAAAGTCTTGTGACTCTTGGTCTTGCAAATCCCACATAGTTTAGCACGTGGGTCGAGCGTACATTTTCCAGAATGACGCTTTCTGCAGTTACTGCATTTGGGTCTTTATCAGACTGACTCGAGTTTTTCTTGAACTCGAAATTTTTCTTGTGCTTAGAATTTCCCTTTTTCTTCTTGTCAGATCGATGAGAGCTCTCCTCTTCTCTTTTCCTTTTTCCCTCGTCAGTAGTCTTAACAGACTTATTCCTGATTGCATCTAAAGTGATAGATAAGGATAAGTCCACCATAGACCTATATGTGGTAGGCCTAGATGCTTTAAAATTTCCCTTAATTTCTGGTGCTAGGCCTCCAATAAAACGCGCTATGCGTTTACGTTCAGGGGTGACTAAATAGGGAACCAGGCGGGACATGGTGTTGAAACTCGTCACGTATGCCTGACAATCTAAATTCTTCATGACCAGAGTCAAGAAGTCTGTTTCGATCTTTTCTACCTCATGCTGAGGACAGAAGTTTTCCTTGATCAGTGCAACAAATTGATCCCAAGATAAGTTATAAAGCGGGATCTTCCCCGTGGCTTGGATCAATGATCTCCACCATGCCAACGCTTCTCCTTTGAATGATTGTGAAACAAATTTCACAATATCCTGCTCGGCACAACCACTAATGTCTACTACAGTATCCATCTCATCAAGCCATGTCATACAATCGATGACTCTTTTTTCTCCTGTAAAGTCCCTTGGTTTGTGAGAGACAAAGTATTTATAAGAGCAGGTCTTAACACGTGGCTCCTGATTGAGCACAATTTGTTTGGATGGGATACTTTTCTGATTTGACGAATGATGAGAATCGTCCTTATGAGATGTATGTGTCTTGGAAGGTGGCTTCGTATGAGGTATAGACTGAGTCCTAATGCGAGTACCACTTGGTTCTTTGAACTATCTGTCAATGGCTATAGTGACAGGATTATCTATCATTGCTTGTAGATCTACACCCGTTATATTCATTCTGGTGTTGTCATTCCCCATATTGGAATGACTATTAACCTCATCTGATTCAGGCATGCTAAAGCTTGTTTTCTATAAAACAATTGTCAATAATTTTGTTTAGAAGTCTATTCTGGAATCATCATTTTCGATGATTCATTAACCATGGTATAAACAGACCATATTTGGTTAATTTGATAATCAGGTTTATTTTAAACTTTTCATTATAGTTAATCTAGTTATAAACTATTAAGGATATTAAAATGGCACAAAAGGCCTTGTCACGAGGACAGTTTTGAATTTATGAGCCATGATCTTATAGGATCGAGACATTAAGGTTTGAACATAGTTCATTACCTTTCTTGACAGGGAGTCAGAGACTACAACTGTCTCTTGTCTTTTAGGACAATGGATATAGCCCGTAGGCACTTTATCACTAATGGATGTTTATGATATGATCATTTTATTTGATGATTTGAGCCATGATTTCTAAACCACTAGGCTAGATAAGAAATTGGAAGAATCCAATATAAGGATGACTATTGTGATTTTCTCGAACCACATTTGTCAAGAGTGCTAACACGTTCTTAGGTGTTGACAATGATCTATTATCTTAAAAAGGCTTTACCATTATAGCCATGTCTAAAATGACATATAGGCTAGGTTATACCTTTAAGATTTTCCTTGAGATTTAATGGCGGAGCAATCATAAACTGAAATAATGTTCTGATTTAGGACATAATACATATGTATATGTTTAATACCAAAGTAAATTTTAAAAAGGAAACTTTTCATAGAAAGTCCTAAAGAATTACAATAATTACCCTAAACGGATCTTAAACAAAGAAATTCGCCCACGCAGGGACTTATTTCTGAAAGTTTTCATTCCTTATAGGGACTACTAGAGAAATGAAATATAACAAAGGGAGTTTCTTCTTCATTTTATTTCTGAAAGTTTTCTCCTTGGTTCACTGTGTGTGGTACGGACACTGAAGGTTTTTGTGGGTAGTCGAAATCTTCTATATTAGGAATCTTTGCAAAAGTGGAATCCAAGGATTCTATGTTTAATGAATATATGGATCACGAATAAGGTCAGGACATGTATAATCCAAATTTGGGATTCCAAGACTGGGAGGTAAGAATTATGGGTCCTTTGGGTTCTCATAGGTATTATCTTTGGAGTGGGAGCCTCAAGGACAGTTGGTATGGACTCCTCCGATGTTGGCTTCTCATTTGAAGTTTCAAAAAGTCTTAGGTACAGAATTTGAAATATGTTTAATGGTTTCAACTGGTTTGATTTTTGGGAAATGGTTCAAAAAGGTCCTTTCTCCATACTGGTCATACGCTTATTCGAGCTGTAGTACGAAGCTTAACATTCTTAGACTTCAGGTTTGGAGAGTTTCCACCAATGGCAGCTTTGCTCGGCGACACGTTCCTGTAATTCACAAATATCGAAAACAATGCATACAAATAACAGGGATGAGATCATTCCTAGTTCATGTCTAGACTCGGAAGTCAAGGAATGTGCTACTGTGTCATTGAGATTAAACACAAAAGGCTAGTGTTTAATTCACTTAATGTTGGCTCTGGTACCAACCTGTCACACCCAACAACTTTCAAACTTTGTCATTTTAGGCCCCTTGACTTCCATACTTGCATGTTTTGTTATAATTAGTACAAAAAGCCCTCATTGGCCAATATTAAGCATTCTCGAGAGTATGACCGAACATTACGATACTCCAGTTCGCTTATATGGTCACTCAAAGGTGTAGTTTTAAATGTTGACGCTTTTGGCCCCTTTAACGCACAAACTTGCGCGTATTATTGTTTAATAGCATCAAAGCCCTATGTAGCCCATAATAGGCATTCCCAAGAGTATGATTGCACGTCATGATGTTTCGGGTTCGTTAAAAGGTCACTCAGAGATATAATTAAACATGTTGACACTTTTAACCCCTTTAACTTGCAAACTTGCGCGTAACATCACTTATTAGTGTAAAAGCCTTAGATAACCAATAATAGGCATTCCCGAGAGTATAATTAAACATCATGAAGCTCTCAGTTTGTTAAAAGGTCACTCATAGGTAAGAATTAACATGTTGACACTTTTAACCCTTCGACGCGCAAACTTTCAAATAATTATGCAAACGGCTCCTCTCAACCAACATGTGGCTCATTTGTGAATATTAATACCGTGTAAGGTTATTCAGAGGCTTAGTTTAAGCATGTTGACACTTTCAGTCCTTTCATATTCATGGTTTTTGATTTTTCGCAAAATTAATCCCTAATAGTCAACGTTTGACTTCATTAGAGTTTAGTACACGTGTCAACACATCATTGGTCGTGATTTTACGTGGTGTGACAGAACGAAATTGCAAAAGTTTGGGACTATAGCTGTAATTTTAAAAAGTTAGGGAAGAAAGGTGAAAGATGGGCAAACCACAACGACTATCCATGCATTTTTCTCAAAGTTTTATTATTATTTATAAAACCATCAGAATCAGTTCAATTTAACATCGTAACTAACTAGTATCTTAAATATAGTATGTCTTTAATCTTAATTATTTGCGCTAGCTATTGAATATGTTTCTGACAATAATTTTGTCTTCTTCGCTTTTTAATCATATGCTAACTTTTGTTCTATTGAAAGAACCAAAAGACGTGCACCATATTTCTTGTATATTTTTTTTTAGCTTTTTATAACTTATAATAAAAAATAATTTGGTAAAAGTTATAGAATCCTTTAAACTATTTTTTAACCTAAACTGAAATATGCCACATGATACCTCTTCTTTTGATCCTTTAATTAACAAAAAAAAATATAAACATAGTACTTATCATGTCTTAAACAATACATGATACCTCTTCTTCTGATCCTTTAAGTAACAAAAAAATATAAACATCGTACTTATCATGTCTTAAACAATACAAACACTACCTTTTTTTAACCCGTGTTTTTATTATAAATTACTATTTAGTTATGATAACTAAAATTCATATTATCACCCTCAAAAGAAAGCTTAAAACCACTTAAACACACACGTGCGCACGCAAACATATATATATATATATATAGATAGAGAGAGAGAGAGAGAGAGAGAGAGGAAGGTTAACGTACATTACGGCTTAACGTACATCACGTACGACAAGTAATTACGCACGTTCATTTTAAAATCACGCACGTTATAACTCAAAAATCTAAAATCACGCATGTTGAAACACAATAATCACGCATATTGAAAACATTAACGTGCGTGTTATACAACAAATCACGCACGTTGTCGTACGTGAAGTATTTTAAGCCGTAATGTACGATATACTTTTTCTATATATATATATATTTATATTCATCTTTATATTTATAAACATGTATTAATCAAGTTCTTTTTTTGGGAGGTGTGGAGCTGTCCAACCAAGACTGCTTTAATAGAAAAAGAAAAGATGAGAAAAATAATAATGAAGAGGGTGGTATCTTTATTCTCCATCAGTGTCCTGTCAAGTGGTATTTGGTGCCAAGTCTTTGTCCATATGTATAATTGAAAGCACTAATGACTAACCATCCAAAGTTTAAACCCTTGAAAATCCCACAAATTATATTTAAATCTTTTTGGAACCCTAGCTGATCAACTAAAGAACAAAACAAAAACCCTAATGTTTCTAAAGTGGCCACTAGTTGCCTTTTGAGGTTTTTGAGTCAGTAATATTGCACTACATTCCCTTATAGAACCTGTATTTAATTAACTAAAGTAATTCATAATGCTAATTCTTTACTTATCTTCCAAAATGGTTTAATTGCTTGCTTTTCTTGTTTGTGTTATAAAGAATCTTGAATCATAAAGTTTGTGTTAAACTTCGTTTGGAAGCAAGTTCTACAAGAAAAAACATCATCATCATCATACTAAGTAAATCTCACCAATAACAAAGTTAATGTAGAGTCTAAGGAGAGTAAGATGTAAACAGTCTTACCTCTACCTCGTAGGAATAGAGAGGCTGCTTCCAGTAAGACCCCCGGCTCGATAGTAGTTTTGCATCAAGACTTGGACATAAGACACATAACACTCAACAATTAAGACAAAGGCTGCTTCCATCTCTTTAGTTGTAACTAGCCATCACTAATGACATCAGTGGTAATATTGTGATTGTTAGCAATAGGGGCGGACCTACCCTTTGGCCAGGGCGGGCGGCCGCACCCCTTGAAAAAGAAATTTGAGTGTATATTTTAGACAAAAACCCGACCGCACCCCTTGAAAATATGGTTGAACACCTCATCCGCACCCTCAGCAAATAATTTTTGGATCCGTCACTGATTAGCAAGTTGGTCCATTAGTAAAATTATACAAGCAAATAACAATTGTAAGTGTACGTAAGTAGTGTTCATTGGTCCATTAGTGGAAGTTGTGCAAGCAAAAACAATTGTAAGTGTGCATAAGTAGTGTTCATTAGTGGTAACTACTATAAGTAGCAAGTGTGCACTAATAGTAATTGTGCATCATGCGACACTAATTAGTACGTACTAAATAACTGACTATTGCTACAATGGCCATCAAGTGACATTTAGGAAAAAAGGTCTAGTTTCAAGTGAGGTTTAGGCTTTGTTTCATACATTGATCCAAATAAATATATCTCCTTTTTTCATCTCTAAGATGACCAAAACGAATGTGTTAGTTATCCTATGCTCATCGATCCTGAACAATAGATCGATTTCGTATGATTTGTCAATTTAACTATTTTATAAAGAAAAAAAAATATACAAAGCACCTCAATTTATAACCAACGTTTAGAGATCCAATGGAGTGAGATCAATCAACCAAATAAATAAATAAATCATGAAAGAAACTCTTACCAAACAACATATGTGGCTACTTTAGCCTTCAAGTCCACGCATTTTTAGGTTCAAGTCTCACCTCTTTACCCGATAAAAAGATAAAAAAGAACATGATATTATTGGCTAAAACTTTGTATTAGGGGTCCATTACCCATTAAGACATTAAACTAATCTTCTAGATATTTAAATTTCCACTAACCCTATAGACAATTAGTGCCCCAACAACAGCAAAGTGGTTTCCTCTCACCTTTTAGGTTTTAAATTTAATCTAAAAGTTAAGCACAGGAAAAAGCATTGAATTATGACATAACTCTTTATATTAAACTAGCATTTCTTAATTAGGTCTTATCCCCAACACCACTATTGTTATTATTAAATAATTAACTTTATAATAACCCCCCACCCCACTCTTGTATAGAAATACAATGTTTGCATCATTTCTTGAAATCCTTTAAGCCAAAAAGCTCTCAACAAAGAGAAGCAATCATGAGAATGAAAAGAAACATGTCTTACAAGATTTATCTCCTAACTCTTCTCATTGTAGCCTCACTTGTTTCATCATCATTTGCAGGTTCAATCCATAATATATTCAATCAATTTCTTATCTTTTCTTCTGTATAGTAATCTTTATGAACACATATGTAAACCCTTTTGAGTTGTCTATATGAATCATACTTGATCATGTTCATGTGAAACAGCCCGTTGCGGTTCGTCCATTCCAATGGTGAAACTTGGTGCAACTGATCAAAATCAGGTTAGTTAAGTTCATCTTCTTTTTCTTTTAACATAATCTCTTATATTTCATGTGTTTTGCGTCATATCATGTAAAAAACTTTATGTGCATGTATGTGTATATAGGAATCTTTATATGAAGAAGATCAAATTTTGGGGAGGGATGATATTATTCATGAGAGGCTGCTAAGGGCTAATACAAAAGATTATGGGCGATCGGATCCTGCACCGACGTTTGTCAAGCCTCCGTTTAAACTCATACCGAACTAGCTAGCATGGTTTAGAGATCGGCTCATTCGCGGTATCAATGAAATTAGCAAAGAAACTAGTGATATATCCTAGGGAGTATACTTACCTGTTGCACCTATAAGTTTTAAAGATAATACACTCCCTTTGTATAAATATATATTATATACATAATGTGTATATGTGAACGTAGTGTTTATGCTGCCCAGCAAGCATCATGCATGTAAAATATTTTTGAATTATGGATGTGTACGTATATGTATTGATGAAGTTGATCTATAAACTATATATGAATATGGATGTTATTATGTTAATACTATTAGATTATATGTACGTATAGTTAGGGTTTGCAACGCATGCATGTCTTTTGTAGTGAGAAAGTATGCATGTCTTATTTGGGCGTTTTCTGTTTGGACGTAATACTTACATGACATGATTTTTTTTTCAATAATTTAATTAAAAATATAATTTGAAAATAAATCTAGTTTTGAAACGCTGCATGCTACTCTTAATTTACAATTAAACCAGTGGCGGACCTACCAACAGTTGTGGGCAGCCGCACCATTTGAAAAAAAAAATAGTGTATATTTTAGGCAAAAAACCCGACCGTACTCCTTGAAAATATGGTTGAACGCCTCATCCACACCCCCAACAAATAATTTTCAGGTCCGCCACTGAGTTACGAGCTAGTCACGTCAGGTATATCGGGTTTGTGATTGGATTCAATGAAGAGTCTCTTTAGTGGAATACAAGAAATTACATTAAATTTATTTGCTCGATCTCTATAATATATAATTGTTGTATCTAATAAGTTTGCTTCGTGATATTCAGAACATCAAGTTATTGAGAACAGAAAACTAACAAATTAAAATTGTTTAATTTTAGTCAATATTTCATATTTTTAAGTTTAATGCTTCTTGCATACATGCACAAGTTATACATGTAAAAAAATTATCAAACTAATATGTTCATATGTTTTAAATTTTATGTTGGGTCGTTTAACACCCACACATGACCAATACATGTCGTGGTCGTCATACTCAGTAAATCTCACCAACAGCAAAGCTAAGGTACGTAGGGTCTGAAGAGGTTAAGGTGTAGGCAACCTTACCTCTACCCCGTAGAAAGAAAGATACTGCTTCTAGTGAGACCCCCGACTCAATAGTAGTTTTGCATCAAGCCTTGGAACACTTAGCAAATGGGATAAAAACCGATTGGTGCATGTACCCTCTTGTCTTTCGGCTACCAACGTCACCGCATGATGCATGATTAATCGTCAGCCCCTTTTAATGTTAGCTTTTATATACGAACAAACCATCAAATTACTAGTTTGTTCAATTTTCATTCATGGAAAAATTACAAGTTTTGTTCTTTATCTTTATATCATTTTTCAGGCGGTGTCCATTTTAACGAATGTTGACAGACGGTATCCTTTACTAGGTATTTTGTTGCAAGTTTAGTCCTTTACACCCAACCCAGTTAAAAAATGTCACACCCTCAAATTACCACTTAGGGAGTGTCCCTGTTAGGCGTGTGACCACTAGTAATGACGAGCCACTAATAACATTGAACGCGCACAAGTTTCAAAATAAAATCCTTGATTATTAGTAAAATACCATCAACAAGTCTAAGTGAAAACCAAAGTATTCAGCGGAAGCAAAATTTAAACAGTTTCAAAACCCAAGTATTGTATCAAGAAATCAATAACATAAATCCATCCAGTCGACCCATGACCACTCCAGCTACTCCAGACAGCAAGCCCCAATGCAGAATATCAAACGACCTACAAGCATGCAAACAAGTGTGTCAGACAACGCTGGTGAGTTCAAAGTTTTGTTACCGAGTTCAGTTTACCAGATACATGTATAAAACAGTTTAACAATTTGATTGATTTGATGTTGTTATTACTCGATTACCGTATGTGGCGACTAGATGTGAATGCCCAACCCCAATGCCTCCATTTAGGCATTGGTCATGAGGTCAAGGTATCAAACAACCTTGAATAGATGTAAGGGGTTTTATATGTACACGATGAGAATGCCCAACCCCAATGCCTCTAACTAGGCATTGGTCATGAAGTCCAGGTAATTAGTTCACGCCCGTCCTTTCGGCCCGGTGTGAGGGTGCCAAACCTAATAGCGCTATCAACTAAATACCTCGTTGCTTCTTCAGCAACACGGTAGATGTATGGGGTCTTACATGATTTATACTGTGTTCAATAACCAACATCCCAAATAACAGTTTACCCAGTATTCCCTTTAGAAACGTTTACCAGATGTCCCAAACCACCGGGACGCATGCTTAGAAAAGTGCAGTGAACTCACCTTTGGTTTGCTCGGTAAGATTAAAGCACGTATTCCAAGTTGGTCAATTAGTCCCTATTGTAATTACCAGTAATAATCAGTTTCGAGTGCACAAACACTAGATGTTCCACGGAAGATTAATTTACATATTCCCTACTCATATACCACGTAGTCCGACATACAAGTAACGCACATACTAGCATACATGTTGTAACAGTTGTCCGCACAATGCACTTGGCAACATACACCATCATAATATCACATAGTAGGTGGTTAAACCCCGAGTCACAGATTCCTTCATCCTAACATGGCATATGCTGCTCACATTTACACAAGTAGTATATATTCAATAATGGACATGATGTATCACTTAATTGTGTCACAAACCTCCATTATCAGGGTATATTTATGTACTAGGTACTACACATACAAGATTACACATATCAAATCTCATGTACTCGTGTAGCATCACATAATAGTCATCCAAACCGCGCAACCCGATCATACCTAAGGCCCAATATGAGTCGTCTGCTCAACAGTGAATTTTTTTGGGCCACTCACGCCTGAGCCCAGCCTGAACGCAGCCCAGCTGTGCATACGGTCCACCCTTACCAGGCCTGTTTCAATGTGTGAGGCCCAACTTACAAGCTAGGCCCATGTGGGGTAATCTGATGTTAGAGTGTGGCCCAATATGGGCTCGTGTATATGTTTCATTCTTGTGTGGCCCACTGGTTAACTACTTCCGGATATGATCTAACAATTGAGGCCATGCACATTAACAAATTCAAAGTTCCAATTCATGAGTTCCATATACATAACAGTGATCAAATAGCAAGTAAATCATGCAATCAAATAATAAATCATTCAATTCTGGTTTCAAACAATCGGTCCAATCATTAATTTATTGATCAGATCCTTATCAATATGCAGGTGACTTGGAATTTATTCATAATAGTCAGCCACTTTTTCCATAATTTGTCAGAATTACATGTGATCTATATAAAGTTGTCAGTGATCACATCATATTACAATTGAGGTCCAATGAAAAATCGAATACAATTAAATCAAAACTGATTGTTTGAATTGTGTTGTGGTTTGTGCTAGTTGATATGACCTAAACTGTATCCAGTGATTTGTTATTATCTAGCATTATCACTGATCATCATCATGCTGAACCAAACACCACATATTCTCATATACAAACATAAACCACACAGCCATGTATCGATGCCCAAATCAACCAAGATCAAGCAAGTTCACGGATACTACAAGCAACCAATAAAATTAAACAAACATAAGTGATACTAACCGAGATAATATGGGAAGTATGGTGATGGTGATCTCGACATGGGGGGGGGGGGGGGTTTGCTTCTACTGCCGCAGTTTGATTAGAGGGGGTAGGGGTAGGGTTTGTTTATTTGAGTTGTGTGATATATGCAATTTACGTATACATAAATATATTTTATGTAATCGAAGTGGGCTCAGGCCCACCCCAACAATCCGATACATGTGAGCGGTTGGGTTCCTTGGTGCACAATAATCGGCCCAATACCATATGCACAAATCTAATATGCGTGGCCCGTCAAAGTGTGCGGTTCTAACTTAACCATACGACACAATAGGTAACGCAAACAAGTCTTTCACGAGCGTTAACAGATTCACAAAAGCAAGGAACGTGAAAGAAAAGAAATAAAGAGATTTGAAATCACAAGACTGACGGATACGAACCTTGAAAGTCGAAGTTGTCACAAAAAACCATGTTAATTGTTGGGTGTAAAGGACTAAACTTGCAACAAAATACCTAGGTAAAGGACTAAACTTGCAACAAAATACCTAGTAAAGGACACCGCCTGTCAACAATTAACAGGGTTTTTTAACTGGGTTGGATGTAAAGGACTAAATTTGCAACAAAATACCTAGTAAAGGACACCGCCTGTCAACATTCGTTAAAACGGACACCTCCTGAAAAGTGGTATAAAGATAAAGGACAAAACTTGTAATTTTTCCTTCATTCATTTTATTTTGTTGTGTGCATCAAAATAAAATGGTCCATTTTTATCTACTTATTCTCGCAATATAGAGTTGCGGAAAACCTTGGTTTTTGTATATAAAGTGTAAGAAGTATTTGCAAGCTTGACCAAACTAATTTAGTTGTTAAGTTGCTTTGATAGCGGTTTCATATATAAAGAAATCCAAATGATTCAACATAAAAAGTTATGCAATTGGTACTGTGTGATAAACACACTAGGTTTTAGGAATTATCCTTGGACCTTGCAAACTGAAGAACACTAATATTGCTCTTATATCCAAATGGATATGGCGCTACAAAAATGAAGAGAATAACATGCGGAAATCGGTTATTGTGATGATGCTCTTTATAACACCAAGCCGTGTTGGTCGCAAGTTCCCGTTAACAAGGCTTTAAATGGAACTTGGAAGAATATTGTTAGTACGGTTGAGAAAGTAAAGGTGGTTGGAACAAAATTTCATTAGTTAATTAAAGGCAAAGAGGGAGATGGTAACTAAGAACATTAAAGAATTGCAATATTAAAGAATTCCTGGAAAGTGAGGATAAAGATTAGGGTGGGCGGGGTGTAATTCGGTGACCCATGCGGGGAGGTCACTTGCCGATTAGGGGGGGGGGGGGGGGCTGCCAACATAGCGGTGAGTTAGAGAGAGGGAGTGAAATGGGTGAGGAGCTGCCGAAGAGAGGGGGAGGAGAGAGGGAGGAGAGAGGGAGAGGGGACCAATCAAAAGTTTCCTTTTTTTTAAAAAAAAAAAAAAAAAAACAATTCACCTAAGAGGGGAGTGCCGCCATCAATTTAGGGTGTTAGGGGAGTTTAAGAGGGGAGTTGACGTGGCACACGAGGATTGGTTGGGCGTAAGAGATGGGACTCACCTATTAGGTGAGCACCCCTTACACCCTTATAGCAACAGTTTTGTGCTTAAATGGTGCAAGTGCGTTCATTTAAAGAATTCCTGGAAAGTGATGATAAAGATTATAGTAACAGTTTTGTGCTTAAATGGTGCAAACGGGTTCCTAAGAATTGCAATATTCTAGTTTGGAGAGTGGATTTGGGTTGTATTCCTATAATTGACGCCCTCATCTCTAGAAATTGTTTTTCGGGTGAAAAGAGAAAAATGCCCGGATAGTCCCTGTGGTTTCGCCTTTTTTCACCTATAGTCCCCAACTTTCTAAAACTACCTGAATAGTCCCCAAGTTTTCATTTTTTGTTCCCGGATAGTCCCTGGGTCTAACTTCAGTTACTTTTCTCTGTTAAAATGATGTGAAATGACAAAAATACCCTTTTCTTAAAAGACCAAACCACAGGGACTATCCGGGCATTTTTCTCTTTTTATTTATAAAACCCCACCACCACACTTAATCTTCAACCTCCACCCACCATCACCCTCCTCCACCCTCCACCATCACCCTCTCTCTCTCTCCCTCTCCAATTCCGGCGAAAGTCCGGCGACTCACGGTGGAACCAGGGTTTTCCGGCCGTTTTTCATGGTGGAACCAGTCTTATTTCAAGATGAAGATGTAATAATGTAAATTTTCCGGCTGTTTTTCATGGTGGAACCAGTCTCAAAGACGGCCGAGAAGTTGCAGTGTAAATTTTCCTCAAATGCTCTAGTAGCATACCCTTTGAGTTGGTTTGTTTCCGCCATACTAACATGTTATGACAGTATAATGGAAGGTGAAGAATCATTGAAACAATTTTCCCCTGAAATGTTTGTTGAGGATCCCAGTGTTAAAAACGCCTTTTCTAGTTAAAAACGCCTTTTCTATCTTGCCCCGTATTATCCTTTTTCATGGTACTGAAGATTTCACAATACCACCACATGCAAGGTTTGACTCCCTCAAAAGTCAAAACTCGTATTTCATTTATTACTTTTTAAAATGTTATACATGAGGTTATGTGTAATGGGGCGCGAGAAAGGTCCATAGCGCCGCTATGGCGCCAAGAACACCGCCCCCCGGGGCGCCATGACCAAAAAAAAAAACGGCGTGAGATTTTTCGCGGCGTGAGAAGGTATTTATTTGTTCTGCATTTTCCACTTTGGTCCCTGCATTTTACACTTTGGTCCCTGCATTAAAACACTTTGGTCCCTGCATTTTACACTTTGGTCCCTGCATTTTACACTTTGGTTATGATGAGGTAGGGGCTTTATGACTACGGGCTCTAGTGACATAACGCCCCATAAAGCCCCTGTGTGACGTGGCACGACACGTGTCGCATAACGCCCACAAAAGGGCTTTATGACTACACATGGCCTGATCAGTTTTAAATATTTAACAGTATAACTTTTGTGGAGACTCTCAAGAGAATTGGTGTGCCAGCTGATCTAATACTATACAAAGGAAAAACCCATACAGATTTATTTGTTCAAGTAAGTGTACATTTTAAGTTTGGAACATAATCTTTTTTGACAACTTTAACTTAATTTTTGGATTTCTGTCGAACCGTACAGGATCCTCTAAGAGGTGGTAAAGACGAGCTATTTGACTATATAGTCGATTACATACATGCTGGTGATGTTGATGCGCTTGCTAAGGTTGCTATTTGACTATTGTTTCAATGATTCTTCACCTTCCATTATACTGTCATAACATGTTAGTATGGCGGAAACAAACCAATTCAAAGGGTATCCTACTAGAGCATTTGAGGAAAATTTACAATGCAACTTCTCGGCCGTCTTTGAGACTGGTTCCACCATGAAAAACGGCCGGAAAATTTACATTATTACATCTTCATCTTGAAATAAGACTGGTTCCACTATGAAAAACGGCCGGAAAACCCTGGTTCCACCGTGAGTCGCCGGACTTTCGCCGGAATTGGAGAGGGAGAGAGAGAGAGAGGGTGATGGTGGAGGGTGGAGGAGGGTGATGGTGGGTGGAGGTTGAAGATTAAGTGTGGTGGTGGGGTTTTATAAATAAAAAGAGAAAAATGCTCGGATAGTCCCTGTGGTTTGGCCTTTTAAGAAAAGGGTATTTTTGTCATTTCACATCATTTCAACAGAGAAAAGTAACTGAAGTTAGACCCAGGGACTATCCGGGAACAAAAAATGAAAACTTGGGGACTATTCAGGTAGTTTTAGAAAGTTGGGGACTATAGGTGAAAAAAGGAGAAACCACAGGGACTATCCGGGCATTTTTCTCGGGTGAAAATATATGTGTTTTGTGTAACTTGGAGTTGAGAGTGGAGACTAGGGTTGCAAATAAACCGAACAAATATGAATAAGGCTTTGTTTGTGTTCGTTTGTTAAGGAAATAATGTGTTCATGAACACTTATTGAACGAGATTTGTTTGTTCGTGTTCGTTCATTAAAGAAATGAATGTGTTCATGAACACAAATAAAATCAACGAAGGTGACGGAGGCTAGAGGTGGATGGCGGAGGGAGTAACACTGGAATGTGAACTCGTAATCGTGGAACGACAATTGATATTTTTCGTCGATGTTATTAATGAGAAGGAGAGAATGTGCATAATCATGTGGGAATATGGTTTTCTATTTAGCTTGTTAAAGTAAGAAAATAAATAAGAATTAAATAATATAAAAAGTATGGATAAAATAAGTAAATAAATGTACAAAAACCTTTACTGAATAAGATAAACAAATGAACATGAAGAAACGTAAATGAACGAACGTTCATTAACACATTACCAAACGTCCACGAACACACTTGAACGAACGAGGCCTCTTTCATGTTTGTCCATTTATTAAACGAACGAACATAAACGAACTTTCCGCTAAACAGTTCATAAACCATTCGCTGATGTTCAGTTCTTTTGCAGCCCTTCTGCAGACCATATCTTCATTATTATTATTTTTTTAATTTATGGACCGCATATTTTTAAAGTTGCAACTCGCCGGAAACCTGCAACTCGCCCGACGCTTCTAAACTGGCCGGACGCATCTCGTGCATGATGCCTCGTTCAAAAGACGCATCCCGTGGCCACTGTCCATTTTTATTGGGTTTCACTCCAAAGACACATTCTGTGCTTGGAAGACGCATCTCGCGAATGAAGCGCCGCTCCAAAGACGTATGAGGTGACTATTTTTGAAAGTCATGTTGGTCAATGACTATTTTCGTAATTTTCCCTCTAATATACAACGCTTTTGACCTATTATGACTTGTATTTAATTTGAAAACATTCCCCTAAAAGGAAGATTCGCCTAATTTTTGTTTAATAGTTTTCTTTTATAAAACTTCTTTAACAAAACGCATGTTGGTTTATAAAAATCATTTGTACATGAACGTTTTGGGTTTATGTAATCATAAACTTCTGATAATGACACTGCCCAACAGTGGCGGATCCAGAGGTGTTTTGGGGGTTCCCAGGAACCCCCTCGATTTGGAAAAAATGAGAAAAATAAGGGAAATTTTATAAGATTTAAAAAAAAATAGTGAGGATTAATGGAAATCTATCAAAAGGAACCCGGTGAAAAAAATTTCTGGATCCGCCACTGCTGCCCAAGGAATACAGAGTGATAATATTCAAGACAAAAACATCCCAAACTCTCATGTAGAAACCAAATAAACCACGATCCGAAAGATTGCTTAGGACCATATAAAGAGCGATGTAATCTGCATACTTTCGAGGGTTTTATCAACAAAACCTTAGGCTACTTTATATATTGGGATGACAATGGGTTGGGTATGGCTAATCATATACCTATACCTGGTTGTAAAATTTTGTCCCATACCCGACCATTACTCGTCAGGTATTTTTCGGGTACTTACCCGTCAGGTCTCGGACATACCAGTTATGATTTTCATGTATATATATTCTTTACTTTCGTTTATAATTTTATGTTTTATAATATCTATATAATATATTATATTATGACAAATAACATATATATCATATCACCATAATAATATTTGTTATATTTAAATATGTAAATATATAATAATATTAATCTCAACAAATATTTTTGTATTTCATAGCAAATAAATATAAATAATGTCATCAAAATCTATATTGTAAAAAAAAAAAGTTTATTTTTTTAAATATTAAACTACTAGAATGAAACATTACTAAATAATATTTAAAAGAAAATAAATATAAATCTTGAAAGTTTTCGGGTAAACGGGTATATAGTTTCAGGTAATTGGGCCGGATATCATATAATCCCATACTCGTCCCATACCTGGGAAATATTCTTTTTTTTCAATCCCATACCTGGCCCCATACCCAGTGGGTATCGGGTATACCCCTCCCAAATTCTTCGGATTTTGAATATACCCATCGAGCTCGGGTAGTTTTGCCATCCCTACATATCTACCTTCTCTCAATATGAACTTTAATAAATATGAGAATTTAATGTTTTCTTCGTGAAAAATAAAAATATTGAATTTGGAAGGAAGGATGTATAGCTTTAAATTTGGATAAGGAAAATATATGAAGTTTTCAAATAAGGATAAGGAAAATATATGAAGTTTTCAAATAAAATTAGCTTATATTGGGCTAAATGTATTATATGCAATTAAATTTAAGCCCGAACCTTTTGGTGCAAATGGTTCGGTTTTCTTAGTATTTTTGGGCTCGTGGGCCGTTCTTTTGTTACACCATAAGATGACGTATTAGTGTATTACATTACAACATTTAATTTAAAAAACAAACAAATATAAGGTAATTAACTCAATAACAAATAAACTTACAACTTTATTAAACCGCAATTGTTACTGCATTATGACTTGATCATTATAATAAACCTTCTCAAGTCTAGTTATCATTGATTTTTTTTCCCAAATGCAAGGCGAAACCCGCTTTAAGCACCTTAACTTAGATAACGAGAAGTAAATTTACTTAAAATAGACCGTGTTATTTACTTTTACTAGTATCTGGTGTTCATCAGTTTGATTTTTACTTTTCACTTTTTTTTTTCTGGAATTGTTCGGTTTTCAGTTTCGACCAAATAAATTAAATAAAACAATAATTAGTTATTGCATTGGGGTTGGGCTAAAAATGTGATTGGACTGAGCTAAACGACAAACTAAAATAACCATTATTTGTTATTCAGTTTGAATCGAATTCACATTGTTTTAACACCTTGGCTTTGGTTTTGTTCAACTGTAAGATCTTCTATTATTTAAATTCTTTTTCAAGTCATTTACTTTTTCTTATTGCAAGTTAATAATGGGGATATTTGTATCCAAATTGAAACACCAATTGTGCAAGAAAAAAGTAGAACATTGATGATGCTTCAATTGAACATGGTTTAGAGTTGGGACCATTTTGGCTGGGCTAGTGTTACAATTTACAAATGGCATAAATAGTGGGGGGCTACTCTAATGGTATAAAGATTGGGTATTCAAATGTGTAATGTATAGTCTTTAATTTAATGCATAAGATGTGCAGATGGCTTTAGTAAATTGGGATTGAAAACTTACAAATGGATACATCAACAATAGTATACTTTAAACGTCAACCATGTGCTATGGCTTTGGTTAAGGGCTTTGAATAGGTTCAATTTGTTGATTTTTAGGGGTGTTTTGAGATTATTTGTTGAAATAGATTATACTATATCACGGTTCGTTTGTGATAGTTTTTATGTCAAGTCATTAGTAACGTTTCTTGACTATTATAAATCAAAGTTAAACCGTATAAAATTAAACTGAACCAACAAATCGTTATTAACGGTTTGCCTTTGATTTGGTTTCATGGTTTTGAATTAATTTATGGTTTTGAATTAATTTATGATAGAGAACCGCATAAAATATGATAAAAATACAAGAAAGACAGTGTTCTAACAGTCAAAACTAATATGCCAACTCGCTTGTTGTATTGTTAAGCAAAGTTCACCATATGTATAGTGTAGCCAAAAATAACTTAATATCCAAGTAAAATAAAAAAAAAAGTTATCACTGTTTATAAAGATTTGAACCCATAACATTTTTGTGCAAGAAGACAAACTCCGTACCATTACTTGAAAAGTTTTTCATAATATTAACACATGTCACAAAATTTGTGTTCGTATATTTTATAAATTTTTTAGCTACCCTTAAAGCTACAACTAAAAGGCCCCACAAGTGTCTAGTTTTACCAAAACTCTAGCGACATTCTAACCGTATACCGTTCAGAAAAAATTTACAGCGACGTCATATCCATACGTATACTCAAAACTAATTATTTGCGACATGATTGAGAATGCAATTATCAAATAATTTGCAAACACCTTCTAGAAAATAAAACGAGAAGAACTCATGCTTTAGAGTCAGATAAACAAATATAATATTCGATTTCATGAGTTGAGATTCTGTACAAACAGTGCTAACTGTAAAACCGTAAGAACAGATTTGAACCATTGATAAACAAATATAGTATTCGATTTCATGAGTTGAGAGACACTTGTCAATTATGTGTTGGTTCTTACAAACATAAGTATTTGTATTTGATCCCATTCCTCGATTTCATTGTTTGTATATTATATTTTCAATAAAAGTAGAAGAACTCATACACGTTTTCAATAAAAGTAGAAGATTTATATTATTAACACATATCAAGAAAACTCACACTTCTCTAAATAAAACTCACATTTTCCTTATAAAAAAGTTCAATTTTTTTTTCTTCTAAGTGGACAACAATTCAGAAGATCAACTCATGTTTTCCACAACATTTTACAAAACAAATTCAACCACCCGAAGGATTGATAGAAGCTCTTGGCCCCTACTCATTGTTCTTGAAACAGATAACGTGTTGTCGTCAACTTTTATTTTGCGTGTTCTCAAATGAATCTTCATAATAATTTCCGTTTGGTTCGATTGCAATTGTATGGTTAATGATTATAAATTTCCGTTTGGTTCGATTGCAATTGTATGGTTAATGATTATACAATATGTAGTGTTGCTCAAGCTAATCTTGAAATAGGCGAATCTTTGAAATTTTTACACCACTAGATGGGCACAACTCCTTGTTAAACAAAAGAAGATTGGTATTAAATTCACCAATTAACAACTTTCTTTTATTAGAATCTTTGAAATTTGTTGTGAAATTGGCAAATCTCATTTGGGAACAATTGAACATGGCCTTTGGATGACCTTACAAGCCATTTCCCTTAAAAAACACACATACACATATATAGCTATGTGAATATATCCATTTTAATTTTACAATTGCAAAAACATTAATCCAAGTTTAAAGTAATGACATATTTAAATATTCTTGAAAATTATAATTTCTATATAATTTGTAATTTATTGAGTTGGGTTTATTTGTCTAAGAAGGATAGTTGGAGACTTGGAGGCATGACGATAATTAAAAAAAAAGGTACAAGTTCAAGGATGAAGAACAGGTTATTTTTGGCATGTTGGAAAATATATAAAAAATTCACATTAGAAAAAAAAAATTGTTTTCATCTTTAGGTGTGCTGTCTCAAAAAATATTTGTGTGTAATTCTTAATCATATATGTTCATTAAAAATCTCAATAAACAACGAAAAATTGTTTTATAAATTGTATTCAGATTTTATTTATTATATATATAATCTATAACTTCTTAGCTACAATCCTTTTATGATTTTTGTCTTTTGTGAAAAAAATTTCAATTTTCTCTTTTTCTTTTCTATTTTTTGGTTTTTCTTTTTCTTTTTTAAGTTTCAATCGAACCTGTTGTTGTACATGTAACAAAACAGTAACGAAATTAATATTCTTATTTATTGTTTCGATCGATGTAAACACGTCTCGGTATTTTTGGGTCGTATCATGATTTTTTTTGTTTCTCTTACGTCGGCATCTTAATGAATCGAATCAATATCAAACGAATTCCTGCTATTAACGTTATTTTTACTATTGCGTCTACGTTTCCATTAAAAATTGAGTCGCCCCGCCGCATAGTGCAGATGTAACCCACTAGTTCGTTTTTAATATTAATGATTTCGTTATGTTCTTCATCATATAATTATGGGATGCACATAGCTAATTTATATTATTCTTTTATAAATATTATAGATGAGTTAAAAGTCTCATATAAAACACACACATATAACAAATAATTCTAAGTGATGAACATCTGATTGATGAATAACAAATCATCTGTCACACCTATCTAGTTCATTCTTACTTAGTAACAATGAAATGATTGAGATGACGAGTCGTATGATAACTTACCAACCTTTTTTTAATTCGCACGACGTCATTACTTGCGTATACAGAACTCACAAGGAATAAACATATTTGTAAATGACAAAATGAAGATAGTTAAGCTTTTAAAACCAATTTGGATTAGATAAGTAGATAATTACTAATTAGGGTGGTCAAAAGACTCAAAATCGATCAGATATATGCATACATTCTTTTTGTTAATTTGAATTTATTATACATAACTAATACCTAATATATTATATTGAATTAAAATTAAAAGCTAATTAATCAAATGATAACCCACTGTATTATATAATACGATTTAGGTATTTCAATTTTGTATAAATCACTTTCAAAGTTTAAACAATACAGGTTAAGTTATTGTACAAATGATTCTACCAAACATCCTTAACATAAGAAGTGAAGAAGGATTTTTTTTTTTTTTTTAATTTTTCTCCCTACTTATTAAGCACGTATTTTAGTCGCACAATCCAAAAAAATCGCAATTTTACGGTAAGTATAATTACTTTACAAAATTACTCTACTATTGTAAAATCACGACTTGTTTTTCTTTTTTACATTTTGCAATTAAAAATCATTCTTTAGTAGTAGGGGAAAATTCAAAAAAAAAAAAAAAGAATCAATCCTCCTTTACTTCTTACATTAAGAGTATTTTGTATGTTACAACCTAGTATTTGATCTTTACCTAGATGGTGGTGGTGCAAGCGGCAATGATGCTAGATCTGCCCGTTGTTATGTATGTGTGTGTTAATCTTTTATTTTATAGAGTAAATTTCTGTTTTCGTCCTTGAGGTTTGTCCATTTTAACTAGTTTAGTCCAAAAATCTAATTTATAACAAAACCATCCCTAAGGTATGCATTTCTTAACGCTTTTCATCCCTAAGGTTTGCGTTTCTTAACGCTTTTCATCCTTATGAATTAAATGAAAAAGCACCCTTAGGGATGAAAAGCGTTAAGAAATGCAAACTTCAGGGTTGGATTTGTTATAAATTAGATTTATGGACTAAACTAGTTAAAATTGACAAACCTCAGGGACGAAAACAGAAATTTACTCTATTTTATATAATTTCGTTCATTATAAATAGGCACCGGTTTTGTAACACAACAACAAGAACACAATATTATGGCAATGGTTGCACCAAATATAGTATCTTCTAGCATTGCAAGCATGATTCTTGAATATAAAAAAAGCCCATGAGTATTTTGTTCTACACCTGCATTGCCATGGACACCCCTAAACAATTACTAGATAAATTCTTTATTCTTTATATTTTCATACATTTTTTTTGAATGGCTAACGTTGCACACTATGGGGATTGAACCCCTGACATCTCCTATCCTAAGCTCTATCTAAACTCACCAACACCACTAGACTATTCCCAAGTGGACTATATTTTCATACATACATATGTACGTACGTACCTACGTACAGTGACGGATGCAAGATTTTATTTTAATGGGTTCCTTTTGATAAATTCTCATTAATTCTCACTATTTTTTTCTAAATTCTACAATGTTCTCATTAATTTTTTCCGTTTTTTCTAAAGGCATTAGGTTCCTGGGAACCCACAAATGTAAGCTGGATCCGCATACAACTTTTATTTCACATCACATGAGTCAGTTAAAACATTTATTATGTATTATGAGAATGGTACAAGCAATTTGACCACAAGTACACACACTTTTCCATGTGTCTTATGCAGGATTGAGGAATGTGGTCTGCTCAGCTAAATAAATCTTATATATTACCAACTTTTTGTGTTAGATATATGGGCTTAAGGAATATAGTAAAACACAGAAAATAATTTCACAGAATGTATACCTGATACTTGGTTGTAATTTTTTTAATAGCTATAGAGGTAAATACATGTTTAATATAAATATTAAGTAAACTACACGGATGATCTCGTTACTCATTTGATTCTAGTGTTTTACTTAGCCGTCCACTCATTCGAGAGACTAAAAGAATTAGTAACAAATATATAATTTTAACGTATGATAAAAACCATCCATGTAATTTACTTTAAACATAATATGCTAACGTCTAAATATAGTAATAAATAACCATAATTGTAAGTTTCTAGAATATAAGTTGATAAATTGATACATACATTACCAATATTTAATCTTACATTACAAAAGATTTAAACACATATCACCAAATCTAACTACTTTACAAACCCAAGAAAATATACTTATATTAAATACCCAAGAAAATCTTGGGTGACCCATTTTAACTTATATTGGGTAGGTGTTTCAACTTCAAGGTTGTATTTTTTTTTTTTTTTTGAACGGCTTTCAAGGTTGTAGTTATTAATTAAGAACATTAGAACAAGAGTTTGACTTTTTTATAAATATAATATAATGTTATAGGAGTTTATTTTTGTCGTATTGGTTTGGGTTATCTAGAAGTTTGAAACCATGTGCTTAGTTAAAGTTGTGTCATATGTCTGGTCATTTAGGTTTTTAAAACCTTGAGATGCAGATCTTAGGGTGTTCGGGGCGTACTCGGTAACCCCCTTCGGTGAGCGCCTTCCCCGATCGGGAACACCGCCGCCAACGTTGCGGGGACCCGAATCGGTGAGGGAGAACGGTGGTGGTTCAACGAGAGCGGTGAGGGAGAAAGGTGGTGGGCCCCATATTTCCAGCCAATCAAACCATTTTCTTTGTTTTTTTTTTTTTTTTTTTGAATAAAAAAATAAGGGGAGTTAAGAGGGGAGTGGCGCCATCAAATGGGGGTGTTAGGGGAGTTTAAGAGGGGAGTTGACGTGGCACACGGGGATTGGTTTGGCGTAAGAGAGTGCACTCACCTATTAGGTGTGCACCCCCTTCACCCTTATGTTTGATGCCATTTGGTCATATTCTTTTAGAATTTTTATAATTCCTTAACTTTTATTATGAGTTTTGATATCGACTAGTTAAATTAAACCCCATAAAAGAAAAAAAGAAGTCCTAATTTAAATTCGACTTTTATAAATAAGAAATACAAGTCATCTTTTATACGTTTAAATTTAAATGAAGAGTAAAATGCCAAAATATTCTCTACCAATTTTGTCACTTCAATTCAAAAATGAAACTTTTTTGTATCTGAGTCCATGAGGTTTCATTTTTGTTGCGATTTTCATCCAATTGACAATCTGGATTAGAATTTTCTGTTAATTTCTCATTTTTATCGTTTTCCTCATTTTTTAAAAGTCCATGACATTATAGCTTAGTGACATATTAGAGGTGGAATAATTCAAATTTTTCATTAAAAAAAATTTTTAAAAGTTATATAATAATCAATTTGTATGAGTCTATTTTCATAACTTCCACCAAAACCTCATTAATTAAATATTTTCTTTTCCTTCCCTCTTTTGAGCACTTCCATCTGTTTAAACTAAGCATCAAAGACTAAAAAGTTAAAAACTACCCAAAAAAATTGTCACATTTTTAATAAACAAAAGATACCAATATTCACTAGATCTCAAGACAATTCACCAATAAAAAATAAAAAACAATAAGTGACTTAAGCAATCTTTTCCTCTCTCGATAAATACCACAAATAACAAAGCTAACGTAACACGTAGACAGCCTTACCTCTACCTGTTAAGAATAGAGAGACTGCTTCCAGTAAGACCCCGGGCTCGATATATATATATACACACACTTACATACCTCTCTCCCTCCCTAACTGAAAAAAAAATGGCAGCTAGCTCAGGTTCCAAATGGCTTTATCTTCTACTATGCACTTCATTGGTATTATTATTATGTATTGAGTTTACTGAATGCATTGTGACTTATGACAAGAAATCTCTCATCATCAATGGCCAAAGAAGAATCCTCTTCTCTGGTTCCATACATTATCCAAGAAGTACCCCTCAAGTAATCTATCTCTCTCTTCTGCTCTGCTCTGTTCTTCACATGTCTCCAAATATAATCCACTTTTATTTTTTAATTAATAAAAAAAGTAACTGATATAACTGGAATATTGATGCAGATGTGGGAAGATCTTATTCAAAAAGCTAAAGATGGAGGTTTGGATGTTATTGACACATATGTCTTTTGGAATGGCCATGAACCTTCACCTGGCATTGTATAATGTTCTTCTTTTCTTTTTTTTCTTTTTTTTTAATTTTTTTTTAAACATTTTAAGTTTTTTTAGTTATGTGGTATAAAAGTTTTATTTTGAATTTATACTGGTTAATCTTGGGTGATTTCTTTTTTTTATTATTATTTTTTTGTAGTATAATTTTGAAGGAAGATATGATTTGGTAAAGTTTGTAAAGTTGGTTCAGAAAGTTGGGATGTATATGCATCTAAGGATTGGGCCATTTGTTTGTGCAGAGTGGAATTTTGGGTAATTTTATCAAGAAAGACTTTGTAATATTTAATAATGATTTTGATGTTTTTTAATTTAATAATTATTTTGATGTTTTTTATGTAGGGGTTTGCCTGTTTGGCTGAAGTATGTTCCTGGAATCAGCTTCAGAACTGATAATGAACCTTTCAAGGTCTGTCGTTTACCGAAATCCTCTGTTTTATTGCATATGTTTAACATACTGGTGGTGTTCGGGTTCACCTATTTAACCCGTTTAATCAAACAAGTTGACCTCAACACGTTTAAAATAAAAATATATATGTTTATTAAGCTCAACCCGTCAACCTGTTTATGACCCGTTTAACCCATTTACAACTTGATTACAACTCACTCACAAACGTCTGGCTCTTTTGCATAAATAGCTTATACTATTTTATGTGTGTCTGGGTAAGAGTTGATGAATTTGTTATAAATATATTATATGAACTAGAGTTAACTACCATTTTCGTCCTTGTGATTTGGTGGAAAATGCCACTTCAGTCCAAAAAACAATTGCGCCAGTTCCGTCTTCGACATTTTTGAAACGTGCCACTTCAGTCCAAAAAGATAACACACCATTAAAAACGTTGAGGACGGAACTGGCGCAAGGCGTTATCTTTTTGGACTGAAGTGGCACGTTTCAAAAATGTTGAGGACGAAACTGGCGCAATTTTTTTTTTTTTTGGGACTGAAGTGTCATTTTCCACCAAACCACAGGGACGAAAATAACAGTTAACTCTATGAACTATGTTCGGGTTCATAAGTTCAACCTATTAAACCACCAACCCAGCACGATTGGCATCACTCATGGAGAAATTCATAAAGATTACCATCTTATAAATGTACATCATTGGTGAATGCAGATGGCAATGCAAAAGTTCACAACAAAAATAGTGGAAATGATGAAGAATGAAAAGTTGTTTGAGTCTCAAGGTGGCCCTATCATCCTCTCTCAGGTTATTCCTGCTTTCTTGCTAAGACTATTTTTTTTTTTTCAATATCAAGATTTCATTTATTTGTATGATTTACCTATTTCATTTAGTTTCTTGCAACGTTTCGGGTTTCCATATATCAAGATTTACTAGTGTTATGATACGCGTGACATCAAGAGCCGAATAAAACGATATAAATGAATGAAATGATGTAAAGAAGAATGTATATGCTTGTAACATGTTTTTTTTTTTTTTTTGGTAAATGGGGGCAGATAGAGAATGAATATGGGGCAGATACTAAAGCATATGGGGCAGCTGGTCATGCTTACATGACTTGGGCAGCTAAAATGGCTGTTGGTTTGAACACTGGTGTCCCATGGGTTATGTGCAAGCAAGATGATGCTCCTGATCCCATTGTATGTTATGTTTCACCTCTTAATGGTTGTTCAGTACTTAATGGTTCAGACTGTTTGTTTCGCAAGCAGATGTCTTAATGATTCAGACATGTGCCTCTGAATCTGAATGGTTAAGACCTCTAATCTGAATTGGTCAAACATTTGTCTCTGAACGGTTAAGCATTATACTGACTCTTAATGGTTCAGACTTTTTACTGGTTCAACACTCAATGGTTCAAACGTCTTACTGGTTCAGTACTTACCCATTCAGAAGTTGTTTTACCACTTTGGATAACGTATGGTTTGTTTTAACAACATAACTTATGTTAAAATTTATGATTTGTTTGGACTTTGTGTTAGATAAATACTTGCAATGGGTTCTATTGTGATTATTTCTCTCCAAATAACAAAGAAACCAAACCCACAATGTGGACTGAGGCTTGGACTGGCTGGTAAGTCAAACTTTAAACTAACAATTTTGACTTTGCCAAAAAGCTTTTTGATTTGTAAAGTCAAAATCATGTTTTTTAACTTTGTCATTTAAGGTTCTCGGATTTTGGTGGACCTTTACCCCATCGACCGTTTCAAGATTTGGCCTTTGCAGTGGCCCGGTTCATTCAAAAGGGGGGCTCGTTCACGAACTATTACATGGTTAACATTTTATTTAAATGTTATTTAGAAACCGGATTAAATTTCATTATTTATTAAAATTCTTTTATTGTGAAAATAGTATCATGGAGGAACGAACTTCGGAAGGACAGCTGGAGGCCCGTTTATTACTACAAGCTACGACTATGACGCTCCTATAGATGAATACGGTAATAAAATTAAATTACACGCGTTCTAATAGATGTTTTTATAACTGGGTCGGTCATATATAACTGACCGCCTTACCAGTCTATTTGTTGAACCGCTTCGGTTATGGAACAAGGCAAATTGGAAAATAATAATCCCATCTTTCTGAAACTGGTCGATAATAATCCCAAGTCAGTTATTAGCCAATAATAATCCGATCTCGTCCATTTTTTGTAAAATAGTCCGCCGTTAAAATAGATTAACGGAGTTAAGTTTTTTTTCCGAATTACAAACTGATGTTTTAGGGCTTTTGATCAGAATGAGGATACGAGTCGATTGATGTAAAACTTACCTCAAAATACTGCCCCCAACCCACGAAAACGGTGCTTCAATTCGGGTGTTTAACTTCCAATTAACAAAATTCAAGCCGTTTCGAACACAATTTCGAGGTAAGTTTTACATCAATCGACTCGTATCCTCGTTCTGATCAAAAGCCCTAAAACATCGGTTTGTAATTCGGAAAAAAACTTAACTCCGTTAAGCTTATTTTAACGGCGGCCTATTTTACAAAAATATTGGACGAGATCGGATTATTATCGGCTAATAACTGACTTGGGATTATTATCGGCCAATTTCAGAAAGATGGGATTGTTATTTTCCAATTTGCCATGGAAGAATGATTCTAAACCTCTAATCAAATTATCAGTTACTTATAAATAACATTATGATTCACATTAATAACATTTTCTTTAGTTTTGACATATTTATGGGCCTGTTCTAAAGTTGTTATGGTTGTATGCACAGGTTTGGTTAGGCAACCGAAATACGATCACCTAAAGGAGCTTCATAAAGCGGTTAAACTAAGCGAGCGAGCTATCGTTTCAGCTGATCCCACTTTCATTTCTTTAGGATCCTATGAACAGGCCCATGTGTTTTCTTCAAAAGCAGGTGGTTGTGCTGCTTTTCTAGCCAATTATCATATCAATTCATCCACAACCGTTAGATTCAGAAACAACCGTTATGATCTACCACCGTGGTCCATCACCATCCTTCCTGACTGCAAAACAGTCGCCTTTAACACCGCCCAGGTTAGTTAGTTAGTACAAACCAATCCTACATTGTATAAGCCCAATGGGCCCAAACTCATCTGGGCCTAGGCCCAAACGTTGAACCCATAGAGGACATACATGCACCTAAAGCACATTCTGATGATCAATACAAAATATGTTTATCATTGCGTCTACGTTTCTATTACATTTTGTTAAAAATCGACGTAGTAAGTATCGGCTTGCGCCTCGGCAGAGCGCGGTTGTAACCCACTAGTATGCGTTGAATAGTCAAACTTCATTTAACATTTAGCCATTTACTAAATATTATCTATAAAACTTCTAAATCACATTTAAAGTTCTATAAAAATTACCTGATACTCCACTGTGTGTGGTACACCCATTAATAAAATAAATCTAACTTATAATAAAAGACTCCAAATAATGCCACATGGCATTCTGTCTTTCAAACTCATAAATTTTATTTATATTTATTTAATAAAATTCTTTTAATATTAATATTAATTAATAACCAATATATAGATATCATTTATTTTTATTCTTATCTTTATCTAAAATTAATAAATAATTTCAATTTTTCAATTTAGACCCTTTGTTTTTTTACTTTTAACCCAAAGTTTTTCATCTTTTACGATTTAATCCCAACTCTTTTTTATTTTCAATTTTGGTCCATCATACTTTTCATCTTTCCCAAGTTTTTCGTTTCGTTCTAAATTTTGTGAGTTAACGTACCGCAACGTGCGTTTGGGGTTCAACATTTTTTCGTATATTTTATTCCCGTTTACCTGGCCCGTCGCGTCACATCTATTTTTCTGCGCTTGACAAGTTCGTCCAACACGCGGGTCCTGCATGGACTTAGTTAATTTTTTCTATGTTTTACGTTTCGGTTTAATTTCTCAGCAACGAGTGTGCGTGATTCAAAGATTTTACGTCTGTTTTTCCCTCGGCGTTATTATTTCCCCATTTTTATTTATTTTGTTTTTACAAGTTTTTCCGGTGTTGTTGGTTGTTGACAATGGTATAGTATTGCTATTATTTAACACAGTTTTATGACAACCGCTGCAACGCAGGGGCTTAATACTAGTTATATTCAACATATGTTTTAAATGTAAAAATAAAATTCATTCTTTCACTTTATTAGAGAGTGATACTATATTATAAAGTATGGATTAATAAAGGTTGATTAACGATTTTCCTTCTAAAAAATAGTTTCACAACACACTTATCTATACCTTATTTCAAAATATCATATTATAATTCTAAATCTTATTACTATGTGTTTAATAATTTTTTATTCAACTCGTGGGTCTGTAACCTAGTAATTACACACACACTAGCCGCATAGGAATGAGTCGAATGACCCTAGGTACAAACAAAATTTAAGGGGCTATTTTACTAGCCACACGGGCCCTTGAATTCTCAAGGACCACCCTAGGTAAAAAAAATGGGACACCCTTAAATTTTTCGTCTAGCTCCGCCACTATTCTGATCGATCTGTTTTTTTTTTTTTTTTGGGTGTTTTAAGGTTGGATCCAAAACATCAGCAGTCAATTGGTTGCCAACAAATGTAAACAAACTTGTTTGGCAAACTTTTAATGAAGATGTTGCATCGGTTGATTCCGATTCAAGGATGGCAGTTTCTGGGCTGTTGGATCAGTTGAGTGTCACTAGAGATGCAAGTGATTACCTTTGGTATTCTACCGGGTGAGAAAAGTTGTACATTGTGCTTTAGAGCTTGTATATTGTGCATTAGGACTTGTAACTTATGTTTTTGAGTTTGGTTTGGTTTGTAGTGTTGTAATAAACCCATCTGAGTTACACGGTGTTCCTAGTTTAACAGTCGAATCGGAAGGCCATGCTTTGCATGTTTTCGTCAATGGCGAGCTCGCAGGTACAACTCCTATAAGCACAATGTACAACTCAATGAGTTAAGCTCATAGTCATGCTCAAGCTAAACTTGGCCTTGGCTCATATACTAATTATAAACTATTTATTTATTTATTTATTTATTTATTTATTTATTTATTTATGAGTGAATTTCAAGTTTTGTGCTTTATCTTTAGGTCACTTTGCAAGTTTTGTCCTTTATGTTTAAATTTGACGAGTTTTGTCCTTTATGTTTAAAAATCAAGCACGTTTTACCCTTTATGTTTAAAAATCAAACACGTTTTGTCCTTTATGTTTAAAAAATCAAGCACGTTTTGTCCTTAAAAATCAAGCATAAAGGACAAAACGTGCTTGATTTTTAAACATAAAGGACAAAACTCGTCAAATTTAAACATAAAGGACAAAACTTGTAAAGTAGCCTAAAGATAAAGGACAAAACTTGAAATTCACTCTTTATTTATTTTTACTACGTTTACATACGTATACTATTTTTATATTAAATTCATATTTTTAAATTTATATATATCATATTATTTTATTTTTTATAATTATAAATAATACTATTAATATTAATTTAGTACATATGTAATTATATTAATAAAAATATATTATTTAAATAAATAATAGGCTCGTTTAGCCTAGTCAAGCTCGACATATGAAATTCGGACTCGAGCTGAACATTGATTGATCTCGAGTACTTTACGAATGGTCTTGCTTGCATATAATATGTTGTTCATCATTATTTGTCACAAATCAACAGGTTCAGCATTTGGAAACGGAGAAAATAAGAAAATAAAGTTCACAGGAAATGCAAATTTACAGGCCGGAATGAACAAGATTCAACTTCTTAGTGTTACAGTCGGGTTACAAGTGAGTCATTTAAGCTATTTTTATCTCAAGCAAATAAAAAAAAGAGTAAATTACAAGTTTTGTCCTTTATGTTTGTCCCAAATTTCAGACGCTGTCCTTTACCTTTAAAATTGATGAGTTTTGTCCTTAACATTTCCAAATCTTGCACGTTATGTCCTTTAGCCCTAACCTAGTTAGATTTTTTTGGTTAAATCAGATTGTACAAGGGCATTTTAGTCTTTTTACCCATTTATTTAATATTATTTTAATATTATTTTCTTTTTTAAAATAATATTAAATAAATGGGTAAAAAGACTAAAATGCCCCTGTGTAATCTGATTTAACCAAAAAAATCTAACTAGGTTAGGGCTAAAGGACATAACGTGCAAGATTTGGAAACGTTAAGAACAAAACTCATCAATTTTAAAGGTAAATGACAGCGCCTGAAATTTGAGACAAACATAAAGGACAAAACTTGTAATTTACTCTAAAAAAAAATACCAAAAGTTTGCAAATATCATTTTAACAACCTTTAGAGAAAAAACATCTTTTCTTTACATTTTGAAAAGAGACTTGTATTTAAAAAGTTTAATCATGGATTTATTTATTAATTTATTTATTTTAACACGTGTATTATGTTGATTCTTTATGACCAAGAACAACGGGCCACGTTTCGAGCTATCGAAAACGGGAGTTTTAGGGCCTGTTGTGTTGCATGGAGTAGGTCGCGGTTCGAGGGATATAACCCATCAGAAATGGTCATACCAGGTTTGTTTCTTTTCAAATTAACCGGTTCGGCCTCAAAAGTCTAACCATATCTTCTTACCGAGACAAGGGTCGTTTTTTTTCTTTATGATCTTCGGATATGTTTTTTACAGGTTGGCTTGAAAGGCGAATCCAAAAACCTGGCATCGCCTACCGGGGTTTCGTCAGTAGACTGGATAGAATCGTCCTTATTAGGACTAACAAATAGGCCACTTACATGGTATAAGGTATGTGATTCTTAGAGTTGTTGAAATGGATGGATAAGGTCCACTCATGCGGGTTTGGACTTTGGTTACACTTCAAAAAGGGTTCGGGTCAAAAGGATTTAATAAGAGTGAACTGTCATTTTCGTCCCTGTGGCTTGTTCATTTTTACCATTTCAGGCCAATTTTCAAAAATGCATAAGTTTCCTTCCTGACATACCGGAAACGTGCCACTTAGTCCAAAAATTAAAACTCAATTAAGTCAGACAAGTTAAATAAAGGGTATTATTGTCAATTCATAAAATAAGGTGAAAATAAAAGATATATGAATTGACAATAATACCCTTTATTTAACATGTCTGACGGGTTTTAATTTTTGGAATGAAGTGACACGTTTTAAGTGGAAACTGGTGCATTTTTTAAAATTGGTCTGAAATGGCAAAAGTGAACAAACCACAGGTACGAAAATGGCGGTTAACTCATTTAATAACTACTAATTTAATTTATAGAGACTTTTGGGCCTGGATTTTGGGCTCAGAATTGGGCCCGAGATGGATTAAGCAGTTGCCATTTTGTAATCTTTTTAGGCTTATTTCAATGCACCAGAAGGTGTGGAGCCTTTGGCTATTGATATGAAGAGCATGGGAAAGGGTCAAGTATGGATAAATGGTGAGAGCATAGGAAGATATTGGACAGTTCATGCGAAAGGTAGTTGTACCGATTGCAACTATGCTGGTACTTTTCGACCCGCCAAGTGTCAATCTCAGTGTGGACGCCCGACTCAACGATGGTATACTTAACTATTTCTCGTGATCAACGAATAACGATTTTTCAAAATGGGAGGTCAAATGAGTTGGGTAACATGCCAAAATGGTTTTTTTTTTACCAAGTTAAAAACCCGAAATGTAATTCACCCTGAATCAATTTTCTCCCAAAACTTTATATTATGATTTTAAAAAATATACTGTGTGTCGTATACAGGGGTATAAATGAATCAAGGCATGTCCAAGTTTGGCTTGTTAAACTTACGAGAGCTTGAGCTTGACTCACGAGTAGCTTTTCAAGCCTGGGCTTCGCTCGTTTATTCATTATATAATTTATTTTTTACACACATAATTATTCTATATATATATATATATATATATATATATATATATATATATATATATATATAGGGGATGGTTCAAATGAAAACCACTTTTATTGTGAAAACTCGAAAACTAACTAAAAAAAGCCTAAAAAACACACAATTTTTTTTTTTTCAATTTTTTTTATAAAAATCGCTGGTTTTTATATATGAAAAAAAACTTTTTTTCAAAAAAAAAAAAAATTGTAGTACACATGTGTAGTATTACACATGTGCACTACACAAAAATTTTTTTTTTTTTGAATTTTTTTTTAGAGAAAAATGCCCGGATAGTCCCTGTGGTTTCGCATTTTTCACCTATAGTCCCCAACTTTCTAAAACTACCTAAATAGTCCCCAACTTTTCATTTTTTGTTCCCGGATAGTCCCTGGGTCTAACTTCAGTTTGTTTTCTCTGTTAAGTGGGTGTGAAATGACCAATTTACCCTTTCCTTTAAAAGACCAAACTACAGGGACTATCCAGGCATCTTCTACATTTTTATTTATAAAACCCCACCACCACACTTCATGTTCAACCTCCACCCACCATCACCCTCCTCCACCCTCCACCATCACCGCCACAATCAGATTTGAGCAGAGGGATGCCGGTGGTGAGAAACCCTAAACTTTTACCATCAACCACCACCACTCCCACCTCCAGCTGCTGCTAATCGACCACCATCACCATCCCACCGCCACCACCTGCTATCACCACCATCACCATCAAACGAATAAGTAACCTGATCTCATCCAACGACTTTTTCCAAAAAAGGAGTTTTCCAATGTACCCCACCGTCGCCATAATCATCCAAATCTTTGGCTCAAAACCCTAAGAGACCTTCACTGTCGAAACCCTAGGCGGCCGTCACCTCTTTCTCTAGACTTCCTCTCTCTCCCTAAGCTCCCGAATCAACAGAAATGTATTGCTGTTGCTTCAAATTGATAAAGGGCTTCTGTTCTACGAATTGAAACAAGTCAAAAGCATACAAAAATGGTACTGATTGTGTGGAGAATGGCTGGAAAAAGACGAGGTCGGAGTCCACAGTTTTCCGGCGAAGCTTGCTTAATCACAAGAGTGATTTCAGTGGTAAGCTTGAGGGTGTGTGGTTGTACGAAGAAACTTTAAAGAGTGGTTCAAGTTGTCCCTTTATACATGTTTGTTGCTTGATCAGGCAGTGGTAGGGTTATGGTGGTGGCGGCTGAGGTAGGGTTGTGGTGGTGGTGGCTGAGGTGAGAGAGAGGGAGAAGAGAATGTGGTGGTTGGATGCAGTTGGTGCAAGGTGGTGATGGTGGTTGGGTGACAGGCGGTCTACGGTGATGGTGGTGGCGGCTGAGGTAGGGTTGTGGTGGTGGTGGTGGCAGAGGTGATAAAGAGAGAGAGAAATAAGAGAAGGTGGAGGTGGAATATAGGCATCCCTCTGCTCAAATCTGATTGTGGCGGTGATGGTGGAGGGTGGAGGAGGGTGATAGTGGGTGGAGGTTGAAGATGAAGTGTGGTGGTGGGGTTTTATAAATAAAAATGTAGAAGATGCTCGGATAGTCCCTGTGGTTTGGTTTTTTAAAAGAAAGGGTAAATTGGTCATTTCACACTCACTTAACAGAGAAAACAAACTGAAGTTAGACCCAGGGACTATCCGGGAACAAAAAATGAAAAGTTGGGGACTATTCAGGTAGTTTTAGAAAGTTGGGGACTATAGGTGAAAAAATGCTAAACCACAGGGACTATCCGGACATTTTTCTCTTTTTTTTATATAAAAAAACATGCGAAAATTATTATGCAAAAAAAAAAAAAATTGGTATGTTTTTTTGGCTTTTTTAATTAGTTTTCGAGTTTTCACAATAACTAATGGTTTTCATTTGAACCTTCCCCTATATATATATATATATATATATATATATATATATATATAATTATAATACTTAGTTATTTTTGTCATAACTTTTTAGATAACAATATTTATTTCTAAATAAATATATGTTTGATATATTAAATAAACTTTATATACAAAGTAAGTTTATTTAGGCTTGTGAGCCAACTCGAGCTAAATATATGAAGCTGAGGCTCGGGCTTGTTAATTAAACAAGCTTATTTTCAGGCTGGAGCTCTGTCTCAAGTTCGTTTAAACTCGGCTTGAATCGAGTTTTAAGCTAGCCTATTTCAAATAGCTTACGAGTGACTTGGCTCCTTTACACTGTTAGTTATATACGATTACATATCATATAATATAAAATAACATATCTTTTTCTACAGGTACCACGTTCCGCGTTCTTGGTTAAAACCTACCCAAAATTTGATAGTTGTTTTTGAGGAAATAGGTGGTGATGCATCAGCCATTTCTATTATGAAAAGATCATAAAGGTGTATATAGAAGGAGGTTACTTGTTGCAGGGTTGATCAAGACCTCTATACTTGCACAAGAAGTAAAAAAAACATGTATATCTGATGTGCTATGAAGTATTGAAGTGCTATATATTGTTATATTATAAGAAATCATACAATGATAGGCAAAAAATACCATAAGAAAGGTTATATACTTGTATGCACATGTGATGTTTCCACATGTCTTTGGTTCGACCTTCTAATGAGAATTAAGTGGCTTCTAATGAGATAATCATAAGTATCCAAGTGATTTAATTGCCTCCGGTATATGCGCAATGTTTGCCTTCTTGTTCGAAAAATTATATCATTTTTAGTCTTCCAAATACGTCAACATTTGATTATAATGATGTTGATCGATTCTTTAATATCTAATAGAAAACAAGTATGTAAATCATGTGTACATGTTAATCCTGAAATCGTAGATATAGAGGTAAACATGTTTCTGACTAATCGAGTTCTCGTCTAGGATGTACGGTTAGGAAGGGTAAGGTGATCTTGATGATCACGTTTTAAGAGAGATAGGGAGGGGACGATTTATGATGATATGATTGTATAGCTATAACCTTTCTAGTAATCTCTCTCTCTCTCTCTCTCTCTCTCTCTCTCTATATATATATATATATATATATATATATATATATATATATATATATATATATATATATATATATATATATAGGGTAGGGATCCTAAGAGAAGTCCACCCTATATGAGAAACTTGAGAAGCATTCTGGACCACACATTTTTCTAAGCCTTTCGTAATATACACATATGTATAGTTTAAAATTGACTATATACATATATGTATATTGAGTTATACACATATGTATATAGTCAATTTTAAACTATACATATGTGTATATTACGAAAGGCTTAGAAAAATGTGTGGTTCAGAATGCTTCTCAAGTTTCTCAACTAGCCTATCACTTCTCACATGATCCTTATCCTATATATATATATATATATATATATACACACCTGAGGGGAAACTCTGTGTTTTTCTAGTAAGGGTAATTACGTCCATAGAATAATTACCATTTAATGATATACGGGTCATAATAAAATCAGTGATAATTTATTAGATCAGTAATAATTTATTAGATAACAAGGGTCATATAATATATTCTTACAAATGATACCATGTATTACCTCTCTTTGGTTGTCTCTTTTGAATTGTACTATGAATCTCCAATAGATCTCTTAACAAAAAAGCGTATACGTCAGGAATTTTACACCATCTGCTGATGGCTTGCCATACAACTGTGGATATGTAGCATGATGCGAAAATCCACTTCACATAGAGCACATAATGTTCCTTATAAGGAGCGTTGTTTGTTGGAAAATGAGGCCCTTGATCAAACACACACGCACACACACGCACGAGAAAATGAATGAAGTTGCTGGACTCTTTTACTATTTATTAATCAAAGCACATCAAATTACAAGAGACCTAACCATCTATATATACTAGACTCATTATAATCTTAACTCAGCCCAAACGCTATTTTAGCAATAAAATAAACCTATCTAATAAACAGAACATTCAAACTATTTAAATAAACAAACCAAACTTTATTTATTTCCAACTAACTTGAATCATCATTAACCCATATTAACTTTATGGATAATCCACCAAATCAGAATTATCTCTTCATCGTTCTCATAGGGAGTCTAACGATTTCTGCTCTCCATGCCATGATGTTACACTTTTTTGGTAGCCATTTGTTGCATATAGATGACTTGAATCCCTTCCCATAGCTATCATTCATTTAATAGAGAATATGCCAGAAGAATCGCATAACCAGGACCACTTGTCTCTCCCTTCTGAGATCTTCAACTGTTGAAGCAGTCTGCTGCATTGCAGCCATTCAGATATTCCTCCCTAATCCATCTCCAGTACACACACTAAGATTATTCTCTAGAGAGGAGCATTCTCTATAGTTGTTCTTTATAGAGAATTTTTTTTTACATTTTCTAAGCACGATCATACCCTGTGTAGTCTCGTGCTTATTGTATCATAGAAACAGACGCGTTGGCCTTAAGAAGAGGTGCGGAAACTGTTTTATATTGTCAAATCTTGAATTATACACATATGTATATAGGCAATTTTAAACTATACATATGTGTATATTACTAAAAGCTTAGAAAAATGTGTGGTCCAGAATGCTTCTAAAGTTTCTCAAATAGGGTGGACTTCTCTTAGGATCCCTACCCATAATATCTATTTCTAAATAAATATATGTTTGATATATTAAATAAACTGTATATACAAAGTAAGTTTATTTAGGCTTGTGAGCCAACTCGAGCTAAATATATGAAGCTGAGGCTCGGGCTTGTTAATTAAACAAGCTTATTTTCAGGCTGGAACTCTGTCTCAAGATCGTTTAAGCTCGGCTTGATTCGAGTTTTTAGCTAGCCTATTTCAAATAGCTTACGAGGGACTTGGCTCCTTTACACCCTTAGTTTTATACGATTACATATCATATAATATAAAATAACATATCTTTTTCTATAGGTACCACGTTCCGCGGTCTTGGTTAAAACCTACACAAAATTTGATAGTTGTTTTTGAGGAAATAGGTGGTGATGCATCAGCCATTTCTATTATGAAAAGATCCTAAAGGTGTATATAGAAGGAGGTTACTTGTTGCAGGGTTGATCAAGACCTCTATACTTGCACAAGAAGTAAAAAAACATGTATATCTGATGTGCTATGAAGTATTGAAGTGCTATATATTGTTATATTATAAGAAATCATACAATGAGAGGCAAAAAAATACTATAAGAAAGGTTATATACTTGTATGCACATGTGATGTTTCCACAAGTCTTTGGTTCGACCTTCTAATGAGAATTAAGTGGATTCTAATGAGATAATCATAAGTATCCAAGTGATTTAGTTGCCTCCAGTATATGCCCAATGTTTGCCTTCGTGTTCGAAAAAAGTATATCATTTTTAGCCTTCCACATACATCAACATTTGATTATAATGATGTTGATCGATTCTTTAATATTTAATAGAAAACAAGTATGTAAATCATGTGTACATGTTAATCCTGAATTCGGTGATATAGAGGTAGACGTGTTACTGACTAATCGAGTTCACGTCTAGGGTGTACGGTTAGGAAGGGTACACCCTATTAACTTTATGGATAATCCACCAAATTAGAATTATCTCTTCTTCGTTCTCGTAGGGAGTCTATCGATTTCTGCTCTCCATGCCATGATGTTATACTTTTTGGGTAGCCATTTACACCATTTGTTACATATAGATGACTTGAATCCCTTCCCATAGCTATCATTCATTTAACCGAGAATATGCCAGAGGAATCGCATAACCAGGACCACTTATCTCTCCCTTCTGAGATCTTCAACTGTTGAAGAAGTCCTCTGCATTGCAGCCATTCAGATATTCCTCTGGGATCCAGTACACACACTAGGATTATTCTCTAGAGATTTAGAGAGGAGCATTCTCTATAGTTGTTCTTTATAGAGAATTTCTTTTTACCTTTTCTAAGCTGTGTAGTCTCGTGCTTGAGAGCCATGGTTGTTGTTGTATCATGGAAACAGACGCGTTGGCCTTAAGAAGAGGCGCGAAAACTGTTTTAAGAGACCTGTTTTATCTAACAGGATCCTCAACCAAAAACTGGCAACCTTTTTAGTGTGTTCATTGTTGCCGTCAAGAAGTAAGATTGAAGACGCAATGTGACGTAGGCGCAATACTACAAGGAAGTTTGTTCAAGTGCCCATAAAAGAAGTGCTTGAATCGTGTTTGGTAATCTATCATAGTTGTTTTCATGAAAATCATTTTGTAATCTTCAGTTGAATGATAGTTAATAATTTTATAAGTCAATTTTTGCTACTCATGAAGTGATATAATATGATGATGAAATATATATTATATCTCAATGTTATCAACTTAACATTGTACTCAGTATTTCAAATTAGTTTATATCATTGTAAAATTTGCAAATCAAACAAAGCATTCAAATAATGTAGTAGTAACTGATAATGCCATGGTTAGCTCGATTTTTAGAAAGAGAATCTAGAGAGAGAGAGAAAGTGGTTTCACTAATCAAGCGTAACCATTATGGTTAGCTTCAACGACTTTTAACGACCTTTCAAACATTTTACAAAGTTTACAACTTTGACCCCCTATCTTCTAAATGTTACAAAATAACCCCTAAACTACTAACTAACTTCCAACTAACTTCTACATATTAGAGTGAGCTCCGACTACCTTTATTGAAGGTTTAGAAGCCACCACATTATGATACACATTAATAACATGATTCTAAACTTCTAATCAAATTACCATAACTATCCAAGTGATTTAATTGCCTCCAATATATGCCCATTGTTTGACTTCTTGTTCGAAAAAATTATATCATTTTTAGCCTTCCAAATACATCAACATTTGATTATAAAGATGTTGATCGATTCTTTAATATCTAATAGGAAACAAGTATGTAAATCATGTGTACATGTTAATCCTGAAATCGCAGATATAGAGGTAGACATGTTTCTGATTAATCGAGTTCCCGTCTAGGGTGTACGGTTAGGAAGGGTAAGGTGATATTGAATTATCGATGATCATGTTTCTGGTAGAACCAGTTAAACTGCCGATACACCCTCTTAAACCGTTTCAGAGCCCAATCCAGTATGATATAAAAACCGGATTTTAAAACATTGGTTCTGATACCCTAGAACTTGAAAAAAAAAAAAAAACTGCTAGTTAAATAAAAATTTAATTTTCAGTAGATGGTTTTGAGGTGGAACATCTTTGCTATTTTATGAAGGAAAAAATTGAGCAAGTGATTAGATCCTACTTAAAAACACACACACATTAATATATTAATATAATACATTATAGAAGGTCCAAATTTAAGATATACTTCTCAATGTAACATGTTAAGAAAAGGCAAATGTACAATAACCTATCTCAAAATCCTGTATTCGTTTAACAATTTTCTACAGAAAACTCAACACAACTGTTACTTTAGTTGACACAAAAACTAAATGACTTAAAAGTGCCATATGAATATTGGTTACACAAACTTCTGGATGATTGATACTATGCAATTTTCACAACTTTTTTTAGACAAATCTTATATATAAAAAAGTTCATCATTTAAGTAACTAAAACTTATCTTTTTTGCTTTGTTTTTTCTCTTTTCCACACAATTACAGTGCCACCAAAATCAGAGGATGCTAATAGATTCTCACCATGATTCCATGCAACTGCAATCACCGGGTATCCATGCCCCTGCACATATGTGGATAATAAACCTAAACCGTTAAAACTTTTCATTATTGGTTCTTATATTTTTAAATAAATTTACCTTTTACACAAAAATGTGTGTGCTTTATAAATAAAAACCCATCAAATGAAAAGATAAACAGAGGCCACACAAATGACACAAGCATGCATCTCATTTCGTTTTATATTAATTTCAGCCAAAAATATGCTGGATAAAAAAATGTTCGTCATTTTGTTTTAATGGATATTATTAATTAATTATAGAGTAAAATGCACGGATAGTCCCTGTGGTTTGGTGAAATTTCACCTTTAGTCCCCAACTTTTCAAAATTACACTCTTAGTCCCCGTGGTTTTACAAGTTGTCACTCGGGTAGTCCCCAAAGCGGATGAAGGTTACTCGGATAGTCCCTGTGGTTTGACAAGTTGTTACTCGGATAGTCCCTATGGTTGCACACCCACTTAACCAGAAAAACTAACCTCCATCCGCTTTGGGGACTATCTGAGTAACAACTTATCAAACCACAGGGACTAAGAGTGTAATTTTGAAAAGTTGAGGACTAAAGATGAAATTTCACCAAACCACAGAGACTATCCGTGCATTTTACTCTTAATTATATTATCATGTGTTGTGTTATCTTTTACGTAATATGTTTGTTCATTCCTCAAATATTTAAAAGAGCATTCAATAAAGATGCAGAAATGTGAACCTGGATCAACACCATTGATTTTGGTGATAATGAAGACAATGGGCACATACGTAATGTTACAAAACGGTGCAGTTTATTGACAAACGGTGTACTTTTTTTTTGTTCCTTTAAAATTAGAGTTAATTACTGTTTTTGTCCCTGTGGTTTGTCAAAAATCACTATTTCAGTCCATTAGTTTAAAAATTGCGATTTCAGTCCCTGAGGTTTCACTTTCGTAACCATTTCAGTCCCTATGGTTTCACTTCCGTAACCATTTCAATCCATTATTATGTTAAGTACAGGGACTGAAATGGTTACGAAAGTGAAACCACAGGGACTGAAATCGCAATTTTTAAACTAATGGACTGAAATAGTGATTTTTGACAAACCACAGGGACAAAAACAGTAATTAACTCAAAAAATTATAAAGTAACACATTTTTATTAGGACAGAGGAGGAACAAACAAACCTGTAGCTTGTTGACACACGTATTTTTGGGCCGAGTTAAGTCATAGAAATAAACAGCTGCATCTTCACTTCCAATAACTTCAAAATCAGAATAAATTTCTTGTATCAGTAAAGCTTTAAATACATTTTCCAAGTGAACCTTAATTACTTGTAAAGATATTTCTTAATTCTGACTAATTAACCTTAAATAGTGGCCTAACAGCAAGTTAGTGGAAAATACTTCTAAATTATTGAAATATACAAGATACTCTAATGCAGTGAAAATTTGTTGTAGGAATCGCTAGGCGCTAGTCGTCGGTGGGGTACCGACTAGTGATTAACCGGATTGGGATTTTTATATGTATTTTTAGTTATATACATACACACACATTTTTATATGTAGTTTTTTAAAGTAGACATGTTTTAACCCCTCATTGACCCATTTTTTTAAGTAATTGGCGGGAATTTATAAGGTTTGGTCGAAATTTGACAGAGATCTGGCCAAAATAAGACTGCCATTGACCGTCTAGCGATTCATCGGCCATTAATCAGTGAACCCTTGATTGGTGATTAATCGCCGACCAATCGGATGCTAGTCGAGATTTTTACAACCATGAGTGAAATGAATATAAACCTATGTATTCTCCTTTCTCAAGGGAAAGCAATGGACAAAAAGACGCCCGAATACTATGAAGCCGTGGGGTCAATTTCAAAGAGCACCGAAGAGTCAGATACCCTTGTAACTCCAAGTTAACGCTACAAAAAAGAAAATGTATCTGATCAGCATTTTGAATTTTAAACTATTTGATCAGCACTGAAATTATAACTTATTTATTTATTGAGTAAAATGCCATTTTTGTCCATGAGGTTTGGCCAGTTTTGTGACTTTCGCCCAGAGGTTTGTTTTTCCATATTTGGATCCAAAAGGTTTGAAATCTTGCCATTTTCATCCGGCTCGTTAGCTCCATCCATTTTTCTCCGTTAAATCAGGGCCTCGGGGGTATTTCTATCTTTTCTGTTAACTTATAGGGCAATTTGATCTTTTTAGGGGTATTCGGTCTTTTTACATAAAGTGAAAAAGACTGAATTGCCCTTTAAGTTAACAAAAAAGACAGAAATACCCCTAACTACACGGAGAAAAATGGATGGAGTTAACAAGCCGGACGAAAATGGCAAGATTTCAAACCTTTTGGATCCAAATGCGGAAAAACAAACCTTTGGACGAAAGTCGCAAAACTGGCAAAACCTCAGGGACGAAAATGGCATTTTACTCTTATTTATTTATTTATTATCATTAACTAATATTATTGTTTTAATCTCAAAAATATACTCATAATTATTTAATTATTTTGAAGTGTTTTCTATTTCCATTTAACCAAACATGTGACGGATTCCAACGGTCTCTAAGCAATTTAACTCAAGGAAGTTCAAACACAAACCTGAAGAAAGACAAACTTCCATCCCGAGTAAGAGAAAGCAACACAGGACCTTGTGTCATAAGAGAAAATGTTCTATATTGTATGGTCGTAAATTCAGATTTTTGTTTGCTGCTACTTCTTGTGCGGTGGGTCCGCGATAAGGTACCTTGATGAGAGTTCACTTTAACTGAATATATAGAACCCTAAGAAATCAAAAGTAACAATTTAATCTTTGTGTGTGTGTGTTATCAGGATAGAGTTGACTTGTTGACTTTGAAAAAGGCTGACCTGTGAATCCCCGCAGAAAATAAACTGGCCCGTATGGTCATAATCAAGGGCAGGAACCTCACCGTCAACAACTATCTTACTTATTAATCTTCCTGTACTAAAATTGAATACCTGAGATAGGAAATACATGATCAGACAATTATTTTAAAATATTATTACTATCATTTACTTCCTTAATTAGTTAATTAGTTAATTAGTTTCGTAGTCTAGTTACAACTTACAATAACTTGGAACACACGTTAATTAGTCTATATTGTTACTATTATTTTGTTCTTTCAAATTCAATCTACCCACAAAAATAAAGGCAGGAAAAGATTTGCATTATTACCGATACTTCTCTGTTTGCATTTCCAACTGTAAGAAAATTATTATTCACCTGCAATTAGTTACATAGATTAAGATTAGTGTATGCCCAAAAATATCTTTCTTTATCAACTATAATCCTAAAATGAAATCCGTTAGCACTCTTCAAATAATTTTTGAAGTGTATTTTGTACTAAAAACCAATGGTACGTACGCTAAAAAAAGATGGTATTTATGTAATTTTCCATATAACATAACTATATAAGATATATGCAATGTTGATTTGCACTTACAGGATGAAATCGAATACAAAGCTGCGAGGTAACTCCATATATAACTCGAATGCAAAGGCCATTTGGAATATCCCATACCCTCACAGTTTTATCCAGTGAAGATGACGCAATGTATTGGTTGTTTAGTGAGAAGTCAAAATCTGAAGAAAAAAATATATAAAACAGAAGTATAAAAGAAATCAATATATTATCAAGTGTCCTTGTTAGGTTAATGTATAATATTTTGACATAAATGTGTATTCACCCTTAAAGATCATGCATTCATATTAAATAAAATCAGTTAAAACGAAGTTGGGGTAAAACTGGTAATAACTGTATATTCATATACATTTTGCGCTTAATTGACGGTTCATAAATCAGGAAAAACTAAAAGTGTGAAGTTCGTTTCGGTTTAGTTTAGTTTGCGCTAACTAAAACATGATCAACGCCAACGGATCACAAGTATATTTGGCAACAGAAAACTATTAAATGTATACTGCATCAAAATACATTAAAGCAAAGCCTCAAGGGTCAGTACCAGTTGATCCAACCTGTGACATCTTTTGAGTGTCCGGTCAATTTCTTCATGATCGAAGGCGGTTCAGAAACAGTGCAAACTGTTATTGTTCCATCTGTTGCTCCATAGGCAAGTATATCCGAAGACATATGCCCAAATTTTATAACAGTAACTGCAAAAAAAATTTCGAACACTCATTGCATGAATAAAAAAATCAAATTACCATAAAAAGTAAACTTGAAAGTTACCCATAGATTTGCATTCGTCAAATATGCAATGCATTCCCACAAAAGAATATGCAAGTTCAGCCTTTCGACGTGGGTGTTCAAAATCACTTGAATTTGCCCCCAAACTAACGGTACGACTTAGTGTTTGACTTTCACGTATATCCTGTAAGAATATCAAACAGAGTATATAAAATACAACAATAAGACTATTTGGGATGATAACAGGTTTGTATAAATTTAATGGGAACTTTGTTGGGGGTTTTTATGGTACTAACGCTTTGTAAAGTTGTTTGGAAAAATAAATATTTGATTGATTGTCTAAAACAGCTTATTTCACTAACAAATAATCAGATAAGCCTTTTTAAATACCCACAATGTGCTTATCTGCTGTATTAAAAAGCAGTAAGCAGATAAGCAGTTTCAATAATTAATCCAAAATAACCCCTTATCATCCCAATATATATATATATATATATATATATATATATATATAGGGTGGGGTTCTAGAGTGAACACTAGTGTATTTGCGAACTGAGTGAACGAATCCTGGGCATTGATTTACACACGTGTATGGCTAGGATTTCATCATCAAATCATAAAAGACACTAGTGTATTTCATCATCAATTGTTGGCCATTGATTTACACACGTGTATGGCCAGGATTAGTTCGCTCAGTTCGCAAATACACTAGTGTTCACTCTTGAACCTAATTCTATATATATATGTGTGTGTGTGTGTGTTTAGGGTGATGAAACATGCCCTGCTACCAGCCCAGCTTTCCGCCTCAAGCGCAAGGGAGAGTTGACTTGGAGAAGACATCCATCGCCCGCTGATAAACCAACCAGTAAATTAGCTTGATTTCAGAATTAAATGAATCAGTGGTCAACTTATCATTCAAATCTGCCTATTATTTATTGCTGAAGACAATAACTTATTAGACCACTTACTAACTGACTTAACTACACTAACAGACACTAACTTACTTAGGCTTAGCTACTAAATGAAATGTAGACACACATCATTCACCAACAGTATGCTCAGTAATAAACATTTCAGTTCCTACTGGAGTATAAACAACTTTTGCATTGTGCATCTTACTATTATATAAAAATCCACAAAAACAATTAAAATAAAACAGAAGCAAGTAAAAGTTCATCCACCTGGTTCTAGCCTTCTAGGTGTGCTAGTTCGACTAGTTGTTTGCGAATTTAACCTATTATCTGGCCTATTAATAAATCTAACAATGTCACTGGCCCTCACTGCATCCAATCCAAACAAGTTATGCTCAATAATGAACATTACCAGATCCTACTGAAGTGTGAACAACTTTTGCATTGTGCATCTTACTATTAAATAAAAATCCACAATAACAATTAAAATTAGACAGAATCAAGTAAAAGTTTCATCCACCTGGTTCCAGGTGTGCTAGTTCTACTAGGTATTTGCGAATTCAACCAATTATCTGGCCTGTTGATGAAATTACGATACGCTACATATCCTTTTCCATTGCATCTCCAGTCCTAAACATAACAATATCAACATCTCATTAATCACCAAACGAGGCATCATTAAACTATTTCACCAAATTATTAAATTTGTTCGCAACACAAATTCACCATACTCAATTACTCATACATACGGCTGTAAATGAACCAAACGTTCAGCAAAACATTCGTGAACCGTTTACGTGCAATAAATGAACGAGCATGAACAAGGAATTCCTTTCGATTAATTAAATGAACGAACGAGGTACGAACAAAGGTCTTGCTCGTTCAATTGCGTTCGCGAACTGTTCGGTAATATGTCCGTCGTGTTCGTTTACAGCCGTTCATGGCCGTTTGTTTAGTTTATGTTCAGTCATTAGTTAACAAGGTGATTATGTCTAATATGTCGGAATGCGAATGTCGTTCGTTTATTTTTATAAAATGATATATGTTCGTTTGTGTTGGTGAACAAGTTCAATGCTAATGAACACATAACTACATCCTCTAGTTAGGTTAAAACTTAAACAAAACTGAAATCAACAACTAATCGAACTACCTTCCGACGAAGAACACCTGATTCCGCCTTACGAAACAGAAGAATCCGGCGAATTCCGATGTAATTCGGATCGGAATCAGGCGGACACGGTTGAAGCATACAGCTGAACGTTTCCGGATCTTCAGTAACATCCTTCTTCTTCTTCCGATTCTGATTCTGATTCAAATTTTCCTCATGTTGATCGATTTCAGACGAGCATTGCTCGATCGTCTGATCCGTCATCTCTACGATTCCGATGAATCCTTCATATCATTCACAGTTGGAGATTGACGAAATTGAATGCACAAATCGAGGATTTTGAGATCGTTTGATGTGAATTTACGGTTAGTGATTCGTTATGGATCGAATAACGTGTAGATTTGAAGTGTTTTGGATCGAGATTTGAGAGGTTGTGAGTTTGAAAATTGAAATTGGGGTTGACGAATGACAACTACCATGTGAGATTGATTTGGTTCTTCGATCTACGGTCACAGTATACTTACAGTTTTTACCCTTTATTTTAACATAATGAACGTTTGGTCCTTGTAGTCATGTAGTGTTTCTTAATTTTGGTTGAGTTAAATGTCATTTTAGTCCATGTGGTTTGGGCCATTTTGTCAGTTTAGTCTAAAGTTTCATTTTTTGTTTGTGGATTCAAAAAGGTTTCATCGTTACCATTTTATTCCACTGGGTTAACTTAGGGGCTGTTTGGCAACATCTGAATGGTTAGGTGTTGAACCAGTAAGAGGTCTGAACCATTAAGAGTAGGGCCGTTCAAATCGCTCGCCGCTCGTCGCTCGCTCGACGCTCGTTCGGAAATTGCTCGGAAAATGCTCGTTCGATTTGATGCTCGGTTGTAAACGAGCCGCTCCGCTCGGTTCGGTTTGTAAACGAGCCAAGCCTGAGCAAAGGTCCGCTCGGCTCGGTTCGGCTCGAATTATTATTTTTAGTTAGTATACATATACATATACACATACACTTACACACACACATACATATATAAACATGTATATACACATACATATACACAAATGTAAATTATATATATACACACACAGACCTATATATACACACATTACACATACATATATATTTAAATATTAATTAAATTTATAGTTTTATATATACCACTATATTAGATTTTGGTTCACTATATACAAATTTACAAGTACATCTATACGTATTAGACCAACCACGCCAATAAAAAAACTAGTAAATCTAAAAGTTAAACCCTAAACCGACAAACGACAGGCTGCTTATTGCCTCAATATTTCATGTCGTTACCTAAAGTCGATCGTCCCTTGCTCTCAACGTAATTGTTAGTGCAATATAATCATCGCCTCGTCGGCCACAACATTGTTCTTCATAAGGAAAATAGTATACCATGAAATGTGCATGTTTTTAAAGACATAAAAACTTGAGACCAACCATTGTCACTATCTCTCTCAGCAAATTTAAATCGGGCAACATGGTTGTCCAAATTACTCGAACTTCGCTCGACGCTCGCTCGTAATATTTACTGCTCGAAAAACGCTCGCTTGATTTGAGGCTCGGTTTTAAATGAGCCGTTTTGCTCGGTTCGGTTTGTAAACGAGCCAAGCACGAGCAAAGGTCCGCTCGGTTCGGCTCGGCTCGTGAACAGCCCTAATTAAGAGCCGTATAATGCGTAACCGTTTAGAGGCAAATGTCTGACCAATTCAGATTAGAGGTCTTAACCATTCAGACTTTGTATAAAAATCTTAACCATTCAGAGGCAAATGTCTGAACCATTCAGACATCTGTTCGTGAAACAAACAGTCTGAACTATTAAGTGCTAAACCAGTAAAAGTTCTGAACCATTAAGAGCCTTATTAAGAGGTAAACAAACAGCCCTTATATCGTTATTCACTTATTTGTTTACTATTTAAATTACTACGTACGTAAGTGGCGGATTCAACTTTTTTTCTACCGTGGTCGGTTTTTTAAAATACTTGGATTTGACTTAAGTCGACGTTCGAATTATTGGCTTGGGTCAGGACACTTATATAAATAATGATAAATTGTCGTCGTAACCGGTAAAACTAAGTGTTAAGTCAAATTTTGAGGTGATGGTAAAAAAGGTCATCACAGTTCAATAACTATTTATACACTATAAATTATCAACATTTTTGTGTATTATAAGTTGTACATCATGTTTGGGGAGTTTTCCAAAAAAAATGTTAGATTTTATACTTTTAGTCCAAAAGCATTTGATGTATTATTTTTAACCCAAAACTATTTGGGTTATAATTTTTAACCCAAAACTTTTTATCTTTTCAGTTTAACCTAATAACTTTTTTACTTTCAACTTTGGTCTCCTGTACTTTTTATATTCCGCAAATTTTTCGTTTTACGTTTCATTCTAAATTTTGTAAGTTAACACAGAGCAATGTGCGTGTGTGGTTCAACATTTTTACGTTCCGTTTTACACTTCGTTCTAAGATGCAATGTACGTGTGTAGTTCAACGTTTTTACGTTGTCTATTTTTTTCCTGTTTGACAAGTTCGTCATAACGTGCAGGTCCTAAATCGACTTAGTTATTATTTTCTATGTTTTACGTTTCAGCCTAATTTTTTTCGCCGCAAATTCAGTGTTGGTGGTCGTTGGCGATGGTATGACATTGATGCTATGACACGGTTTATGCCCCCCCCCCCATCGTTTTCTAAAGAAAAAATGGTTATGCATATGGTTGTTGTAACCTTGGCTTTGGGGGTTTTTCAAAAAAATGATTTTTTTTTTACTTTTCACCCAAAAGTATTTCATAAATTACTTTTAACCCAAAACTATTTGTTTTTTTATTTTTAACCCAAAACTTTTTATCTTTTGCAATCTATCCTCGCAACTCTTTTTACTTTCAACTTTGGTCCTTTGTAGTTTTCATTTTCCGCAAATTTTACGCTTTATGCTTCGTTCTAAATTTTGTGACTTAACACATCGCAACGTGCGTCTTTGGTTTAACATTTTTACGTTTCGTTCTAAATTTTGCGAGTTAACATGACGCAACGTGCGTGTGTGGGTGAACGTTTTTACATCGTCTATTTTTTTCTCATTCGACAGGTTCAACATAACGTGCAGGTCCTAAATCGACTTAGTTATAACTAAAGAATCTCCGCCGCATTGCGGCGGGTCGTAATTCTAGTTTAGAAAAAATAGCAAAAGTAGATACTTTTCTTTATTTGCTTTTCATCTTGTTTTCCATAGCAACATGTATAAACTCATTTTTTTCTAGGAAAGTATAAAAACTCGAGTTCGGTTGACCCCGCACCCTATATTGTAGATCCGCTAGTGATATGAATCACCAACAATTATTATTGACAGTTGTGTACATCGTATTAGGTGGATGTTTTCGTGATATCATTTTAATGTTTTTAGGTTAGTCGTTGGTAATAGTTTTTTATAATTGTAAAGTAAAGCCGAATCAAAGCAAAATCATTAAAAATAGAAACCTAACCAAATCAAACTGTTATATATTGAATCTAAAACAAATCAAATTGTTACCAATGGATTAAAATACAATGTATTTCAGAACGTACATATAAATAAGCAATAAAACGTATTGTATTTGACACGACTCATTTCTAAAACGGATAAAATAAAATTTATTTCAAAACGTACATGACGAGGTGTGACCCGCATCGGTCAACCCGACCCGGTTACAACCTATTATATTAATATAAATACAAATGATTATTCTAGAACTTTCCATATCTACATGGAAGTTGCACAACCAAATCTCCAACTTTTCGGGAAGATCATGTAAATCTCTAACTTATCGGAATATATCCTAGGTTAAAGGAAACACTAATGGAAAACCTATAAATAAAGGTAAACGTATAAGGTATGATCATCTTGCTCTCATACATCTTCTTCTCCTAAACTTCTTTCATAAACCAATACTTATTCTCACGCCGGAGGGTGGTTACAGGAATAACCCCATTCCTGTAACGAGTCCTAACGGTGTTTCTGTTTTGCAGCCAAGCGTTCGGGTCACTAATCCTTGAAGCCCTAGGTACTGCATAGGTCAGTGTTTCTTCATTGGCGTCATCCGTGGGACCTATTCAGCGACAAGAACCTCATGGCAAGTGATCAGAACACGGCTGGTCAAACGTTGACAAATAGTAATTTGGCGTTAGGGGCGAACCCCAGTACCGTCCCACAGTCTTCCCCAGCCGTTACGAGGTCGTTAGATCCAGAGTTTGAGGCAGAAGGACCACCTCCAGGTTTTGACAATATCACCACCGTCTCTTCCCAGACTGTGGTTACAAGTCCGTTTCTCTATATGCCCTCACAAATACCACCAAGGGAGTTGGGGGGAGCTAGCAGTAACATATTCACCCCGGTGACAACTGTTTTTGCACAGGCTTCACGCCTCCACTCCACCCCTGTCATTACCTCGGCGATCCCCAGTACCATAGTGTCAGAAATCAGTACGCCTCAATATTACCAGCCGTTGGTTTCCAACCCAATGCCGCCGCTATACTCAGCAGCGCTCACGGCGGCGTTATCTACACCACCTCACCAGCCGGTTATCATGCCAGCCGGAGTAATGAATGCCCCTGTCACGCCAGGAAATCAGGTATATTTCCCGGGGTATTGCTATGCAACCCCTTACGGGTATTTACCCTCATACGGGGATTCGGCGTACCCTTTCCAGGGAACAGCGCAAGGAAGCTCTCAATCGCCATACGCGGCTTACATGCCGCCATGGTGGAATGTTCCAACTCCACAACCAATGTATACCCAAGCGCCAACTGAGCCCGTGCACGACAGAGGAAACGCGGTCAGGCCCCGGGTAGCCCCGTTGGAAAACTCCAACCTAATGGCGGGACCTGCCCCGGGTATGAACGTTCCACCGGTACAACCCGTAAATGTGGAAGAAGATGAACTTACCAAACCATACAAGCCGGTAGACGCGACGTTCCGGTCCAAATCCACTCGTAGGATCGCCGAAGCTTCTATTAAGGAAAAACCCAAAATGCCCCAAACGGTCGGCAAGTACGATGGTCTCACCGATCCCGACGACCATCTCAATTTATTTAAGAGCGCCGGTAAAGTGGCCTGCTGGCCCATGCCCCTATGGTGCAAAATGTTCGTACAAACTCTAGTGGGAGCGGCACGAGTCTGGTGGGACAGCCTGCCCACAGGCGAGATAGACAGCTTTGAAGATTTGGAATCAAAGTTTATCCTACAGTTTAGTCAGCAGCGCCGACATACGAAAGATAGGAACGAACTCCTTCATATTCGTCGTCGAGACAATGAGACGGTAGAAAACTTTATCACCAGATTCAACAAAGAAAGCCTGGCGATCCCAGGCGTCACCAACGATCTGGCGTGTGGAGCGTTCCTCCAAGGAGTCAACGATGATGAACTATTAAGAACGCTGCATGGAAGGGATGGTGTACCCCTAACCATAGATGAAATACTGCGAATAGCCAAAGTATATGTTATACAAGAAAAAGCGGTAGCAGCCAGTCACGCAGCCAATAGAAAGAAAGAAGCCCTAAAAAATCAGGAGGAAAAAGATCACCGGGGATCCAAAAGCAAACATAGGGGGGACCGATACCAGAGAAACGACAAAGACTCGCGATACGACAGACACCGAAACTCTTATTCGAGGAACGAGACGTCGAAACCTCGGTCTGAATATCCCAACTTAAGCAAGACCCCGGCTGAAATTCTTGCCTCAGAAAACCTCAGGCTTAATCCACCAAAGCCGTTGAAAGACAACCCTAACAAGGATACGAGTAAATACTGCGAGTACCACAAGGGGAGCGGGCATGACACCAACGACTGTTTTCAGCTTAAAAAACAGATCGAATACTTCGTAAAGTCGGGTAAGTTGGCACACCTAGTGCGAGACATCAAGCAAGGCCCGCCTGTGGTCAAGGAGGAGAATGATAAAGCGGCAGGCAAAAGGCCGCGTGAATTGAACATGGTGCACGCTGACACGGGAAGGGGGGCAAAGCGGAGTTTCTCCACGCTCGAGCCTTGGATGTTGGCAACAATGACCATAGAGCCGCGAATGGAGGATTTGCATCTTACCACAGACGCCCTGCTCATCTCCACGGCAGTAGGAGACTACCGCATGAGGCGAATCCTAGTCGACACCGGAAGCTCAGAAGACATTATCTATGAACATTGCTTTAACAGAATGCAACCAGAGGATAGGAAGTTGCTTGAATCAGTACACGCCCCTATCAAAGGTTTCACAGGGGAAAAGGTTGATCCTATTGGTCAAATCACTTTCCCAGTAACCTTTGGGCAATCACCCAAAGAAAGAACCATACTACTAACTTTCCTTGTAGTCCGCGCTGAGTCGTACCACAATGTGATAATCGGAAGATTCACCCTGGGGAAATTGAACGCCATAGTCTCCACGGCGAGGGGTTTTATGAAGTTACCAACACCGCGAGGTATCACTACCGTATTTCGTGATAAAATCGGGGAAGTACTAAATACCAAACGATATCGCTAGGGGCCCACTGGGGCCACGGGCCCAGAAAGATGGGTACCGAGCACGCGCCATCCGGACCAAATGGTCACAATCGGGGACACTCTGTCCCCGGAAGTTATAAGCGACCTGAAGCAATTGTTAAAAAGAAACGTGGACATTTTCGCTTTCGAGCACTCCAATATGACGGGAGTCCCCCGTGACAAAGCAGAACACAGGCTCGCCACACTTCCAGGCGTTAAGCCGGTTGCTCAGGGTAAACGCAGCATGGCCCCGGACCGCCGGGCAGCGGTCGTTAAAGAAGTACGAAAGTTAGTGGAAGCTGGAATCCTCAGGGAAACGCAATACCATACATGGGTGTCCAACCCGGTCATGGTGAAAAAGCCAGATGGCACGTGGCGAATGTGCATCGATTTCAAAGACTTAAACAAGGCGTGCCCAAAAGATGCGTACCCGTTACCCGAGATTGATTTAAAGGTCGACTCCCTGGTACCTTACCGATTCAAATGTTTCCTGGACGCGTATAAAGGGTACCACCAGATTAAAATATCCAAGGAAGCTGAAGAAAAAACAGCGTTTCATACCGACGTGGGCATCTTTTGTTATACCAAGATGCCTTTTGGGCTACGAAACGCAGGAGCTACCTATCAGAGGCTCATGGACAAGGTGTTTGAGGCACAGATCGGGCGAAATTTGGAAGTCTATGTAGACGACCTTGTAATTAAAAGCAGCGAAGAAAAACAGATGTTAGCAGATATCGAGGAAATTTTCCAGCGGCTCAGAGAATACAACATAAAATTAAATCCAAAGAAGTGTTCGTTTGGGGTGGAAGAGGGGAAGTTCCTGTGTGTAGTGGTCACCCGAGACGGTTTTAAAGCTAACCCGGAAACGGTAGCCGCCATAGCGCGAATGCCTTCTCCCCGAACGCTGAAGGAAGCTCAAGCTTTAAATGGACGGCTAGTAGCGATCAACAGGTTCTTAGCAAGGCACGCCGAAAAATCATTGCATTTCATAAAAACATTAAAAGGTTGCCTCAACAAGAAGAATTTCAAATGGACCAGCGAAGCGGAGCAGGCTCTACAAGAAATGAAACGTTTTATAGAAGGGTTACCTACGCTGACAGCGCCAAGGCCCAGTGAAATACTAAAAATGTATTTAGCGGCAGCTCATACGGCGGTAAGTGCCGTGCTCATGGTTGAACGAGAAGGGAAGCAGACACCAATATATTACATAAGCCGGGTGTTAGCGGGGCCTGAAACGCGCTATCCTACACTGGAAAAGCTAGTTTTAGCATTAGTACACGCCACAAGGCGACTAAGAAGATACTTTCAGGCACACCGCGTACAAATCTTAACCAATTACCCGCTGCAGCAAGTCTTACACAAGCCAGAGGTTTCGGGCAGGTTGGCTAAATGGGCCATTGAGCTGGGGGCTTTAGATATTGAATATCAGAAACGAACAGCAGTTAAAGGGCAAGTGATTGCTGATTTTTTAGCTGAAATACCGGAAGGAGAAGCCGTTACGGACCCAGTCGTCCAAGATATACCGGAGTCCAGCACCACAAGGCAGACTTGGAAGCTATACACTGATGGATCATCTAGCGGAAAGGGGTCCGGTGCAGGCCTAATGCTAATAAGTCCAGATCAAATCAGACTAATGTACGCCTTACGTTTCGATTTTGAATGTTCTAATAATGAAGCGGAGTACGAGGCATTATTGGCAGGTTTACGGATGGCAAAATCCATGGGGGCAGCAAGGGTAGACGCATATGTCGACTCGTTGCTGGTTAACAATCAGGTAAACGAGACGTATGAAGCTAAAGACGAGTCAATGGCGAAATATCTAGCGAAAACTAAAGAACTCATGGATTCCTTTGACAAGGTCACACTCAACCATGTACATAGAGGAAAGAATCAAATAGTAGACGCCCTAAGCAAACTCGCCACCTCAGGCATGGAAAAGGAAGTCAAAGTCGAAACGTTACAGACGCCCTCAATCGAACCACGGAGCGTTTCCGCCATCACAATGGAAGAACCTTGCTGGTATACTCCGATTCTACGCTTCCTCGAGACAGGTGAACTACCTCCCGCCAAGGGCGAAGCACAGAAGATACAAACGAAAGCGCTACAATATGAGGTCAATGATGGTGTCCTATACCGAAAATCTTACTTGGGTCCGTTGCTGCGATGTGTTTCCCCGATAGAGGCAAAGTACCTCATCAGCGAAATTCACGCGGGTCTATGCGGCATACACGCCGGACCTCGAGCAGTGGTGGCCAAAATCCATAGCGCGGGATATTACTGGCCTGGGATGCACGAAGACGCTGTAACGGAACTACGAAAATGCCGCAGTTGCCAGAAGTTCGCTCCTCAGACAATACGGCCCAAGAACAGCCTGGTACCGGTGACAGCAGCGTGGCCCTTTCAGAAATGGGCCATGGATATCGTAGGACCTTTCCCGCCGGCCCCCGGAAAGTTAAAGTACCTGATTGTGGCAGTTGATTACTTCACCAAATGGGTGGAAGCAAAACCCTTGGCCAAAATAACGGCGGAAAATGCCAAAAAATTCCTCTGGGAGCACATAGTGTGCAGGTTCGGGTTACCGCTTTACCTGGTGAGTGATAACGGAACACAGTTCACGGATAGAATTTTCCAGGAATGGTGCACTGATCTCCACATCCAACAGATTTTCACATCGGTAGCACACCCCCAAGGTAACGGCCAGGTGGAGCGGATGAACAGGAGTTTGCTGGATGGCATCAAAAAACGACTGGGGCACGAGGGAAGCTCGTGGGTGGAAGAATTGCCACATGTCCTTTGGGCACATAGAACAATGCCCAAAACTAGCAACAACGAAACCCCATTCAGCCTTACCTATGGAATGGAGGCAATGATACCTGCTGAAGCAGGGTTACCGTCGTTATGCCGTCTCAATACAGGCAATGACAACGACCAATCTCTGAGAGAAGGCTTGGATTTGTTGGAAGAAAGGCGTGAGGCAGCCGCCATCAGCGAAGCAAGATACAAGAAAGCGTTGGAAAAGTATTATAACAAACGGGTGGCCAAACAGAGCTTCAAAGCGGGTGATTACGTCATGCGTGACAACGAAGCAAGTAGAATGGAACCCTCAGGAAAACTGGGCCCAAACTGGGAAGGCCCTTATATCGTCCAAGAAGATCTGGGTAAAGGGGCCTATCGCCTATCCCGACTAGATGGCACGCCAATACCGCGCAGTTGGAACATCGCCCAGTTAAGGAAATGCTACCTGTAAAACCTTGCTCCTAACAGCAAGAGTTAACTATTTTCTCAATTCACATTTGCAACCCGTGTTGGGGTTTTTCTGTTTTTCTTTTATTACTCCATGCAAGTTTAATAAGAAAGATTTAAGTTTATTTGTTACAAAAGTTACCATCGCACGACGAATGCATAAAACGGTAAAAACACAAACAACACCCTTAAACACGAAATATTTTCATTCATATAAGTCATAGGGTTAACATTAAAAAGCGCTTACGGCGGGTATCTTGGTAATAGATACATACACCGCCCCAAAACAGATAGGCATCACTACATGTACATAACCTATCTCAAAAAAAAAAAAAAAAACCAAGTACTTGTCCCTGTCACTAAAAACCGAACATATGGGAACCAAAATACAGAACATGTTCAAAACATCTACTGAGGAAGGTTGGGTGCCATCACCACTGCAGGGGTATGCACCACCACCTCATCATCCACAACTACAACTGGATCGATCGCCAAGTTGTCAGATGAACCATCACCGACCATCGGAACCACCGTACCTGAGCTATCCGTCTGTTGCCTCCTCGGTCGACCACCAGAATGGCGTTGGTACGTCAGACGATATCGCTGTTCAGGGTTCACCGGAATCAGACTAGACAGCACATCAGCTGATAGCTGTGGCACTCCGGGATCCACTGGTTGAGGATCCTCAATGACAATGCTCTGACATGCTCGGTTAGCACGAACCGGAGCAGCATTGGGAATGGGTCTCCTCCCCCTAAGCATCGACCTCGTTACCGGGTATTGCAGCTGGAGCAAGCCATCAGCAGCGTCAAGGACCCGGAAGATCTCGGAAAGTCTTTGCCTATATCGTTTTCTTTCCATCGTGTCCAAACTACCAAATAAGGAAACGGAAGGTAAATTTATAGCAGGAGTAAAAAGTTTTGACAGTGGTGACGTCGGGTGCATTAATAGAGAATAATCATCACACGTCACAGAGCCATATTTTCAAAATTCGGCGGTGTCAGAAATCATGACATTTGCATTAATATGGCTGTCAAATCAAAACAGAAATGGGCACTAAGCCCAATTCAAACAGTGTCATTAGCAAAGCAATAAGAGTACATCACAAGCAACAAAAAAGAAAAACAAAGTTGTCATTCTTCTTCAGACTCCTCCGCGGGGTCCAGCATCAGACGCAGCGATTCTATCCCATACTCATTGACTTTGTCCATCAAATCGCCATAATAGGGCAGCGGCTCGGTATACGCCGCTTCAAGGGCATTTGCCATATCAGTTTGCAGTTTACTCTTGACAGCATGAAAATCCGGCGATACCCTATCCAACTGCTGGCAATCCATATAGCCCTTATACACACCATCATGATGCCCGGATTGGTAAGCAGCCGCGGATAAGCGATCAATCAAGCTGGTGAAAGGGGGCGATTCACGCAGGTACTCGAACGCCCCCACAAGCCCATTAGTTATCAACCAATTCCTGTCACCCCGCATAGCCGCTAGCTGGCTGGTCAAATCATCGACTTCTGCGTTGGATTGTGCCAACGCATTTTCCACTTCCTTCAGTTTAGAAGATGACGATACAGCAAGTTTGTTGTTCTGAGTGACAAGTGAATCGCAATGGTCCTGCAACTCCTTGACCTTTCCTTCCCGTTCCTCCAGCTCTGCCTGCATAAGCCGGATTTTGGTATGGGAGGCTTCTATTTCAGTTGTCAAGCTTTGGTACCGTTCCTGAACCTGAGACACAAAATCAGTGTCAACACGAAATTTTTCCAATTGTGCCGATAACTCGAGTCTCACCTTTTGAGCCTCCGCTATGGCCTTACGCTCCAACTCCTCCTGTATATTCTTGGCCTGAGCCAACACTCGATCTTTTTCCGCCATGTCGCGGGCCCACAAGATCCGTTCTTCAGCAAGATGGTTAGTCACCCTCTGCAAATCTTCCTCAGCTTTGTTTTTCTCCGACAAGAATCTGGCCTCCCTTAATCCCACAGTCTGAAGTTGACCTTCTAAGCGATGCTTGTCGTCCCTCAATTCCTGAATAGTAGCTCGCGCCTGGTGGAGTTGGGTGTTATCATGCATCCACCTGCGACGGATTTCAACCAACCTTCGTGGTAGGCTCACAGAGTCAGATATTGAAGAATTCATCAGATCTTCATTGTTCAAACCCTCTACGTACGCCGCTTCGGCAGGGGGATACGCCCGCTCGACCCAGTGTTGAACCACAGGGGGGAAAATCAGCCTTGAAGATTCAGCGATTTTCCAGTGAGGCTGATAGCGTTTGTCTTGAGCATTGGGGTCCCAACGAACGGTTGGTATAAACAGGTCGTCAATCAGACGGACATCGTCATCAGCAATACCGCTGCTCGATCCTCCAGTTTCGCTACCACCCACGCTGGTCACCTCCTGTGCCGCTGATACGGTAGTAACATCTTTATCTACATCGGCAAAAATGCCTCTGGGCGAGTCAATTACAGGTGTATCCATACCGCCTGTCCAAAGTGTGGACAGGGGATCAACAGTCACAGCTACTGATAACGTAGGAATAGGGAGAGGCATGACACAGCTCACAGCGGCAGTAGCAGAAGCCGAGGTTTTGGGGACTGTGGACAAACTAACACTGGAACCAGGACATGACAACGCCACGGTCGACATAAGTGTTGGTGTAACAACCCCAGGTGGGACTCCCACAGAGGTACATGCACGATAAACGTAGCGGGGGTTTAGCAACATGAAAACTAATATCCTACAGCGGCAGGCTAAGTCAGTTAATAGATACCTGTTGGGAAAGCACAAGCAGCCTGTACCGCCTCAAAGGCACTTAGAGTAGGTACGACAAAGGTTTTTCTTTTCTTAAAGGCACGACCTGGACTGGTCAGATCGGTGACCAGGGGAATATCACGCCCAACACTGGAAGTTTCCTCAACGGAGGGCACACCCCCATGGATCGCTGTGTGTTTCTTCCCGGTAAGCTTTATCCGGGTAGGTTTTTTCTCCGACACTGACACGGCGGTAGTTGCCACACCTGACAATTGGGTGACGTATGCTGTGGGATCCGCCGGTACAGCGGGTAGAATAAATTGCTCAAGGTGCACCCTTAGCACATCTGGCTCTCCTTCGTCCAACGCGCGGTCGGCGGGTTTCAACGCGAGATGCCGAGGAGGATCAATAAAGTCAAACATACTCCACTCCCCTGTGTGGCATGTGGGAGTTTAAAAAAAAAAGCAAAAACACAGCAAAAATAGCAATGCACGACAAAGTAAACATACCTGCATCGTCCCTTTGAAATGAGGGATAACGCCTGATATCAGGCCACAACAAACTCATGCCGGCCATCACCAACGCACCTTCAGGGATAATCGTGCACTCGAAGGGGCGGCCACACAGCTTTATGTACAGAACATTCGATACATACGCATCCTCAGATGGAACATCGTCTTTCACTTTATCCTTTGGCCCTTTCTCTCTCCAGTGCATTTCCCCATGGATAACAGAGGCATCAAGATAGAAGAATTTTTTCTTTCAATCTTTGTCCCTCGAACTAGTAGGAATATCCCTTAGGCACGACACGTCAGTATCTCTCCGGTCGAAGGTAAAGAAAGGGGATTTCCACACAAGCACAAAGAAAGCCCTAAAGACAACCAGTTCTGGGATATGGCCCAGTGCTATGCAGGCAAACTCAAATTGCCGAAGTTTCACTAAACCGAGGGGATGTATTTGAGATATGTGAATACGGTAAAAATCAAGCACCGATTTCAAAAATTTAGTGATGGGTAGCCGGAAATTGCAGAATTTGAAAAAATCACTGAACAAAGTGATTTTACCCGCCTTCAAGGGGAATGCAGTGTCAGTCTTGGACGGCAAAACAGGGTTCCATTCGGCCCTAATACCATAATCATGAACAAGGTTGTTGAAGGACGTCACGCCCCACTTGCAGAACAATATGTCTGTAGGGGCGGCAGCGGTGGAAGACGATTCGTTGGTTTTCGAAGCCATTGATTGGAAAGAATGACGAAGGAATGATTTGGGGGAGGAGATTTGAACTCCTACATATAGAGTTGTTATTTATACGCAAAGGCAACTTTTCAAATTCAAAAAGATGTACGAACGGAAATACGTGTCCATGTGGGGTAAAAACAGTTGTCACCAAAATGATGACCCCACTGTCACATCCTATCTTTTCGCCGTCATTTCCCAAAAACGTAACGGTTCATAGCCCAATGAATGTGGCAACAATCATAATACACTAACTTTTTCTTTTTTCTCTTAGTCCGACCTAATGGATTTCTTTCCATGAACTCGGACTGGGGGGACATGACGAGGTGTGACCCGCATCGGTCAACCCGACCCGGTTACAACCTATTATATTAATATAAATACAAATGATTATTCTAGAACTTTCCATATCTACATGGAAGTTGCACAACCAAATCTCTAACTTTTCGGGAAGATCATGTAAATCTCTAACTTATCGGAATATATCTTAGGTTAAAGGAAACCCTAATGGAAAACCTATAAATAAAGGTAAACGTATAAGGTATGATCATCTTGCTCTCATACATCTTCTTCTCCTAAACTTCTTTCATAAACCAATACTTATTCTCACGCCGGAGGGTGGTTACAGGAATAACCCCATTCCTGTAACGAGTCCTAACGGTGTTTCTGTTTTGCAGCCAAGCGTTCGAGTCACTAATCATTGAAGCCCTAGGTACTTCATAGGTCAGTGTTTCTTCAGTACATATAAAAAAGCAATAAAACGTATTGTATTTGACACGACTCATTTCTAAAAGAAATTTCCGCTGAAACATAAACAACTTGAATTTATACCAACTACCTTAGGTTTTACAGTTAAGTCTTTATCTAGTATTTTAATAAAAAAACATAAATATCAAAATAACTAATAATAAATTGTATACAAAACACGGAAAGTATAAACAAATCAAATTATCAATTACTAATCCAATTTATTTCTCTATGATCCGGAAACACAATTTAACTGAAGTATTACAACAAATATACATGTGGTGCATCATTCAAACACAAAGTTTAGTTGTTTGCATGTCAAGATATTAAAAAGGATGATTTAGTGATTAAGTTTCAATGGCAGACTCGTTTTTTGGATACCAGTATCGGTTAAAGAACACTACTGAATCTGATTTAACAGCATATCCATCTGAATTACGATGCCAACTATAGTACGCATGCGTTCGGTTTTTAATCTCCATCGTTGCATGACCAAAACTCGCTTCTCTAAATGCCGAATAGTTTGGTTGCGGCTCCGTCATGCTGCGAGAACAAGAAAATAGTGCATTAGAATCTATTTTCCATGTTTAGCCCGGCTATATAACATTTATTTTCTTTTTTTTTTTTGTACTCAATGTTTTTCTATTGAATAAACCCTAGCCGTTTTTCCTCTGTAAATGTTTATTATTTAACAGATTTAAAGTCGGAAAAAACAATGAAGTATTAGACAAATAATATTAAAAGAATATATAGTAAATTTTTCTATGTGACAAACAGTCTTACATAGTTGCTAGACCTTCAATATTGCCTCCATCTCCAATGGTGATGTACACAGGGGCATTTTGGTCAAAGACCGGAGTGCATTTCCCATTCACAATGTTATAAGCAACGTTTGATATCCGATTCTGTGTGTAATCATTTGACAAAGAAAGGTGAGAGATTACATTGTTACCCCCAATTCATTATGAATGTAAGGATATTTAATATGTAGAGTAAACCTCAATTTTTGTCCTCGTGGTTTGCTGATTTCAACACTCTCAGTTCAATAGTTTAAAAATTGCATTTATCATCCATTAGTTTGCTAATTTTAACAGTTTCAGTCAACACCAGTGTTAGATTTTAACAATTTCAATCCACACCAGTGTTAGTGTTGTGGACTGAAACTGTTAAAATCAGCAAACTAATGGACGATAAATGCAAATTTTATACTATTGAACTTAGAGTGTTAAAATCAGCAAACCAGAAAATTGAGGTTTACTCTAATATGTATAATACAAGTCTTCAATGCATACAAGAGAAAGAGCCAAAGTTAAGACATCGTATCTCAACTTTTTTAAGGGTGTTTGACAATCTCAAACGTCCTTTGAAACGGTTGTACTAATTATATGCATCCATCAGTAGATGTATATAATAAATGTTAGATGGTACGCTACTTACCGAGCGTTCATAAGCATGAACATGACCAGCAAACACGACATCAACCTTGTACTGAACAAACCATGGCTCGAACATAACTCGCATGGTCTCACCTTCCATATAATGGTACGTGTTGCTATTGTACCATGGTGAATGCATAAGAACAATCAACCATGGAGTTTCACTTCTATTTACCTTTGGTAACTCTTCCATAAGCCACATATATTGAGGAGTGTATGTTCCTACACCAAATAACTAAATGTAACCATTTTATAGTTCTATCATTTATGTCACTTTTTTGTAGGTGATCGTATTATTTACTAAAAGTATGAATAATGTAAGTCTTACCGTATGCTGAATAGGAAGACAATACAATGATATATGCCGAAGCTCTCTTGATCGAGTACCAAAGGGGTTCGGTGCTCCTTGATGCTTCAAAAGGGACATGATATCGGTGGAGAAAAGGCTTAAATGGCTTGTTTTCACCCTATATCAAGCAATGCATCATTTAAGAATGTGTCATGTTTTAACATGTTGAGACCCGATTGATCTTGATTTTGTTTCTTCGGCGCATTAATGTATGAGACAATGGATTTTGATAGTGCTTATTTCAAACAAATCAAATGATAAATGAAAATCATCTAACTTATATTTCAATATATATAACTTTGTAAGTTGTTTTATTTAACACATTAACTAGTTATATTAAACTTAAAATGAATACCAAAAAAGTGTTAGCGTGACGATTCCGCCTATAAAAACTACCTCTTTTTGTTTGATTTGCCTATTTACCACCTACTATCAATCATATTTAAGACAGGTGGTAATTTTTATTATATGTTGTTTACTTACAAAGCTAGGATCATAATCAAGTTCATGGTTTCCGGCGGTCCAAATCCAGGGTTGATACGCAACGCTCCTTTCAACAAACCTTGCCCAACTATCCCATCTTCGATTATCATGATACGGGTAGTGATCAGCATAAGATAAATCTCCAACATACAACACTGACTCTCCTTTGATAGGGTTCATCTCATAATGTGTAAGCGTGATGTTCGAATCGTATGTTTGACCAAGATCCCCTATACGAAGTCAACCTTAATTAAACAAGTCGTATTTTTGCCACAAAACTCAAAATTTAACTCAAACAACATACCGATGATTCCAAACGTGTAGGCCACATCTGGACCGACTGCCGGAGGGGTCACAAACCAAAAGGTCCTTGTTGTATGATCAATCCCAACCTCATAATAATACTTGGTATTAAACTGCCAGAGAATTATTAAGAATGTGATGATGGAACAAAATAAGAAAATGGTTTACTTTATAAAATAATAACGTTTTTTTATATTTTTACTTACAATGTATTTAAAAAAGATTTTTAAAAAATAACAACATATTCATCTTCCCCCATCATTGCCATATATCCATCCATACTAATAACTAATAACAATAATCATTTTTAAAGATGTCATCTTTTTAAAAAAAAAAAGTATGCTATTACTTATTATATATTTCGTTAAAATCATATTACTAGCATTAATAAAAAAAATATGTTACTACATTACATAAGTTATGGTCCTATGGAGGGTTGAAGATTAACCTCTAAGTTATGGAGGGTGCAATGATGTATGTAACCAGAGGTGTAATTGTAGTACTTGTAAGTGGTTATTTGGCCTGTGGCTTGGTCCTTTTGGGTGCCATCTTGAGGCCAATAAAGAACTGTGCTTGAACCAGGTTCATCGACTGTGACCCATGACACTATCACTGCCTTTCCCACATGATCTCCTTGTGTTATATGAACCTTAAAAAGTGAAAAAGGTCATAATGACATATCCTGTTATTATAAATGCAAAAGGTTTCAATTTTATTAGTATGATATATTCACATATTTGTTGATTATTATTTCGTGTAAATTTATTGGTAGACACTTAAAAATTTAATGATATTAAACTTTTACAAATTTTAATCCAATTCTACCATTTTACCGAGTCGTTTCTATTCGACCTTGACCTTGTAGTCAACCGTTTTACTCGACCCATTTAGTTCAAAAGGTACAACTAGCCATTTTTACTCGACTCATTTTCAACACCCGCAAATAATGATACATCCATCGCTGTTTGGTATAACTTACATATGATTTGTTTGAATGGCAACTCAACTGTAAAAAAAATAATAAGTTGAAGCTTGGGCACATATTTAAGGTCCCACGATTTAAAGAATATACACGCTTAGGCCAGGCGGGGTCGAACGTTGATTTTCCGTGATGGCAAACTTCAACGCGTTGAAGTTCCGTGATTCCCACCGCCACCTAAACGACAACGCGTGATAGTTCAACGGTTTCCCGATTTCGTTATTTTTTTTAACGGCGTGATGGTTTTTTTTTTTGTGAGGGTAATTGTTGGTTGGGGGGAAAATGTTGGGTGTGGTGGTGAGTGATGACCATTGCCACCAAAAAAGGTTGTGAGTGATGAAAAAATGGTTGCTGACATAACGGAACATGATTGAGTGTTTGTGAGTGATGGAATTCTATCACTAGTGACCACCCCCACTCTCCTTAGAAGGACTTTCTTTTCATTAAAACTCACTTCAACACTAAAATCCAACGTGTATAAGATATGTGTCATCATTTTCCAACGTGTTATGATCCTAAGCAAAATTCCGAATACAAAATCCACTTTCGGCCCAAAAAAATAAGTCGGCCCTAATTCGTTCATGCGAAACTAAAGTTGTTTACAATCAAAAGGTCATAATGTATTCAAAATATATTAATATTTGTATGATCACCTGTTGAGGGGCATTATAGCCAGAAGGAACCCTAAAGACATCACTATCAAAAGGCATGTCTATGCTTTTCTCTTCATTTCTAACAAAAGAGCTTGTAACACCTCCATTAGAGAGCAACAACAAACCTCCATCATCCACTGCCAAAACACATAAAAATGCAAGCAAAAACCACTTGCAGAATCCCATTTTCTGTAAGAAAAATAACACACACACACTAGCTAGATATACTTATAGGGGTTTTCAAAGTGTGTGATACATCCAAAGTGATGGATATTGCATGAATCACTACGGTGATTTCGAAGTGGATGAATTGTACCGTCTTCTGTTTTTGTTTTTTGTTTCTGTTGTATCATTGAAATATTTCATAAGTTACAATATTATTATTGTTTGACTTATTGTCATTATTATATATAAAACTTGATGGGATGAGTTGGTTTCATGAGCGGGCCCATCTTTGCAGTGGCGAAGCTTGAGATTTCCGATCGGATGGTCGAAAACGTACATACCTATAAAATTCTATACGAAAACTACATACCAGACACTACTGAGCGAAAAGTTCGGGGATTTTTTTAGGCGAATATAGAGTTAATAATAATACAACCCATACTCAACATTTAAAATGAGTTGGTCAAATATGCAGAATTACATCTAAAAATTATGAAATTATTAAACTCCTTATTTATATCAAATCTAAAAATATATGTTTATAAAGTATGGGTTGTATATTATAATCATACGAAACCAACGTTTTCTTCCTTGTTAGATTTGAGAAATCAAGCTAGTTAATTTTCCATCAAATAATTTCAATTATGGTGACTGTTATAGACATTTAATCTACATATGAATTATATGATTATGCACTTAATTTATATCTTATATATGATTCTTCATTTTTTTTTCATAAACATGTTCATGTAACACACATAGTAATAATCTACTAGTATATTATATCTAGTTTATTTAATAATCACCGTTTCAAAACATATAGCTAGTCAAAACATTTTAAAATTGTTATATACAAAAATAATTTTAATTCAAAATTCTTAGTAAAATTGATCTAAACTTAAATAAAATTAGGTGTTAGTACCCAAATGTGTTACATTGATACAATTAAAAAAATGGAAAGGTATTTTAGTCATTATATTGATAAAATTAACTAATTTTGTTGTTAGTACCCAAAGGTGTTACAAAATTGAAACCATAAAACCTAAACCTGTTAAAAAAAGTTAGCACCCAAATATGACGCTAGCTATAAACCACAAGATCCAAGAATAAAAGTAACATGAAGCTACTTAAGATCGTGTTTCTCCTGATTCGCATACTAATGCACATAATAAACTACAACTACCACACATGCATTTACATTGTTAAATTATTTCAATTAAGTATCGTAAGCTTAGGGCACATGAGGTCCTGTGTTCGATTCTTACAAGAGGGTTTTCCCGGATTTATCAGGTTTCTCCTGAATTGATGTATAAACATTATTGCCTAGTGGAGATAGATATGATCGAGTGGTTCCGCTGGTGGTACGATGATACTCTAGTGGTCTGTCAGTGATCCAAATTTGCCGTTAAAAAAAGGAGTTATCGTATTTCATCTGTGATTGTCGAGATGACCGTCTGGCTGCCAAAAAGTGGACCTAATCCCTGTTCACCATCGTTAACAACCACTACTCCCATGAGACCATCGTTAGTTCTGAGCACCGTGAAAACGCTAACCTTTGCATGTCCTGATCTGGTCTCGGAACCCTATATCCCTCTCTGTTAGATCTAATCGGACGTCCATGATTTTATAAATCACTATTCAAATCCATGAGTCTTTATAGATAGATAGATAGATAGATAGATAGATAGATAGATAGATAGATAGATAGATAGATAGATAGATAGATAGATAGATAGATAGATAGATAATAACTACTAATCAATGATTAAATTTATTTCATGCATGTATGTATGAAGTTATATACACTTCAAATTAAAGTATAAGGTTGTAATATGTTAAGTGTTCAAAGTATAGTGGCTAAAAGAATAATAAAAAAAACTAAACTAAACCACAGGACAAGATTCAGATAGATTCAAAAGGTTTGAGTTTTAGACTAAAGTTGTAAAAGTGGCCAAATCTCAGAGATCTTTTTTGCAGTTTACTCAAAAAAATATACAAATCGCATCAATTTCTCTTGATCTTTTTTCCTTATCGCTACCCAACAAACTCACGAGATAGACCGGGACTTGGAGATATCCTTACTATTAAATCTAATTGAAGCTTGGTTCAAACTCTTCACAATAAACCTCGCTATCTCTTTGTGCCCGTAAAATATTAATAATACCTACACAATATATATTATATACTTTCATCCCTCCCACTGCTCACAATCTCACAGCAACTTCTTTCCCCTTATTTAAGTTGGGTTTATTTAATGGGGAATGTAAACAAAAAACCACAACAAAAATCAGAAACCAAAAAAGAACATGAAGATCAAGAATCATCATCATCATCATTATTGACGTTCACTTGCGCGATTTGTTTCGAACCGGTGACACTTCCTAACACGAAATTTGAGAATAGTAATAGATGTGTTGATCACTCCTTTTGCATGGACTGCATGATCAAGTACATTCACGTGAAGCTCCAAGACAATGTATCCGACATCAAATGCCCATCTCTAACCTGTGACCATTCTCTCGAACCGTTATCATTCCGCCCAAAAATCCCACACCAATTGTTTGATAAATGGTGTGATGTGCTTTGTGAGTCGGCGGTGCTAGCGCTTGACAGGGTTTATTGTCCGAATAGAGAGTGTTCAGCTCTTATGATCAACGAGTGTGGTGGTGGAGGTAGTTTAAAGAGATGTGTGTGTCCCAGTTGCAAGAAACCTTTTTGTTTTCGGTGTAAGGTTCCGTGGCATGTTGGTTACGCGTGTGAAGATAGTAGGGAGACTATGGACCAGAACGATGTCGCCTTTGGTGTTCTTTTGGAGAGGAAGAAGTGGATGAGATGTCCTAAGTGTAGACATTGTGTTGAGCTTGTGAAAGGTTGCGAAATTGTTCGATGCAGGTAATTCTCCTGTTTACATAATCGTCTTTTGTATCATAGTAAACAAATAATAAAAAGTTTTAATAAGCAATTCATCTATTCGTAAATTTCCATGTATTATAAACTCATCAATTATTTAATCACTAAATTTATGTGAAAATAATTTAAATAGTTATTTTTCGCTAAGTGTAGTTCGTAGTTTATTAATTAAAGAAAAAGATGTAGTTGACAAAATTAAACATTAAATGTCATGCAGCTAAAAAAACTAAAAACTGATGTAGTTGACAAAATTAAGCATTAAATGTCATGCAGCTAAAAAAACTAAAAACTGAAGTTAAAACAGAGAATTTGGAGAGCCAGGATTAGAACCCGCGTCTCTTTGTTGTTTAAGCAACGCACTAAGTCACTAACCACACTGATAAGAGCTTGTTTGTGTCATCTTTTGATTCAGCATATATATATATATATATTCTAGCTTATACAACGTAAATTCTATACAAAATTAAAAAGATTTGGGCCTGGGTATGGGCCCTGTGCCGTCGCCCACCCGCACCCCCTCCAAGCCGGCCACGACCCCTACATACTATAATCTATAATATGTATGTTTATGTAATTTTTCTATCGTTAATTGTTATGTTGAAGAGAAACTGATTTTGATTTTGAATTAAACTTGGTACAGATGTGGCACTGTTACAAATGTGGTAAAAAGGTGGATCGCCATTGGTGCAATTGTCTATTATCACCTTTCGAAAAATGCTTGTTGATTACTGTCATTGGTGGACTGATTTTGTGGTCGTCATTGTTCTTTTTGGATGTGAATGGCTGGCTTAGGTTCTAACTTTGTTTAGTTTTAAACATTCACTCCAACTCTAATATTCCTAATTATGTGCCTTTAAGAAATCTTATACAATAATCGTGTGTTATCGTGTTGGTTTTAAGAAGAAAAGTTTATGTATATTTTTGCGAAGATGGCTGCAATTAAAGAATCGTTTTAGGCCCCCCAAAATACATGATTCGACCCTCAACTATGACAAGAATGATCTAAATACGAAGTTCAATGTCTAGTTTTATTTGGTTGTGGATTTATGTATTTTCTTTTTGTTGGGAATCATGGTATCAAAACTTGAAGCGGAAGCGGTCTACATATTTTAACAAGAGCTGATTATATATATATAGGGGAAGGTTCTATGCAGAACACTAAATATTGCGAGAACACACAGAACAAAGTGAATCACTCATTTTTTCAATCCTAAACAACTAAAAAGTAAATGAAAATGTTATAAATGTAAGAATTATTGTTTCTCACACTAGAATTAAAACAAAATAAGAAAAATCTTCAGTTTTTAAATAACCTACACACATGTAGGTTATGTGTAGGCTAAATTACCTACATGTATGTAAATTATGTGTAGGGAAAAATATATGTTTTTTTTATGTACATATAATACACATATGAATGTAGAGAAAGTATAATGTACTTCAGGGCTTAACCTACATTAACATACATGACAAAAAATATAACATGCGTTATTATCATAGAACGTGCGTGATTATAGTCCCATGCGTGATTATGTGGTCCCATGTGGTCCCATGCGTGATTATGTGGTCCCATGCGTGATTATACCCCTGATCCAACGGTTACCATTGTCTCCTACGTGATGTATGATAAGGCTTTTTGTATGTTAACCTTACTCTATGAATGTAAGAAACATAAAATTTAAGAAATATGAACCTTAAATCCCAAAATTTAGCGATTTAGAGTTGTTCTTTTTGTTCTCGCAATAATTAGTGTTCTGTAATGATCCTTATCCTATATATATATGTTTGATTTATTAATCCAATTAATAAATATTCTCAATCAGGATCAAGGTTATACACGTATAAACAAATAAATAAATAAACAACCATAGTGGGTTTTAGTAATCAACCTTTGACGACTACACAGTGATTGTAACACGCAGGTTACAACAAATCCTCCCTAGTAGGAAGTTCGCAACCGAGCACAAGGGACCTGAGGTAGAAGCGGCCAAGGAAGAGGCGGCAGCGGTGCTTGGTTGAGCAGGTGGTGGCGGCCCCTCATGCTTGGGGTCGGCCGAACATGGGGAAGGAGGCAAAGGGGTTTTTGTTTTGATAAAAGTGTTCTTAGAGTTTGGACCTTAATCTTCCTTTTATAAAACGTAATCTTACATTAAGCCCCCTATGATTATACAATTAACTCTCTTAATAATAATCTAATTAATATTAAGCGCATCGGGTTTAAACTATTACTATTTCACAACTAATAATCCACCTATTCGTGAACATATACGATTCGTGTACCAACGAGTAACTCTTCGATTCGTACCGAGATGGTTACGTTGACTTTAATTATGGTCGAACATATACATATCTCCAACACTTAGGGTTGGCTATTCTTTGATGACCGTTATGGCTAGCCATTAGACATAGTCGTTGGCCACCGACTATTTAAAATAAAGAGTAAACTACCATTTTGGTCCCTGTGGTTTGGGCAGTTTTGCCATTTTAGTCCAAAACTCAAACTTTTTAAATTTGGGTCCCTGTGGTTTCGTTTTTGTTTCCATTTTGGTCCAAAACTCAAATCAGATCAGATTTAAAAAAAAAACTGATTTTTGTCCTTTTCCTTAGGGGTATTTTGGTCATTTTGCCCAACTACCCACCCCACCCCCATCCTCTCTCCCTCTCCTTTTCCTCTTTCTCTTTAAAAGAAACTGATACCTGATTCTCACCACCACCACCACTCTCTCATCTCTCTAGCACCACCGCCACCATGAACTTCACCAACGCCACCGCCATCTCCTCTCCCTTCTCACCAGCGCCACCACCACCACCTCCTCACCGTACAAATCTCCACTCACCACCGTCATCCCCACCCTTTAAACCCTAGCTCCACCACATTCTGCCACCAATGGATCCCTGCCGGCAATCCCGCACCGTCATCGATCCCAAAGTCCTTCACGTCGGCTTCTTTGCACCACAGGGATCGATCGGTGGTGATTGTGGGTGTTTATGGAAAATGGAGTTTGGGTGATTGTGGGTGTTTACGAATCCCCTGCAACGATTCCCAACGAAGCACAAAATCGGAGATCTCGCACCACCATTCCCGAACGGAACAACAGATTCAACGCTCCACCACCATAATCGCCGCTCTCTCTCTCTGGCTTCACCACTTTGAACAACATTTCTAGAGAGGGAGCTTCAAGCTGCATCAAGGGAGTTCTTATCGTTCGTAGGTTGCGTTCTCTTCGTCTCTGTCTTCGTTTTCTCCGCTTATCTTATTCCGGTTCTCTTATTTCAGATCTATCTCATTTGAAAATAAGTTTTGTAGCTTTGGATCTGTATGTTGAATTGTGTTTTAATGTGGATGTATGTGTGTTAGTGTATTAACCCATTGGAGAAGATGATCTCAGTGGGTGATTTTGGGGAGGGTAGGGATTTAAGATGAAGATGAAGATGGGATCTACAGTGTATAGTTTGAGAGAGAGAGTACAAAGTTTATATAAATTGAGATGGACAAAAATGCCCTTGCATAACAAGACAAAACAACCAACTTTCAACAGTTAAAAAAGGGGGTTTTTGAGTTTTGGACCAAAATGGTAACAAAAACGAAACCATAGGGACCCAGATTTAAAAAGTTTGAGATTTGGACTAAAATGGCAAAACTGCCCAAACCACAGAGACCAAAATGGCAGTTTACTCAAAAATAAAAATAAAAACTTATAATTTTTTCCTATATAAACCTTCCATTTCTTACTCATTTTTACCATCCAAAAATTGAAAAACCACTATCCAACTCCAAATATATATATATAGGGGAGGGTTTAAATGAGAACGCTAAATATTGTGAGAACTGTGAGAACAAATGAAAAAACCGCGAAAAATTGGTCAAAAACGAATCAAATTCAAAACTATTTTCTACACTTATCATTATTATTCAAATACAATGTTAGAAATTTAATTTACACCTTTAAATTTATATAAATTCGTAAATGAATAAAATTTACACATGTGTAAGTTTGCCATTTACACATGTGTAAATCTGTTATATTACACATGTGTAAAAAATCTAAAAAGAGTGATTTTGAAAAGAGAAATGAATTTTTTGATGTTGTAAATTCTTTTTTTAATATTGTATCTTAATTAGAATGAGGGTTGTATTGAAAAAAAATAGTTTTGCTTGGTTTTTTCATTCGTTCTTACGGTTCTCGCAGTATTTAGCGTTCTCAAGATAACCCTCCCCTATATATATATATATATATAGGGGAGGGTTATCTTGAGAACGTTAAGTATTGCGAGAACCGTGAGAACGAATGAAAAAAGGAATCAAAACCAATTTTTTTAATACAAACCTCATTGTAATTAAGATACATCATCAAAACAAGAATTTATAACATCAAATAATTCATTTCTCCTTTCAAAATCACTCTTTTTAGATTTTTTACACATGTGTAAATATAACAGATTTACACATGTGTAAATGGCAAACTTACACATGTGTAAATTTTCTTTATTTACGAATTCGCGTAAATTTAAACGTGTAAATTGAATTTATAACATTGTATTCGAATAATAATGATAAGTGTAGAAAAAAAAATTGAATTTGAATTGTTTTTGACCAAGTTCTCATGGTTTTCTTATTTGTTCTCACGGTTCTCACAATATTTAGCGTTCTCATTTATATATATATATATATATATATATATATATATATATATATATATATAGGGGGGAGGTTCATTTGAGAAGAAAATTAAATTGAGAAGAAAAAGAACAAAGGGTACATTTGTAAAACATTAAATAGTATTTCTTACATCTCATTTATTATTATCTTTGACTAATTAATTAGTCATAAAGACTATTGTCCTTCACACTAAATTTTTTGCTTACACACATCAAAATTTATCCTACACGTTTTGAAAATTTATCCTACATATATTGAAATTTATCCTACACAACTCGTAATTTATCCTACACACCTCGTAATTTATCCTACACTTTAAATTAATTGTTTTTCTTCTTTGAAAAAAATATTTTTTGAAAATAAGTTACAAATTTAATTTACTAGCTATTAAAAAGGTAGACTAACAATTAATGATCTATCTGAGTTTACCAATATACCCTTAGACTAATATTAAATACTAAAATTAAATGAAGTAAAATGAAGGATTCTTATTGGTTGAAATTTGTTCTTTTTTATTCTCACAAAAAATTTGTTCTCGTTTGAACCCTCCACTATATATATATATATATATATATATATATATATATATATATATATATATATATAATGCCTTCTTCAAGTTCGAGCGATTTTTGTATAAACTTGTATCGAAACTCTGTTGAAATCAATACACGAACCGTTACACGTTAATATCTTTGTTTATTGATTACACACTCTCGCTCGGTTGTGGTGTAACTTGGATTCCGCACTCGTTACACCATCCGAAACAAGAAATCACCATGTTCGAGATTCGATATCTGGAATTACAAGTGGTATCAGAGCTTTAGACTCGATTTCTTGTTGAAAACCGAGTTCTTGGCGAGGTTTTGGGGTGATTTTTGAAGGTATTTTGGACAAAAACTCAAAACCCATTTTTCTTGGATTAAAAAATGAATTAAAACTAAAAAAATTGATGTTATCGATTGATGTTCTTTGCTAAAACATGTTAAAACGAGTGAAGATGATCAAAAGTAAAGGTTTTGTTGAGCTTTGAGGTTAAAAACACAATTCACCATTTTTTTCCAGCAACCAAGCTCACCGGAAAATGTTGCGGGAATACTACAACTCATTCTTTGCTAAAACTTATAAACGATAGTAAGGTCCATCACCAAATGGTGACTGTCATTTGTTCACATTGAATCTTAAACGACCGTTCATTAAGCTTAAACATTTAAACTGTAAGCCCAACATATCCCACATTTAAATATATAAGCCCCATCGGTTCTAGCCCAAATTTCATTTTGAGTAAATTGCCATTTTGGTCCCTGAGGTTTGGTCACTTTTGACACTTTAGTCCAAATTTGAAACCTTTTGCAACTGGGTCCCTGTAGTTTCACTTCTATTGTCATTTTAGTCCAAAAATGAAATCAGGTCATATTTCTTAAATTAAATCATGGTATTTTGTCCTTTTCCTCAGGGGCAAAATAGTCATTTCTTTTTTTATTTTATTTAAAGCTTTAAAAATAATAACAAACATCCTTATACGACTTAATCTGTCCACATCATATCATTTCTGCAAATTAAAGTTCTAGGGTTCTTCCGGTTCCTTTGCTATCTGATCCTCCGATCACAATTCATCACACTTTCTTTCCCATTCAATTCTTCATTCACAGATCTATCTTAATCTCACAACAGATCAACGCATTTCAGCCGTATACGCTTCCAGTTCATCTTATAAACCCTAAGTTTTTATCCATTTTTAGGGTTCCAGAATCAACCTTTATGATCACATCTGTTAATTCCGCACAAAATTGAGCTTCAATCGTAGTCGGTTATCATTTCTTGTGAAAATTAGTTGAAAAATCCTTTTTTCGTCAGAATATTTTTATTTTTACACTTTTTTGGTGAAATTTAGGTGTTTTGAGGGTGAGAGGAATTGGTAGTCATGTTCTATGGTTCAGTGGTGTGGGGTCCATTTTATTTCAAATGGTCATCAGTTTCACTTCAATTCTCCATGTCGCTTTCTCTTCAACCTATCTCCGACCGTCGAAAAATTTCAACTCCGACCAGCTTCTCAATCCAGCCTTTTCGAGCTCCCTAGGTACGTGACTTACATGGATTTCGTTCGCTTATACTCATTAAACAAAAGCCCCATCCTAATTATTAACAACAACTGATTCGTGTTGATTTGGGACTATAAGGATTGGGTGGTTGTTATGGCAGGAGAAAGACAGAGAAAGGAGGTAGAAGAAGAAGTGGGGTGTGGTGGGACCCACAAAAGATTATTGTTTTAATAAAAGTTTTAAATTAAATAAAAAAGAAGTGAGTATTTTGCCCTTGAGGAAAAAAACAAAATAACATGATTTAATTTGAGAAATATGACTTGATTTCATTTTTGGACCAAAATGGAAATAAAATTGAAACCACAGGGACCCAGATGCAAAAGTTTCATGTTTTGGACTAACGTGACAAAAGTGACCAAAACTCAGGGACCAAAATGATAGTTTACTCTTAATTTAATTAATAATGTGTTATAATAAATTTGTATTGACCATTTTGCCCCTGAGTAAAATGACAAAATAACAGGATTTTATTAGTCAAATATCAGGTGATTTCATTTTTGGACCAAAATAACAATAAAAGTGAAACCAAATAAAACCAGATTTAAAGGTTTGAGTTTGAAACTAAAGTGACAAAAATAAGCAAAGCTCAGAGAGCAAAATGACAGTTTACTCTTTCATTTTACTCGTTTTATTCCAAATCCAGCACATAGTCTTTTATAAAACCATAGTCAGTTATACAAATCAAGCACATGGTTTCTTTAATAAAAACAATCGTACAACACATTGTTGCACAACGTACAAAATTTCATTTTGTAACACAATCCTAGACGTAACAGACTACCCTTTACCGCATTTTGCATCTAATTTGGGTCAGTATACGAACAAATAAGGGGTATTTTCTGAAATGTAAAATTACTTTTGTCTTAATTTGTAATTTTCGGTTACAAATCATTTTCTCCTTTACTTAAATCTCTCATATTCATATTCCGTTTTTATTGGCTTTGTATGAATTATGTATTGTATAAAAGATTTTGGTTCATTATATATACTTCTTGCATTAACCTATCCAAAATTCGAATATATAACTAATTTAAATTTAAATAGTTAATTATATAATTATAAATATTTATGATTTTAATTAACCGTGATACATAAAAACAGTTATATTGCTGTTTATCTACATATTTTTCTATTTGTTGTTATACGTATATATGGCCGTGGGGTATGGTGAGGCTTGGGTTGGGCTTGGGTTGGGGCATATGCTAACACGTGGAATGGAAGCCCCCCCCCCTCCCCCACCGCCTGGTTACGTGGCCGCGGGGTATGGCGGGGCGTGGGTTGGGCTTGGGTTGAGTGCACCGCGTGGCAGAATAATTAAAAAAAATACAAAAAATTTATAAAAAATCACACAACATTTATAAAAAAACCTACAACTTCATTAAAATTTTAAAAATTACATAATACTAAAAATTACATAATTTCTAAAAATTACAAAATAACAAACCTAAAGCGTTAAATAAATTTCAAAAAGGTCGATCTTGTCGAACGCCTTTTTTTCCTTGCCTCGAAACTCTATGTTAGCCACCGCCACCTGGTCCTCGTGGCTTAAATCGCCACCGGGAACGGCGTCGTAATAAGCCTTGAAACGCTCGAGCTTGGGCCGTAGCTCGCACCATTTATGTTGGCACGCGTTGAGGTTGTGGCGGTCGTTACCGACGTTATGTCATTAGGCTCCGAATGCTTCCACCCAATATTTTGTTTGGCCCGGTGGCCGACCCTTCATAGCGTCAACGACGCTTGTGACGAGAGTAATTTCCTCTTCATGGGTCCAGGATGCCATAGCGGGGATGGGTTCGAGAGAAGTGGGGTAGCGGGTTCGAGAAGATGGGGTGGACCAGTAGGGTAGCCGGTGGGGTTGTTGGGTTCGTGGGATGGGGGGACCAGTGGGTTGGGGTTACAATATATAGAGGCCTTTGGGGGACCCGGGTGGCGGTTAGAGAAGATGGGGGGACCGTTTGAATTTTAAATTTCGAAATTTCAAAAGACCGCCTGACTTGGCGAGTGGACCAATGAGATTCAGCCAACTAGCATGGCTATACCGCCCCACGCCCGGCTTGAAAGCCAAGCCCCAAGGGCCACGCCCAAACCCAAACCCACCTGGGGTGGTGGCTTGGGCATTTTCCCCCAACCCATACCCAAACTCCCGCCCCATACCCCACGGTCTAATACGTACACATATGCAACAAAAATAGTATGTGCGAATATATGATACAATTCCTTTAATTTTATATTTAAAATTGGTTCTAATTATCATCTTGAAAGACATCAATATAAAATACATGTGCAACATCAAAGACATCTTAAATAACAATTAGTTTTTCCACACCGCGCTTCACGACGGGAGTCTAATCGTCTTTTTCTCCATGTAACGCGGTAAGAGTTTAGTCATTATCGATTTGGCGTTTAGAAAAACATAAAAGCGAACACCAATACCATTTCATTATGAAAAAATACCGAGAACGATGTTGTTTGCTCATAAGCGGTTCGTCATGGTACCTCAATGGTATTACGTGACGTAAAACGTAGACGAAGTCGATTTTCTACCGACACGTATTAGAAAGCCAAGGAGGTAAAATTAACCAGAGGGACCAGATATGACCACGAAACACCATGATAAGACTAGGTGGTAAGGCTAGGTGGTGTAGGCTAGCACTCACTTTAACCTCAACGCTTTAAAGCCCGCAACACCATCCCATGTTAGCCAACGAGGGGCGCCAAAGAGGGTTTTGCCAAGTCCTTAACGGGTGCAAAAGACAGGAAGAGTTAACCCACACCGAGCCCATGACATTATAGCTTAGTGATATCTTGAGTGTGGAATAAGACTTAGGGACCATGAGGTTCTGTGTTCGATTCCCACAAGGTGGTTTTCCCCATATTTATTTGGTTTCCTCCTGAATTTGTATATAGACATTAGAGCCTATTGAAAATGGATATGATTGAATGGTTTCGCTGGTAACATAATGATACTCCGATCATTAAAAAAAAAGTTAACTCACACCAAGTTAATTCAAAAATGAGTTAGTTAAAGTCTCACTACTTAATCATGACACTTTAAGAGCCCATAGCCAAGTAATTACTAATCACTTTCACCAGAATTTCTAGGAAACTTCCAATGTAAACCCATCCCACTCACTTTATACCTTTCTTGCTCTTTATACTTCCATTACTCTGCTTAGAATCTCAGTGTAACCTCACTTGCAGATGGGGAATGTAAATCAAAAACAAAAACCCCAACAACTTGAACATCAAAATTCATCATCATCATCCACATTCACTTGTGAGATTTGCATAGAACCAGTAACACATCCCAACAAGCAATTCAACAACAGTAACAAATGCACTCACCCCTTTTGCACAGATTGTATCATCAAGTACATCCAAGTGAAGCTCGAAGACAACGTATCCGACATCAAATGCCCAGCGCTAACCTGCGATCGCTCACTCGACCCGTTATCATGCCAGCCAAAACTTCCACACCAACTGTTTAACAAATGGTGTGACTTACTTTGTGACTCTGCCGTGTTAGACTTTGACAGGGCTTACTGCCCGAACCGAGACTGTTCGGCATTGGTTGTTAACGAGTGTGGTGGTAGTTTAAAAAAATGTGTGTGTCCCAACTGTAAGAAACCGTTTTGTTTTCGGTGTAAGGTTCCGTGGCATGCGGGTTACAGGTGTGATGAGACGGGGGAGATTATGGATCGAAACGATGTCGCTTTTGGTGTTCTTTTGGAGAGGAAGAAGTGGATGAGATGTCCTAAGTGTAGACATTGTGTTGAGCTTGTGAAAGGTTGCTTCATTGTTAGATGCAGGTATTGTTTCAACATCACATTATTTATTGTGCATATATCTTTATAATTAATGTGTTGTAGATAATACTTAATAGAGTAAATAAAATGCCAAAATGGTCCTCAGTTTGTTTAGGTCATTTTTGTCACTTTAGTTTAAAAAACAAGAGTAAACTGCCAAAATAGTCCCTAAAGTTTGGTTACTTTTACCACTTTAGTTCAAAACTCAAACCTTTTGAATTTGTGTCCCTATGTTTTCAATTTTGTTGCCATTTTTATCCAAAAGCAAAATCTGATCCGATTTTTCAGTTTAGATCCAACTTTTTTGTCTTTTTACTCCCTTTTAATGAAGAGCAAAATGGTAAAAAAAATTTTAATTTGTTATGATAAAACGTTAAAAAGATCATTTTGCCCTTATTAAAAAAGAGGAAAAAGACAAAAAAAAAACTGGATGTTAACTGAAAAATCTAACCAAATTTTGATTTTGGATGAAAATGGCAACAAAGTTGAAACCAAAGGGACCCAGATTCAAAGGGTTTGAGTTTTGTACTTAAAAAAGAGGAAAAAGACAAAAAAAAAAAAAACTGGATGTTAACTGAAAAATCTAACCAAATTTTGATTTTGGATGAAAATGGCAACAAAGTTGAAACCAAAGGGACCCAGATTCAAAGGGTTTGAGTTTTGTACTAAAGTGACAAAAATGACCAAACCTCAAGGACCATTTTGGCAGTTTAATCGAAAAACAAAAATGAAACCTTAGGGACCTATATACAAAAAGCTTCATTTTTAAACCGAAGTGACAAAAGTGACCTAAAGTCAGAGACCATTTTAGCATTTTACTCTAAATAATATTATTGTGGGTATATGTAACAAAAAATAAATAAGTAAATATGAAATTTTATATGGGGTGTAAATGTGATATTACTGAATGTTTTTTGGGGGCATATATTAAATTTCCGCAGTCCCCGGTTAGATTATGTAAATTCTATCTGAAATTTGAAGAAAGTGTATGATTTATGGGATCTTTTTTAACTGGATATGGATAGGGGTGTCAATTGTGTCGGGTTGGTGGATCGATAGACTTAAGGTTGGGTTGAATAGGTGAACCCGAACCCGACCCATATATGTATTTGTGTCGTGTTTCGGGATCGACCCGTTTAACGTTCATTTGTGACAATTTAATCAAGCTAAGTTCAAATGAACATTTTTGTAATTGATGTCTTTTTAATTATTTTTGTTCCCTTAGCTCTCATTTGTAGTCAAGAAATGTATATATTTAGCTCGAGGAGTCAACTGAAAATGAACAAAGATTTGGTAGTTAGAACTAATAAAAAATATTGTTGGAAATAATGAGATGTTTTTTGTGTTGTGTTCGGGTTCACCTGTTTAACATTTTTTTTAAACGACACCTTTTTAATAAACAGGCAGTGTTCACCAACCCAAAACGTGTATCTTGGGTCGCATCAAATATTACCGCCCCTATTACTTATTCATACAGCTTCTTTTGAATAAGCAGGTTATTCCAGTATGCTTATTTTGAAAAGCAATGACCAAATAAACTGTTTTAACTAGAATTCCCAAACACACTATATATGTTGATATGATTTTTCTGTTTATTTATTTATTTATTTATTTTGTATCTATGGATAATTTAATTATGATTTTGAATTAAACTTGGTACAGATGTGGAGTTAAATTTTGCTACGGATGTGGTAAAACGGTGTGCAATTGTCGAGCTTCTATTCTAGACTACATTTTTCGTTTCTGCATAGTGATTGTGGTTTTCAGTCTACTCTGTCTTTTATTTACATCCACATGATGAGATATAACAGTTCGATTATCGTACTAATGTAAATAAAACTACTAAAGAAGGAAAGTTTTAGCTCTATGTTTGTGTTATATATGTTGTTTGGTTCTGGATTGAAGTGTTCTTGTACAGGTTTGTATTACCTTTTTTTTTTTTCTCTAGACTTGTATTTCTCTTTTTCAATCAAGATTTAAGCCATTATTTTGTCTTCTTATGTGTTGCTACATTGTTTATTGGGGTTGGGCATTGGACTTGTATGGACTGGATCCGGATCAAGCCTTTCTTGAGCTAGATGCAATATAGAGAAAATTCCATTAGAAGGGATTTGAGACCTTAGCCTTACGGTACACCCTCTGACGGTCAAGTCCTCACGGATACGTGTGTGTATATATATAATATGTGTGTATTGAAAGAGTTTAATAAAGAGAGAGAGCTAAGTTGGGAGAGCAAAAGGGAGGAGGAAGCCCATGAAAGAGCGGGTTAGCCCTCATGATATAGGGAGAAGTATGCGGGTCGGATCTCATTCCCGATCCAAACATACATTACCAATATAGAATACATTTAAACCAAAAATATGTAAACATGGTATTTAAAAAATGCCATAAAACCAACAAATTATGCTCATTTATATGGGTCCGGTCTCGCTCTAGCTTTCTTAAATTCTTCATATATGTATTGACAATCATGTAAGTATTGATAAGTTCTTAGTTTGTCTGCGAGAGCAAAATCATTTGGTGTTTCGTACACAATGTTTTGGTGGCTTGACAATAATACACTATATAGTCCTTAAGACATTAGTGTTTTCATGATATGATATATTCATCACCAAAAACCATGGTCCAAACCATGATCACTAAACATCGTGATCACTCGATACCATGGAGACTCGACTATAAAAATGGGCTTGGTTAGAGTTTAGTTATGGTGTTTTTTTTTTCTTTTTGAAAATTCATCGACTCATGAACATATATTATAAAGTTAATGATAGAACCCAGAAATCTAACAAACATAACTGATAGATTTAGCTGCTGGAAACTTAAATATTATAAGATAAAAGACCCGATTCAAGATGGGTTAATCTCCAAGAACAAAGGTATAGATACCCCAATTAAGATAACATAAACATTGACAATTCTCCAAACTAGAACAAGAGATATAAATAAACATAAATAGAGATAACTGCTCCTAAACTTCAGCTACACATTTACCCACCAGCCCTAATTCTTATTAAATGCTTTCTTGACTGGGCCATTGACTAGGTATGGGCTGCAATTGAGTTAAGGGTCGAGTTGTGTTTATTGGGCTCTGTTGGAATCCTACCAATACAGCCTGCCGGAAAACAGACTTGTCCTCAAGTCGGCATTCCACTAATTGTTGACTATTGTGCCAAGCAATCAACCATTCCATTGTAGGCTGTCCCGCTTCATAGACCCATTCATAAGCTAAAATGGATTGTAAAGGCCTTGCAATTTTCTTGTCATTTGCATCTGAACACCCGTTTGATAGCACATTTGATTTCAGCGATTTCCTCCATATCATGTGTGCCCCCTTCAATAACAGGTGGTTGTTCACAGTTGGTATTCCTTTCTCCTCCTCCCGACTCCAACAGTTTGCATGTTAGGAATCGCATGTGCTGATCAAAATCAGATATGCGTGGAGGGATTTTAGGGGTGGGTTGCAATGGCTTAGGTATGGCTGGTAAATAAGGTTTATCAGCTTTAATTTCAAAAATCTGATGGTGACCTTTCCTATTATCAGAGTTGACCATCTCATCTCTTTTGTTGGCCATTAAACTGTTCTTCACCACCGTGTTCTTTCGATCCTCATCTGATTCTTCACAGTAACCGCCATCCCTGATCATTTGAGTCTTGATTGCTGCAAAATCATCCTTCATGGCTGCAATATCATCCTTCATGGTTACTAAGATGACGTCTAATCGTGCCGCAATGGCTGATAACTGGGCAGAGATAACCAAATTCCGGGTTGTAAGCGCCATTCGACTTCCTGGCAATGGAACCAAATGATAGAACCCAGAAATCTAACAAACGTAACTGATAGATTTAACTGCTGGAAACTTAAATATTATAAGATAAAAGACCTGATTTGAGATGGGTTAATCTCCAAGAACAAAGGTATAGATACCACAATTAAGATAACATAAACATTGACAATTCTCCAAACTAGAACAAGAGATATAAATAAACATAAATAGAGATAACTGCTCCTAAACTTCAGCTACACATTTACCCACCAGCCCTAATTCTTATTAAATGCTTTCTTGATTGGGCCCTTGACTAGGTATGGGCTGCAATTGAGTTAAGGGTCAAGTTGTGTTTATTGGGCTCTGTTGGAATCCTACCGGTTAATGTCAAACTTCATATTTTCAATGTAAATTATCTATTTTTAAAAGTTAAAGTGCTTCTGCCTTTCCTATTATTTGTGATTTGTGCATTTAGAAACAATACTACTAGGATGTCATGTTTTAATGTAATGTTATGTTTTATTTTTTGAAAGGCGAATGTTTCTCTACACCAAATTAAAGATAATCTACTATGTGCGAGTATGGTTGTAAAAATTCTGACTAGGTGCCGATTAATCTCCGATTAGTCGCCGATGCATCAAATTAATCCCGATTAGTCCCCATTAATTATGATTAATCCCCGATTAATTGCTAGTCTCCACCCCGTCGTCCGACTAACAACTAGCGATCACTACAACACTGCATGCGAGAATTGTACCCTTATTTTCTCTTCAAAAGACAAAAACATTTACCACCCAACCAAAACTAATATCATGTATGATAAACTTATTAATATATCTATTCTTACGGACACAAAAATCACTAGACCACCAAGTTTTTTTTTTTTAACGACGACATTCTTGTATTCGGCTACAACACTCTTCAAATTTAAGAGCCTCGTTGCCCTACTCCGGCCAAACTATGTTGTTTTAACCACGTCTATGCTGGCTTAAGAGCATAACTCTCTAGCGTTCTATTTTAAATTACTACTAGGTTAGTTCCCCGTGTGTTACACGGGTTAAACAATTTAAACTATATAGTATAGATATTTCCTGTAAATGCAAAACAAAGACAGAGACATTTACATATCATATTGACATAAATGAGTTAATATAAATGTAACCCATCAACCCGTACATATTAATTAATGTCGTAGAGTTCGATAAAACGGCTCTAATGTCGGTTGAATGAGGTCAATCAGAGTCTATTTGATACCCTTTGTACGACTTCTTATTTTTTGAATCTTTGCATTTGATTCTAAACCTATTATTAATATTATTGATAATATTTTTAGTTATATATATATCAATGGGTCAAGTTGTTCTACAAAGGCTTCTAATTGTAAGAAGTGTAAGAAGGATTTATAGAGTGACAAGTGTCCAATAACCTAAAACTAAACCCACTACATCACCACCAAAAACCTAAACACCCCACCCCACCCCACCACCACCCAAAAACCTAAACCCCCCCCCCCCCCCGGCTAAACCCCCCACCCCACCCCCCAAAAACCTAAAAAAAACCTAACACCCCCACCCTCTCGGCAAAAAAAAAAAAAAAAAAAATTAAGGTGGGTGATGTGGGGGGGGGGGTTAGGTTTTTGGTGGTGGTGGATGTTTAAGGTTTTTTTTTTTTTTTTTTTTTTTTTTTGTAGTGAGGTGTTTTTGTGTAGTGGGTTTTTTTAGGTTATTGGACACTTGTCACTCTATAAATCCTTCTTACACTTCTTACAATTAGGATCCTTTGTATTTGATCCTAATCCATATATCAATAATATATTTAGTCTAACATATTAATATTATTATGAATTTCGAAACTTGTTTTGCTAGGATTTAAGATTCTATTGAAGTTTTAGTTTAACAATAGGTTATTGAATTAATAATAAGAATTTGTATTAGATTAGATTAAATAATATTATTAGTATATTATTAATAATTTTAATCAATTAAACGAGAGAATGGGAAGTGTCCCAAAACAAGTTTCTTTTATTATATAGTATAGATTATATTAGCAAATAATTAAGATACAATCTACTTTAACTAGACTTTAATTTAACAAGCATATATTTGTTTCATTCAATTTGATTAAATTTGAAATAATCTTTATATTATCCCAACGGAACCCTCGATTCCACGTAACCGACTACCCTTTTCCCGCTTTATGCATCCGAATAAACAATAACCAACCCAATAAGCAACCTCCACCAATAAAACCCTTCCACGTGTCCTCTCACCCACGGTTTAAACATCCAACGCTCTTCACGTCACCGGCGAAGTTCCGATTAATCGAGTTATGGATCACCGATTCCTTCTTCTCTTCGTGATTTCTCTACTCACAGTTTCCTCTTTCGTCTCCGGCGACGGTGAAGGTGATTTAGCCGGTTTCGGAGATGACGTCATCATCCGTCAAGTGACCGACGACGAAGATCAGCCGTTGAGTTCACCGGAGAACCGTAACCGCTTCGGCGCATTCAAGAGAAAGTTCGGCAAATCGTACACGTCAGAAGCGGAGCATGATTACAGATATTCCGTATTCAAGGCTAACATGCGCCTTGCAAAGCGTCACCAGAAGCTAGATCCAACGGCCGTCCATGGCGTCACTCAGTTCTCCGATATGACGTCATCAGAGTTCCGGAAGCATCTCGGATTGAGATCTCGTCTCTGGTTTCCGGACGATGCCGGAAAAGCTCCGATTCTTCCGACGACTGATCTGCCGGAGGATTTTGATTGGAGAGATCATGGTGCTGTTACTGAAGTCAAGGATCAGGTATTTGTTGTTAATTTGTTATATTGTTTTGAATTAATTACAGTATTTTGTTTGTTTGTTTGCTGTTATTGGATGTTCATTTGAAATTGTTAATGTGAATTAGGGTTCGTGTGGGTCATGCTGGTCGTTTAGTACGACTGGGGCGTTAGAAGGTGCAAATTTCATTGCTACAGGGAAGCTTCAAAGCCTTAGTGAACAGCAACTTGTTGATTGTGATCATGAGGTTTCATTCTTCTCACTTAAATTTTTTGTGTTTCTTCTTATTATTCATATTGGTTTTGACTTTGTTTGACCAAAACCGAATCGGTTTGGGACCAAAAAGTCTGGTGTGTTTGTAAACGAACCGAACGAACACCAACAAGATGTTTGTTCGTTAAAAAAATAAATGTGTTAACAAAAGGTTCATTAACACTTGCCGAACGAGATTTTATGTTCGTGGTCGTTCATTAGGAAATGAGTGTGTTCACGAACACAAATAAATTTGACGAACGCGACGGAGGATAAAGGTGGATGGCTTAGAGAGTAGCACTAGAACTTGAATCTCTTATTATGGAACGGAGGTCAGTCGCGTCGATGTAAATAATGAGAAAGGAAAGGGAAATGATGCATAAAGGAGATGAAATAGGGTTTTCTAGCTTAATTGTTAAGGTAATAAAATATATAAAAGTTTAAAAATATAAAAAGTAGACAAAAGATCAAATACAAATACCCTTATCATACAAAACGTGTGAATAGGGTGAAAAGGTAAAAAAACGCGGTGGCATTTTCGTAATTATTTACTCGTAGAATAATTATCAAAATTACCCTACAAATGATCTTGTAGGGTAATTTTGATCTTGTAGGGTAATTTTTTAAAATGTTCTTGTAGGGTAATTTTGTAAAGTATCATAATTGCTCTACAAATGATCTTGTAAGATAATTTTGTTCTTGTAAGATAATTTTGATCTTATAGGGTAATTTTGTAGAGTATCAAAATTACTCTGCAAGTTTCAAAATTACCATATAAGAACATTTTACAAAATTACCCTACAAGATCAAAATTACTCTACAAGATCATTTGTAGAGTAATTTTGATAACTACCCTACGAGCAAATCATTACGAAAATGCCACCGCATTTTTTTGTTTTTTCACGCCTTTCGTACGTTTTGTACGATAAGGTTGTTTGTACGTGAACTTAACTCATAAAAAGTATAGATAAAATATATGAAAGTACAAAAATCTTTAATTAAAACACAAACATACGAACATAAATGAACGCAAACGAACAAATGTTCACGAACACCTTACCGAACATTCACGAACACAATTGAACGAACGAGACCTCTAATCGAATGAATTTTTGTTTGTTCATGTTCGTTCGTTGTTCGTTTATTAAACGAACGAACTTTCCGCAGAACGGTTCACGAACTTCTCACTGAACGTTAGGTTTGTTTACAGCCCTATCTACTACTTATATAACCAATATATCGCATTTTCGATTTTCATAACTGATTAGTTTTAGTTAAAAACAGTTCAGTTCATATTGTTATCTAAAAAGATGGTTAGACTAATTTATCTATAAAATAGTTATAACTTTACCTGATATAGTAGTATTATTAATAGAAAATAAAAACTATAAAAGTTAGTTTTAATGATGTTTGTTTGGTTAATTCAGTTACTTATAAGCATCTGATCTAACTATAACAATTGAAGCATAAAAATCTGTTTTTTTATCAAAAAAAAAAAAAAAAGCATAACCAAACCATGAGCTACAAGTGGGCTCAGTTTTTATGGGTTATGGTTTGACCTCAAACTCAATGATTGAAATTTGGTATTATTATCTGAAGTGTGATCCAGAAGAACCAGAATCATGTGATTCCGGGTGCAATGGAGGACTAATGAACAGTGCATTCGAGTACACTCTCAAAGCCGGTGGGCTTATGAGGGAAGAAGACTATCCATACACAGGAACCGACGGTGGGAGCTGCAAGTTTGATAAAAATAAGGTTGTAGCATCCGTCCGTAATTTCAGCGTCGTGTCCCTTGACGAAGATCAGATTGCCGCTAATCTCGTCAAACATGGTCCTCTTGCTGGTACGCATAATTTCCTTTAATATCTACTGATTTCATGTCAGTATCCTGCTAACCAACGGGATCAAGTAAAATATAACTTGTGTTGTTCATATGCAGTGGCTATTAATGCGGTTTACATGCAAACCTATGTTGGGGGAGTATCGTGTCCTTACGTATGCTCAAAGAGGTTAGACCATGGCGTGTTAATGGTCGGGTATGGTTCGGGTGGACATTCACCGATTAGAATGAAGGACAAACCATATTGGATCATCAAGAATTCGTGGGGTCCAAAATGGGGAGAAAACGGATATTACAAGATATGCAAGGGCCATAATGTATGCGGTGTTGATTCGATGGTCTCTACTGTTGTTGCCGTTGACCGCAGTTGACCAACATCGGTACTGTAGTTGCAGTTGACCGATACTTATACCGTTGTTGGTTCTATAGTTTACAATTATATATTAAGTGCTTATCACACCTTATTGTTGTTGCAAACATATATATAAACAGTTTGTTTCTTATTCTCCACAACAACAAAAGGGAATGACTATAATACAAGGCTTTAAATTTTTTTTTTTTTTTTTTTTTTTTTTTTTTTTTTTTTATGGTAAGTGGATTACCCAAACAGACACTTTTGAGGACAAGCTTCACGTGATGGTGAAATGACTCCTTTATTATCTATATAAAATAACAAAATGGATTATTTTAGTTAGCATAATATATATTTATAAATAACAGTTTTTAGTATCACAATAGAGACATTTTAGTAAAAGCTTTTAGGAAGCGATCTAAAAAAATGATAAAAAATACACATCTTCGTATTACCAAATTTTATATTTTGAAAATAGTCAACTGTCATTTTCGTCACTGTGTTTGTTCACTTTGTCATTTGAGGCCAATTTTCAATATTGCACCATTTTCCTCCCTAACATACTGGAAACGTGTCATTTCAGTCCAAAAAACTAACCCCAGTTAGAAAAACTCAGTTAGCTCATGGGTAAAATGGTCATTTTACATAGTTTTTATTTTCATTTTTTCATTTTACCTATTAAGTTTATTTTAAAACCAGAAGTCTAAATAAATGAAAACAAAAACTCTGTAAAATGGCCATTTTACCCCTGAGTTAACTGAGTTATTTTAATTCGGGTTAATTTTTTGGACTGAATTGCCACATTTTCAATATGTTAGGGAGAAAAATGGTGACAGAAACGAAAACGAAAATGACAACAGTTAACTCTTTTGAAAATCACATGTATTGTCTAATAATATGAGGGCATGTGCTCAAACAATAGGATATTTTATTTTGTGAATTGACACCATATTGTCCTTTGCAAATAAGAATACCTTGTAATTTTACATGAATATTCTGTCAAAATGGATATTTGGATGACCCGGCCCAACTTCATTTATCAAGTCTAAAAGCTCACATGTTTTTTAAACCGTTACCATACATGTTCAAATCGTTATCTTTATCGTTTATCCTACTTGATTGCATCTAAACCATCCATTTGTTTGGCAATTGACCAGAAAATGCCCAACATATCACCTACAATTTCTGCCTAAATATGTGGTATCCGTTGATTGATAGGCATAATATCCAATGTTATGACCGGACTGCGGCTGAACCACCGGATCCGGACCCATCTCAACAACCGAATCGGCCGACAAATTCAGGACAGAAGATGCAAGCATCAACAGTTTCTTATCGGTTTGCTCAAGCTGTATCTGATTCGTTTAAAACAAACGACTTAATTTATCTGATTTTGTACAACCTGCGCCGCAGGCTACATAAGGTTTGCACTTCAGGCGAGCTTTTTTAAACCAAGCGGTTAACTTATCCCGTAGCACTACATGGTTTAACCCGTCGGTGCAGATAGATTGTCAAATGATAATGTTTATAAAAACCACCCGAACAATCGACTTTTGTCAACGATGATCAAACAAAACCGGATTAAAATAAGCATTCAAAAAGAAACCGAATGAGAATGCATTTAGAAGTTTGATTTGATCAGGTAATTCATATGTACATTGCAGAACTGAAACTGAAAGTAACCAACTTCAAACCTAACTGACCGATGAACCCTAAATTAACTACTGTACATTTGAAATTAACAGATACAATCATCAAATCATTCAAATCGAGCATCAAATTCACACAATCCAAACCATCCAGATCGAAAATTACCAGACGAGATTGTGCTTCATTCCTAATCCATGCTTTCCATGAACACATCCAGGTTTGTTGTACTGATTCGCCAATCGTTTCGACTTTTTCATCTTCGGATACGCTCTTTTCCCCAATTTCCTCATCCTCTGCCTTTCGAACTTATTATTCAACCATTTCGGCACCAATTCATCATCCAAATCCTCCTCATCATCATCAACATCATTATCTTCTTCGTACGGATCATCTTCACCGTAGATCAAACCACCGTCTTTCACAACCGTATCATCATCAACCGTTCGATGACTGTCATCGATTTCACAAGCGCTTTTCACTTCCTGTTCGAATAAATAATCTCATATTCAACTCCAAATTTCAAAACACACACTGAAAACTTTCAAATTACAAATAACTAAATCATGAAAACCTAAATTCCTGTAATCACAAATTTAACTCCAAATTTCAAAACACACACCGAAAGTATCATATTACAAGTAACAAAATCACGAAAACCTAATTACCTGATTGTGACGACTGTTTTCGATTTCATATGCGTCTCTAACTTCCTGTTAGAACAAATAAACTCAGATTTAACTTCAAATTTCAAGATACACGCACCGGAAATATCAGATTATAAGTAACAAAATCTCAGATTTCATATGCGTTTTGCACTAAATCTCGAACGAATAATCTCAGATTTCACATGCATTTTCACTTCCTGTTAGATTACAACAATAAGTAACAAAATCGCGAAAACCTAATTACCTGAGAGTGATAACTGATTTCATCTACAAGAGACTGCATCGATATATCAGAAGACGGAGATCCGTACGGTTGTCCAACGAGATCATCGACATCCGACGCAACTTCTTCGTCTCCGACGTCATCGTCGGTGGTGGTGACGTCACCGTAGGAGAAGTCTCCGTCGTCGGAATCGGACGGATCAACAACCTGCCACGAATCGGAGTCGGAAACGTCAAAGTCAGCGTCGATCGATTCGAAGGCTTCTCCGGTGAATGATGACGTCATAACAACAACAGATTTGTTGGCCATTTTTACAACCTGCAAATTCAAATGCAATGCAATGCAAATGCAAATTTTGTTGTTGCTTTGAAGGGTGAGTGTTTCGTGCTAAATAAGATAGTTATTTGCCACGTGTCAGGTTTTTATGGATTTGGTCTATGTGGATATTTTCTGTAATTCTATTGGTTGGCCAACGTGTTCATGGTTTGAATTTTGAAAGCAGTTTTTTCTTATAAAGTTAGTTATTAACGTTAACTGTACCAAAAGTCTATAAAAATATATATTGGGTACCCACATGAGTTTAACCCGACCAACATCGCACCTACCCAACTACCGATGACCCGATTGAATTCCCAACAAATCGCAATGGCTATTGAAGATACATGTCCGAGACCGGACATAATCCTTGGGACGAACTAGACTCCGTTTGGACGGACATCTGAAACATGTCCGTTCCACATCCAGCGCCCCCGAAGACGAACCCCCATTCAAGTGCGTCTGGACGAATGACATCATCTCAGTTGACTATTATAAATACCCCATCAAGTACAAGGCCAACTACGATTTTCTGAACCTTCGTCCTTATTTTCTCTCTCTACTTTCTCTCTCTACCAATACTTATCCTCACGCCGGAGGGTGGTCGCAGAGGGGCCTTCCCATCTCTGCGGCGAGCCTAACGGTTTTCTGTTTTGCAGGACTGTTCCCCAAGTTCTCTCACAAGATCCAAACCCTCGTTTACAGGCTTCGGTCTAAACACGATTCTTTGGCTCTTCAGCTATCAAACATATTTTCAATTTTAGATTAAAATACACAATAATACCATATCGTGTGTGTTATATAAATATTTTTATAACCGCTAGTGGTAACGGTGAGAGAGGTGGTAGCGACAGTTGTGGTGGAGATGGCAGGTGGGGCGGGTTCGGGTAAATGATTTCTAGGTGGCGGTGATTACGAAGACAATGAGGTTGTAGGTGACGAAAGTGGTAGTGAAAGTAGTGTTACAAACCGGTGTACAACGGTGGTAGGTGTTTCTTATACATTTAAAACGTTAAATAAGGATTGTCAGGTTTAATAATAGTGACTCTCTACCAATGGGTAATCAAGTAATGGATTTATACTGAATGTGTAATCACGTAATGGTTTATGTTGGATGTATAATCACATAATGGATATTCAAAATCACGTAGTCGTGTGCTGGGTATTCAAAATCACGTAATGGACTAATAGGTATTTAAAATCCTGTAATTGTTTTAAGAAAACTATAGCAATAGACTGTTCGAATTAAAGAGAATGAAATGCTCGTTAATAAAGTGTAAACTTTTTAAAAAAAATACTAACTTATTAAATTTTTTGGTATATAAATTGTCAAATTTGAGCTAAGCTCTAATGGTGTCTTTTAAGTCTGAAACACACAAGGGTGAAGGGAGTGGTTAGACATTTGGAATAGGTAAACTCCCAAATCACCCAATCACATAGCGCTATGTTGATTGTTTACCTAATGCTAAGAAACGTTGGCGATGGTTTACCTAACGGGGTTTAGGTAAACTATTTAAAAAAAAAGAAAAATGTGTGATTGATTGAAAAGACATAGACCCCACCACACACACCCTCTCTCTCTCTCCCCTTCCCTCCCTCTCCCCGAATTATTTTAAACCAAAATTTTACATCATTTCTCACCTCATACAACACCTTAACCAATCCTCACGATCTTGTTTACTTAGTTAGAGGACTAGAGGAGTGTACATCATCAAATTATAAACAAGCTTTAGACAATTTTTTAACTTCGTTACATTACAAATATAAAAAGTAACAAATCATATCCGAGCCAAACTAAAGTCAAGATTAATCAAAATCATTACAACAAGCGATGCTAGTTTCACAAATCAAACTAACTTAAAATCCAACAATAATAAAACAAACTATCTTAAAATCCAAGAATAAAAAAAAAAAAAACAAAAAAATCAGCACCACAAAACATACAATCAAATGTAAGAAAATTGATATGAAAAGGCAAAATATAAAACATGAATGAAACCAATCAAATGTAAGAAAATTGATATGAAAATGGAAATATAAAACATGAATGAAACCACAAGAAGTGTTAGTGGTGGTGGCGGCGGCGGTGACAATGAGGCTTGCACATATAAGTGCAATCGTAGAAACACGGGCCGCCACAATGAAGCGGGCAATCCAATTTCATCCCTTTACATGGGCCTACTCCCATGCATTCGGCAAACTCCCCTATGACATAATAATTTTCTCCGGTTGGATTAAAATTTCTATGCTCGCCATGATGAACATAATGGCGATGATTTCTCCTTCTTGGGTGTTTTTGACATCCCCATCTCCACCATCCACCACCTCCACCACCACCACCACCTCCTCCTCCTCCACCTCCTCGTTTTCCCCCTCCGCCAGCTCCACCACCACCACCACCACCTCCACCGCCACCTCCCCATCCCCAACCAAACCCCCACCCATAACCACCACTACCATTGTCTTTACCTTTGTTGTTGATTACTACACTATTGGTAGTTTTGTTTCTTGTTTCTTGAACTCCTTCACTTCTAGAAGAATCTAGTGATGTAACATCAATACTATGAAACATCAAACCTATGAAAGAAAACATAAGAAGCCACGAAAATGTTACAATTACCACCCTCATATTTGATCCTAATCCAACATGTCCTGTAGCCCTTGAAGTCCTCAATTTATAAAGGTCAAACTTTAACTACTAGTACCCTACTGCCAACTAGACTGACCCCACCACCCAAAATCAAAATCATAGAGACAATGTGGGGTTTGGGTGGGGTGGCTTAATGTGCACTCTGTCCCCTACCACAATCCAATCCGCTGACTTGTAGCACAAGTTAACAAGCATGCAAATATACAAACACATAAAATAATTGAGTAGTGTGCTACAAAGCTCCTGCAATTTGCCACCCCACCCAAACCCCACACATAGCGCTATGTCATGCAAAAGCCATTTAGTTAGGGGGATCAAAAAATGTATATACAATATTAAAACACTATTGTTAGACTTTGTGAATAGCTTACATATATCATATTATATGTAGCATGTAGAGAGGGTTGATTTATACACAAGTCATTTTTTATATAACTACTTATAAACAAGTTGAATGATTTTCAACTATTTATTTACCCTTAAATTAAGTTAGAGAGATTAAGAAAAAATATACTAAATATTAAAACTTTTTAAAATTACAATCATTACCTTGTTTTCTGCTTATTCATGTAATATGAGAACGTATACTCCACATTAGACCAGCCAGTTTAACCGAAAGCATTTATGTCTCGTCAATATGTTTATGAGTTAATAGACCGCGCATAAATGATCGAACCAATAACTTTTCAGCGAAGCAGACAATTTGTAAAATCGAGCAGAAGCAAATGAAAATTGTTGATGTTTGTCTCCTCGGTCCCTTGCTAGCCGTCCGATTTTCTAGACCTGATCGGGTAAACTAGTAATTATTATTTATAAATTGTAGGTTTATTAGATACATGTTTCCTCTCATTTATAAAGTTCAAAAGTTTTTTTTTTTTGGTGTAATTTACATATATCTTTTTGGCCCAATTATGTTACCTATCCTATAATGATGCAGTCCATACCCATAGCATATGACCACCAACTAACCATGATGTACCTTTTTCTTTCAGTAGCAGCAACCAACTAAGAATCTAGACAAAAAGTATAACCATCAAGCAATTTGGCTGCTCTCATAAGTGTTCTAAGATTCAACCCCCCATTGTTTGAGGTTTTGATATTTTGTATTTATAATATCATCTCAAGTGTATTTCTAATATAAAAAAATTGTTATTGAATTAAGAAATAATCTATAATTATATTTAACTCATTATTTGTTTATCTTAAGTTAACTATTTTGGCCAGAAGGAGGTAGCGGCACAACTTGTTGCTCGTCTACCTGCCATTACTCTATAATCGTCTCTGTTTTAAATAATTTAAACAATATTGTAAATAAAAAAAACAAAAAGAAAAAAACTCATTTATCTTACTTGGTAAACATGTTTGATTCCTTCATTTTGTAACCTCAAGTGTATATTCTTGGATAAGATGGGGATCGTTTGCAGTGGTTCAGGTATTTCCACAAACGGCCCACTTCACATTTCTTTTTGCGTAATTTTGGTTAAGGTATCGAATGTAACTTTTAAGTATGAGTTATTTGAGACGGCGTGAAAGGTTGGAACCTAACGAGGTAACTTAGGACCACATGACCATTGTCTAAGGATAGATAGAACCATGTTCGAAAACTATATATAAATTAACATTTAAGAATAAGACATATGTATTTAGTTTATGGTCCTAATAATAATATGCCCGATTGTGAAAAACAGGATATAACGGAGATCTACTACATTAAAAGTTCAATAAATTATGCTGCCAATTTTAGTTAAGAGTAAGTATATGATTGTGAAAAACAACATATATGGCCGAATTACCCTTTTAGTAAACAGAATTACATATAAAATGACTGAATTGCCTTTCTTTTTAACAGAAAACATGGATGAAGTTAATACATTGAACTAAAATGGCAACGATGAAACATTTTTGGACCCAAATGCGAAAAATGAAACCTTTGGACTAAAATGGCAAAATTGCCCAAACCACAGGGACTAAACTGACATTTAACTCTTTATATATATATATATATATATATATATATATATATATATATATATATATATATATATATATATATATATATATATATAACCATGATCTTTTATTTAAGTGATTCATACGTTTAGTGAGAACGTTAACTACTAAATATTAAAAGTAGTTAGTTTCAGATTTCTAAATGATGACTCGACCTACCATATTTTATATATATTCATAAAATAGGCTTGTTTGATATAATGAGTTTAGCATTTAATGCTACCATTTTATATTTTTTATTGGGACTATTTTGTGTTTTTTATTTGATTTTTGCTCATTGTTGGTGTTTCTTGTCTCCATGCCTTGATAGTTTGGATTTCGTTCCATCATGACAAGAATTCAGCATTGTATGCTACAAGGTATGTTTTGGGTTAGTATTTATTCGTTAACATGAAAACTAGCTATGCAAGTAAAACTATTCATTTCACATAACAATGTATAATTTCTTGAATATTAATAGTTTTTTTGTTATTTGAAAATAATTATATTGCCATTTTTATTGAAAATACTAAAGTACTCAACAAAGTGATACATTACCTAGACTTGTATAAGTGTCATGATAAATTTTGACATATTTGTGACACAATTTTTCTTATAAGATGTCAACTTACACTTTCTAAGAAATATGGGTAAAAAGTTAAAACAAATCCTTTACGTGAAATTCACAGGTATAAACTAGTAAAATTCTCTGCCGGGAAGCAGTGGAAATTTGGTAATTATCGGTTTGTTTCGTTACAATATCAATTGTATTTGTTATTTGGTCGATCCGTGGTGATTAATGATATCTCTTTGGCCGTTAAAAAAAATAATTAAGTTTCATCGTAACTTGTTAACACGATTAAGTTCGCATTTATTCCAAAGATATGCAACTAAATTGAATATCTAAACCAAAACACATGAATCAAAACACCTTTATTTATTTTTATTTTGAAAGTTTATATTCTATTGGTTTAGTAACACCCATGAAGAACACATGCAACCTCTAAACTAGGGGTGCTAAACGAGTCGTGTTCGTGGGTAGGCGGGTTCAACCCGACCTGAACCTGAAAATTTTATACGAACCCAAACCCGACCCGAACCCGAAAATTGTGTCATACCAATGAACCCGAACCCGACCCGAATATTCGTGACTTGACCTGAACACGACCCGTTCAACCCGAAAACATTTATTTTTACACAAATTAATATATTAAATTTAAAGTTTACTTAAAAAACACAAATGTATATAATACAATTACATTTAAATTATAAAATCTAATTTGAATTTCTTTTTCTAAGTTATAATTATACAATAAAATAAATACCCAATTTAATTTATAACATAAAACATATTGTAAAAAAATATAAAGGGGTTAAACAGGTCAATCCACCAACCCGACCAGGTTGACCCGGACCCGACCCGTTTAGCTAGACAGGTTCGCGGGTTCAACCTGAAACTGACCCGAACCCGTTTGAACTAAACCTAAACCCACGAATTTCGTGTTAGGTACGTGTCGTGTTTTCGGTTCGTGTTATAAATTCACACCCCTACTCTAAACCATATGAGCTTTTTTACAAGTTAATACCAACCTCAAGCAAGTTGAGAAACGTTAAAATTATGTAAATGGTGTTGGGTTAAAATGGGCTAGAGAAGAAGACCAGTAGAAATCCGATCATTGTGGGCCTAATGGGCCTTTTGCTCGAGTCTAGTGGGACAGTTTTCACCCGGATCACGATTCACGGATCTAATGCAAAGCATGTTATTGTATTGTTTAAAAGGTGTACTATAATAATAAGATGATGTAGCGATAAGCATTTGGGACTTGGTACCCGTACCGGTATAGAATTTCTCATACCGGGTTTTTTTGGACCGATTTGGTATCCACTTTTTGGTATTTTCACTATCGGTTTGGTACGCTACTGGTGTTTTACCAATTTTGGTATTGATTATCTTCAGTCTTCTCATGCCGTTTATGGGGTTAGGGTGATAGCTGTGAATGATATATATAGGATTAATATAAACAATAACGGATGAGAGGGAAAAACACATGTTGGAGGCGAATCTTTGGAACCCACAAGAACTAAGCCATGGTAATATATCGAAAATGCTCATCCCAATGTTCTAAGCACAAACGCTTAACTTTGATGACGAATAAATATGTGAGATCCTGGATGGGCAACTTATCGGGAGCAAAATGGACAATATTGATGGTACGAGAGTCTAGATGTTGCATGAACAATGTCCATAACCGTTGAAGGTCAAGGACCAATTATGTAACCTTCATAAGCTGAGTAAATCACACTAATAGTATTATGGTAACATCAGATTGTAGTTTTGGCCATTTCTTTTCAAAATATCATGTGGTGTCCCTACTCACTAAGTTGTAACATATTTGGTCATTTTCACTATTTTATTCATTTTATATACAACTGACTTACTTTTAATATCAACTAGGTTTATAATTCACGCGCGCGTTGCGGCGCCGTAAACCGAATCGTTCTCAGTAGGAAGATTACGTACCGGTGTCGAAGTTGTTTGGAATGTATTTATTCAATTCTTCACAATACCGTCGTCACGATACCAGTACGATACCGGAAGTCGGTATACATCAACATAAATAGAAAACCAAAAATATAAAATCAGTTAGGTTTTCGTTAGAAAACATGTTATCGATCGGAAAGATTAGATCGAATTTAAGAATCTAATGACTTCTTAGGGGTCGTAAACATGCAGAATCAGGTGGCGTTGTCGTGTTACGCCGTGGCTCCACTATCGGGGGCGGTAGCCAGCCGCCACTCCCTTAGGATTTTGTTCCCAGACTCTCCCGTCGTCTACATAACCTCTCTCTCTTAAACGCTCAGGCGTTGTTCCTTCGGTTGGGGTTGTTCCTTCGGTTGGGGTCGTAAACATGCAGAATCGGGTGGCGTCGCCGTGTTCCGTCGTGGCTCTGCTACCAGGGGCGGTAGCCAGCCGCCACTCCCTCAGGATTCTGTTCCCAGACTCTCTTTTCTATCGGTAGACATCTGCATCTCTCAGTATATATGTCACATGCATAACAACATGAGTACACGTGTGAAGTATGGGTGATGTGTCAAATAACCATCACTAGGGGTGTGCAAAAATCGAATTAACCGAAACATAACCGAATTAACTGATAAAACCGAACAAAAAAACCGAACCAAATTAAAAACCAGTGGGTCGGTTAATGGTTTTTTTTTTTTTTTTTGAAAACCGAATGTAGCGGGTCGGTTATGGTTATCAATGTTTCCATACCCACCATAACCGAACCGAACCGACATGTAATAAATCTTTATAGGATTTAGGACTTTTCACCAGTTTTTTTTAATATTTGATGTTTTTGATTAAAGATTTTTAGTATTTACGGGTTATTTTATATTGTTTTGCGGTTTTGTTTGAATGTTTATTTGAATTTATGAAATATATCACATCACTTTATTTGAATATTCGGTGTTAATATTATAGATTACATGTTTTTTTAATACTATGTAATATACTAACTTATACAAATATGCAATAACAATTTATTCCATGTTAAAAAATTAACATATTTTAAGCTAGGCTAAATACATGATTAACCACCCACAACCGACCCGCTATAACCATCAAAACCGATTAACCGTAACCGCCATAACCAATCGGTTATGGTTATGGTTATCCATTAACCGACATAGCGGTTATGGTTATGGTTGTGGTTTTAAGCCAAAACCGACCCAAACCAAGCTATACACACCCCTAACCATCACCAAACAACATAGGTCTAATGAATATGTGCCAGACAAGTGTTGGCACTATTCATTCAGTTCTATTATTATTAGATATAGATATAGATTAGTGAAAAGAAACAAACAGGCTTCAACGAAATGAACGATGGAGACTATGAATGTAGATTTTAGAAATTAAAAAACCAATATTGCAATAGGGGAAAGATGATTTGAGACAAAAACTCAAAAAGCTTAATTTCTCAAATGATATAACAGTAAAAAAAAAGAAATGATATAACAGTAAAACAATAAGTAGCTTATAATTCCTCTCATTGTTACTTTCTCTCTGGTTAATTTTGCAAAAACACTTTATCCTACACATTTCAAAATTTATCATACACATATCGAAATTCATCCTACACTTTAACCTACACATCAAAATTTATCCTACACTTTATCTTACACATATCAAAAATTGTCTTTCACTTTAAATTAAGTTGTAATGAAGAAGTATACTTTAAAAAGGAGTTAAAAGTTTAATTAGTTAAGCTAATTTAAGTGAATAAAATTAATTAATTAATTAATTAAATTTGTGAATTTGCCTATATGTAAGTATTATTACTAATTTAAAACTTATTCTTTATATTCTTAACAAAATTTCTTTTTATTTAAACCTCCACTATTCCAATATAAAGTTATCATATAACATAAGTATTATTAACATAAATTTTATTCAGCCACAACAAAACATATTTATTCCTAAAAACTGCCAATTGGTCCTTGTGTATTAAATACGAACTTGTACTAAACTAGCAAAATAGGTCAAATCACAGGGTCTAAAATGGTCTAAAATGGCATTTAACTCTTTAAGATATTTTGGGACATTTGCACATGAGTACATAATGTGTACTATTAACAAAAAGAAAATGTTGTTGGGACATTTTAGGTGAAATGCACATAAATGAAGGTTACACTGTAGTGTTGAAAACAAAGAATGATAAATGTTTGATTTCAATAGATTGTAAACACTAAAGTCCTAATTCTGTGACTATGTTAAGATGTTAAACAAGTTGAGATAAAGTGAGTTTAATGATTTTTTAGAAAGTCGTTATGCATTTATATATTGTCTAAATGCAATTGCAAGCAATATAATGAATAATCAAGTGTTGTGTTTTAGATCGACTAAAAGAATGTGTTGCGTCAAAAAATTAAAGCACTAACTAATTTAGCACAAGTTGTATGTTTTGATTTTGATACTTGTAGAGTTGTAGGTCTTGGTCTGGGATGTAAGTAATGGTGGACCATTCGATTTTGTTTATAAGCATAACGGGTGGTTTTTTTTTTTTTTTTTCAGAAAACTTAATGTGAGAAAAAAAACCACAATGTAAAACAATAAAAAGATTTATAATTTCTCTCATTAGTTAGGCTAAAACAATTTATCCTCCATATTTCAAACTTTCTCTTATACATATCGAAATTTATCGTACATATATCCTACACATGTCGGAATTTGTCCTAGACATACCGATATTTATGATACATTCTATCTTATACATATCGAAAATTGATTTTCACCATAAATTAGGTTGTCTTGAAAGAGTATATTTTTAAAATGAATAAAAGTTTATTTAGTTAGCTAATTTAAGAGAATATAATAAATTAATTAAAATATAAATTTACTTATATACCATTACAATAACATTAAATATCGAAGAATTTCTTTGATTTAAAACTTTTTTTTCTTATAAAAAATTTCTTCGTATCCGAACTCTTTACTTTACCTTACCCCTAGGTATTGGCTTATTGGTTTTTTTTTGAACGGTAAGGAGCGACGTGCCAACCCCTGTGACACCGGACGTTGTGTCCAAGGTCGACTACTCGACAGCCGCCAGCCCCTTGGCTCTCTCAGATGCGTGGAAACCCGACCTCCATCCGTCTGAAGGCACGACAGTGGAATAATCGGTAAAACCTCGTCTTCCATCCAAGACGAACCAGCGCCACCCGTATTTGCCCTTCACCTGGATGCCGCAGAAAATAATAGAGAGAGTGGGAGTCGAACCGGGGTCACAAGGAACATCAGGTGTTTCTCCAACCACTCCACCACTACCTCATTGGCGACTTATTGTTGATCCATGTTTTATGGGTATTTGAATTTTAATGATATGTCTCACTTTTTTAATGATGCCTTATTACAACTCAAGGAAAATGTAAGAGACATTCTAATATTTTTGTAGATATATAAATGTAAATATCATATTTTTAGTTTGTAAATAAGGTGCGATTTATTTATTCAACTTCAAGAATTTTGTTTCTAACCGACGGGATGCGTCGGTAATCGTATATGTATTTGTTGTTAACCGACAGGACGCTTAGGTAATTGGATATGCTTTTGTTAACCGATGTGATGATGTGTTAAAATCAAACGGTTGGACGTTGAAATCAAACCGGTGCGTTACAATGAAAGGATGCGATGTGCATGAAAGACAACCTAAATTGCTTTTTGTATAAATATATAATATATAATATAATAATAAACCTATGGTTATAACGGGAACATAACAACGGCAAATTATTATGTAAAACCAGAATTAGATTTTGATAAGGATAAAACATATGAAATTCATCATTTATCATACCTAATTTATTCATTATATATCATATTTATTTAAGTTTAATTTTTTTAATACACGGATCTATGGTTAGGTTATAACCATTTATTATAATTATAACAATAAGGATATAGATAAATAGATATAGATAAAGATAGCGATGTATTAATTAATTCTTAAAAATTTAAAATAGAATAAAATAAAAATTTATAAGTTGAAAGAAAAAATAACACATGGCATTAATTAGAGTCTTTTTATTAATATTTAGATTAGATACTATTCAAGTTTTCTTCGTTCATTGCCCCCTCCATCAGTAATATTTTTACGATTTGTGGAATTGAATATTTTATCATGTTAATGAGTTAAATTCCAATATAAAATTCTTAGGGTGTGCGGAGCGGGATGCGGCAAACCTCGGCAAACCTCTTTGCAAAGCGGCAAACACCGCCGCCGAGGTTTTGCCAACGCGGTGAAGCATGTGGTGCGGGGATGGCTTGCCGATGCGGGGAAGGTGATTGAGAGAGAGAGGGGGGTATTGTGGGTGGGGTCTATTTCTATCTCAACCAATCACAATTTTTTCCTTTTTTTTAAATAGTTTACCACTTCACCAAGTGTCTAAACCATTGCCAACACTTTTCACCAAAGTTTAAACACTTTTGACTCATTGACATGGCATGCTCTGATTGGTCGGTTTTTTGGTTTGCCACTCTAAAATGTTTAACCACTCCTTACACCCTTAACCGTGAAGGCTGAGAATATAGTATTTAGGCAATTGGAAAGTGTATTATGAATATTGAAATAATCATTTTGAAAAAAAATATATCCTTTTGAACAATATTAAAATAATCATTTTGGGGAAACAAAAAAAAAGTCTTCTGTAAGTTATATTAGTCAAGGACGAAAGGACAAATATGATCTCTCTAGAAAGATGGAGAAATAAAGTTGTTTAATGATTTAAAAGAGTAAATTATTATTTTGTTCATGTGGTTTAACTAGTTTAACATTTTTAGTTCAAAAGAACTTTTTGACATATTAGATCTTGAGATTGTATTTTATAACGGTTTTGTCCTCTAACACTAACAATATTATGTTTTTCTAGTTAAGCCTAAGGGTATTATATTCCTTTTATAACTTAGAGGCTGTTTATACAAGTTATACAGTTCTTTTAATATTTTTATTTGTATAATTACTTAATTTTTTTATTTCCTTATTTCACGATTATTATTTAACAAAATATGTTTTAAATATACAAATAAATACGTATTTATTTAAAAATTTGTTTTCTTATAATTGTCATTTTTAAGCGTTTTTCAAACTGATTATCTTTTTTAAAATCTTCCATTTTTTGGACCGTTTATTTGTTCGAAATTCGTTCATCTTTAAACCTTTTATTTATTAAAACCATACGCTTTTTAAAACCTTATATTTTTAACATATAGTACCTTTTGCTTTATTTTATAAACATCGTTTTTTAGATCTTCGAAAAACCTGTTCGTTTGTTTAAAATTGTTTATTTTTAAATTCGTTTGATTTAAAAATCGTTCATTTTTTGAAGTTTCTTTTTGCTACCGGCAGTAAATAAATTACAGAATACAAAGTTTAAAAAACGAATGTTAAAAAAATGTAAAAAAATGAAAAGTTTTAAACAAATGAACTATTCAATTTATAAAAAAAATGAGTTCTTAAAAAAAACGATTTTAAAAACAAACAGTTTAAAAATGAACGATTTTAAAAACGATGAACGATTTTAAAAAAGATGAACGGTTTTAAAAAGGTTAAAAACATTTTTTTAAAACAAAATTTATAATAAAAAATAAATTGTTACATAAATATGTATTTATTTGTATATTTAAAAGGTATTTTGTTAAATAATAATCGTGAAGAAATAAAAATATTAAGTAATTACACAAATAAAGATATTAAAAGAACTTTATAACTTATATAAAAAGCCCCTAAGTTATAAAAGAATCATAATACCCTTAGGCTTAACTAGAAAAAAGTAACATGGTTAGTGTTAGGGACCAAAACTGTTATAAAATGTAATCTCAGTATCCGATATGTCAAAAGATTTCTTTTTGGAACATGGGCCAAAATAGTAATTTACTCGATTTAAAAATAGAAAGTATATATGTTTGTGTTTGTTTACTTTATATCTTTCACATTGTTCTCAAATATCATGTTAATCAAAATGGAAAGATTGATTAGGAACTGTCTACACCGACATCTGGTCAAATACTCACTTTTTTTTTATGGTGAAACTTCTATAAAAATATAAGAAAAAGGCTAGCAAGAAACTGAAACCCTAAACTTACAAAATTACATCCCAAATATTAAAGTGACACCATCTAACTCAATCATGGCTTACATATTTAGATCTACTAGAAATCCAATAAAAAGCGTTTTCCTATATAGTGTCCGCCATTTTATTAAAGTGGATATGGTTGTTTCTCGCTCTCCATATTTCCCACACGGTCACATAAAACCTCGCCAACAACCTTTTTCCATTCCTTTGAAGCCTTGTTTAACATTAGCCCAAGCTTTCGTTGGTTAGGTATAGCGCTAACTTGTCAAACCGAATTGAACCGGTTATAGGAGTATTCGATGTTTAAATAGAACTAAAAAACTTAAAATTTGATTTGAATTGAAATTGAATTCAGTATTCGAATTCATTTTTTGAATATATGAATTTGATTTGATTTGATTCAATACAAATTTGTAATTTTTGATTCGATTCAAAATTCAAATTATGCATTTTATTTTTATTTTATACATATACACATGTCCTAAAATTTAGGCCGCTTTCAAATCTACACACAAAACTACGGGCTTTTAAAACTTAATCGATTATAAAAATAGTTTATTTTAAACCACGTTAACTACTAATATCAATGTCTATAGCATCTTAGCTCAGCAAAAACATGTGTTTTTCTTTATCAAAATAATGTTGGTTAAGTCCTATAAACTCAACAATAAAAAGATTTTAAGAATGAATTTGAAGGTGTTTACAAATATCAATAGTGAAAGGCCTTTTGATGTATAAGAAAAACATTAATATGTGATGGGCTAAGAGAGGTGGATTAATGTATTTTTATTAATAGCTAAATGGGACCGCCGGGACTTTTTTTAGAAAGCAAAAAAGGAAGACATTAATAAGTGATGGGCTATGAGAGGTGCATTATTGAAAAAAAAAAATCATATTGAAACACACATTTAATATATACTTTTAAGTTGATTATTTTAGAGTTAAAATGTATTTTTAAACATAAAGAAGCAGTTAAGTTTATAGGACAAACCCGTTAAATCATCCATTTTGATAAAATCCTCTATTTTACATTATAAAAATAAAATCAAGATTGAAAGATGTATGCAATAGCAATTTTGTAGAAATCATTTAAATATAAATTAAAACACATACTTGAAAGAAAGAAAAAACATTACTTGCTAGAGACCTAAAACATCTTATAATACATGAAATGTCTTATGTTACAAATGTTTGTATTCTTTCTCTTATACCCCTTGATGTTTTTTATTCGTTTCATTGTTCTTATAACTAGAGACCTAAAAATATCTCACAATGATAATAAGAAACGCATAGATCATTTTTTTTAATTCGTCTAATTGTTCTTATAACTAGACACCTAAATACATCTCAAATGTGTGTAACACCTCGGGTGAATCACACATAGATCACTTAATGGGTGATTGTAACATAATATGTAAATCTCACATTGATAATAAGAAATGCATAGCCTCAAATATTAACGTGAATTCCATGTTTTTTATTATAAGCGAGAGAACTTCACATTTAAACATACTTAAGCAAGAGGCGATATGCCAGTATCAAGACGGATGAACTCTAAAGAAACTCTCAGTCAACTACAAACAAATTTATTAACTTTTGGTTAATAAAAGAGAATATATTAATTTTGTCCCTCTTAACACTTAGAACCAAGTTGCCATTTCATTTTCACTTTCATTTCCATTTCATTTGTCCCTAGCCCCTACCCTTAGATCTACACAATCAAAACACACAACTTAGCTATGTCCCCATGCCCTTTTCCCTTATAGTTATATATACACACTCTTATGAATTATCAAAAGGTCCATCACACATCTAGTAACTCCCAAACCCCACAATATCAATGAAAATCCAGTGCGACGTTTGTGAGGCATCCGAGGCCGTTGTTTTCTGCACCGCCGACGAAGCCTCCCTCTGCTCCGCCTGCGACCACCGTGTTCACCACGCTAACAAGCTCGCCAACAAACACCCGCGCTTCCCTCTTCTTCAACCTTCTTTCAAAGACTCACCACCACGCTGCGATATTTGTCAGGTACCAAGAATGAGTAAAAGCATAAACACACCAATTTTAGAACTGCCTCGGTATCCGTAGTGTAAAAGTACCCCAAAAATAGCCAGAACCTACTAATAACTAATACTAATACTGAAACCAAAAACCATACAAATGAATACTGATACTGATACTGATACTGGTACCGATGAATAATGCCATAATTGATTCTAATGTTATCATGTGTATTGATTTTTATAAAACAAGCAGGAGAGGAGAGCGTTTCTGTTTTGCAAAGAAGATCGAGCTATTTTATGTAGAGAATGCGACGTACCGATTCACACAGCCAACGAACACACACAAAAACACACTCGGTTTCTACTCACTGGAGTTAAGTTATCATGTTACGATCACCAAACTCCATCGTCTTCAAACTCGAATGCTTCGATTGAAAGCTCGGGTTTTGGAGCTTCGATCCATCAAAACAGTGATTTGACGTATAATAATAATAATCACTCTAATTGTAGTGTGAGTCATGAAGAAGATGCTAGTGTATCTGAGTATTTGGTTGAAACGTTGCCCGGATGGCATGTTGATGAGTTCCTTGATCCCTACGGTTTCAGTAAGTTTTGAAATGAAAACTGAAAAAACAGTATCGATACCTGTATTCATTTTTAGTGTTTTCGGCTTCTTTTTTCCTATCGCTATGTTTCGGGTTATATGTTCGGGTGGAGTCAAACAATAATAACTCAAAATAAAACTAAATAATAATCTTCATTTATTCAAAAGATCCGTTCTTGCCCATAAAAAAAAACTAAATTTGAACACTCAAGTTTCATTTATATAAAAACTAGTTTCAGACTTTACTTAAACTCACTTCAAGTTTAAAAACAATTATAAAAAATTACTAATAGCCTCATTCTCCACATTTTATTTTAACTCAATACGAAAATATGTATGAATTTTTTTGGCAATAAACTTGGTAGGGGCAGACAATATTTAGGCAAAATAATTAGTGGGTGCGGACCTATATATTTTAAAAAATTTCAGACGAAAAATCAAATAAATTACACTACTAACCGAAACATTAGCGGGGACGGGTGCACCCCCTTACCCCTTAAAAGCTCCGCCCCTGTCTAGTGTATCGGTTTGTATTTTTACTCAATTTCAGTATCGGTAATTTAAAAAAAATATCATTTTATCTTTTGATTGATAGGTATATTATAGATACATATAAAGTTATTCCTTTTTATTATATTGTATTCTAGATTTAGCATTATGTTTGTGTCTAGTTTTCATCTTAGAATTTAAAAATCAAAAGAGTATTTTTTATGTTATAGTAAATCAACTAGTTTGTTATATTTGGTCGAATACTGAATTTTTTCTAGTAGTAGATTTCACAATGATATGTTTGTGTTCATATGTTGGTCTATGAAAATATGTAAAAAACAATTTGTGTTATACACTTTATTTTACACGGTTAGTCTGATTTTCTTTCGAAAACACAATGCATGATCTTGTTTTATGAATTTTTAGTTATTTTTTTTTACTATTAGATTTTTTTTTTCAAATGTACGAACTCACCAGGTTTGTTCATTTGAAAAAAAAATATGAAGATTTGTAAAACTAAAGATGATTTAATGAGTTTTTTTTTTCTGATTCTATGGCTATTGAGGTAAAAACTTATTTTACATGAATACATATGTGGTTTTACCTCTAAAAGGTAATCAAATACGTCGTAACTTGAATCATAATAACGGTTTTTTAGCTTTGTATTAAAAAATACTAGTGTTTAATGCATTAAAAAATTAACAATTTTTATATCCTGTTTATGAACAGACTTGTGAGAAGCATATTGCTATTAATGACGTGATCTTGAAAGCCATGCAAGTTTTCAGTTTTGGGTTTGTAGTCACACAAGGGCATTTGTGTAAATTCATCATCAAGCGAGTTCCGCGGTTTCTTAATTGCTTTGAAGGAGTATTTAAGTAGAGAACTCACAGAATTGTATATTCGTATCTTTTGTTTTAAATGTGATGCATAAGATGGTGATGTAACTGTGTGTTACAGTGAACGTCACTCTTTTTCCAACTCTCGTTATATCCATCAAGTACTACATGCAAATGTTATATACAATTCTTTCGATCTCTAAATAATATTGGTTTCTTAACGAATGTGTCACTTAGCTTTGAAGTTTATCTTTTTGCCATTTCTAAGTGTTTATGCACAAACTATGATCCTTTTCCTCTATGACTATATGAAATAAGTCTAGCAATTAAATTTTCTAGTCGAAAAGAAATTTGAGATATGAAACCATATCTACATCTTAAAGGTAACATGTAAAGTATTAATCTTTATTATTAATACCGTGGGGGTGACACCATGAGCATGACACTAACATCTCTAAATGGATAATTTTGCTAAGACCACAAAGGGGATAATTGATAAATTCGTAAACCTAGCGACTCAGTAAATTGAAGGAAAAACATGGTGAAAGGCAAACGAAGATTGGAGAACTCAAAATAGATGGTATATTAGACACGATAAAATAGGTCGGGAATAAGAGTCTAACCCACTAATAATCAATAGTCCACAAGTGACCCATACTAGGGGGCTGATGACGGGTGTAGGCCCAAGCCTACTTCCCCTCCACCTTAAGCTAACAGATTCAAATATCGCCACTCCCGTTACAAGGATAGGAGCGGATGATGTGCACATATTTTTCACATCATTTAATAATACCCGTTTTAAGATTGTTTTCTTAAAAATATTAGTAAATTAGTTCTAATTTTTTTTTACTTTTGATTTTCTGGCAATCGGGCCGCAAAATGACAAAAAATTCGTATGTACCATTGCAAGTCGTTTATTTTTGCTACATTCTGAACCCATCCCGGAGCGCGGGTTCGTCACGATTTACTTATTTTTATCTATGATTTGAACATGCCACGGAGCTCAAGATAAGATATAAGTTCAAGAATAAAAATATGTATTAAACCATAAATACTTGGTAATTAAGTTGATTCGTATTGTTGATAATAAAGAAAATCTAAATGATTATTATATATAATCGAGCATAGATAAGGACATAAAGGAGACAGCCCAAAAGATACTAGAAAATCTAATGCTTGTGAGATCTAATGTGGAAGATACTAGAAAATCTAATGCTTGTGAGATCTAATGTGGGAAGATGGAGATTATCTTTTTTAATTGCTTTGGAGAATATGGTCCCCAAACTAGACACAAGGATGTTGTGAAAGCATGGGCGGTTGGAAAGTTGAACAATGAAGATCTTTGAAGGTATCCAATAACTTAAAAATTTGTGAGAAACACATAAATAACTTATACTCGATGCTTAGAGTGAATTGCAAGTTTTGTCCTTTATCTTTAGGCCATTTTGCAAGTTTTGTCCTTTATGTTTAAATTTGACGAGTTTTGTCCTTTATGTTTAAAAATCAAGCACGTTTTACCCTTTGGGCCTTAAAAATCAAGCACGTTTTGTCCTTTATGTTTAAAAATCAAGCACGTTTTGTCCTTTATGTTTAAAAAATCAAGCACGTTTTGTCCTTAAAAATCAAGCACGTTTTGCCCCAAAGGGTAAAACATGCTTGATTTTCAAACATAAAGGACAAAACTCGTCAAATTTAAACATAAAGGACAAAACTTGCAAAATGGCCTAAAGATAAAGGACAAAACTTGCAATTCACTCCGATGCTTATGAGAGAAAGTGGGCAATTATATGATTACATTACGGTCTTATAAGGCTATAGGGTGTGGTCATGACCCTAATGGTCACCATGACCCTCCACATCAGCGTCATGTCACTCACTTCTAATCGATTATCCAAAACCACTACCCTAAGGGTGTGGTCATGACCAAAACAACTATTTTCTTATTTTAATTTATTTTTGTAAAAAGGAAAAGGAAACATTAAAAAAGGAAAGGAGGCTCATGGTTGTCATGGTTTAATCCATGCCAACCATGGTGGATGATACAAGGGGGTGGTGTAGTAATCCAATAATGATTCTATGTGGCATTAATGACCCAAATGATGTTCCCCACACCCTTTAGCCTAAGTGGTGGATCTTTATCAAAAGCATTCTAGTAAAGTCAAAATGGGTCTAGCTAGAACGGGTCGGGTTGGTCATTATCATATATTGGTATTTGATTTTTCATTTTTAGATAAAGTATCTCTTGCCATTTTATTTATCATTTTTAGATAAAGTATCTCATTGTATATTAAATAATTGGACATTTAAAAAATAAATAGACAATTTTAGTTTTTATATTGGATTGGGTTTGGTTGCCAAGGGGTTTAAGGGTGCCTTCAAGTTAAATCAAGAGGTCCCCAATTATTTTATATCCTAAAATAACATTATAATATGATTTTAAGGGGATGCTATCGGTTCTACAGTCGACCTCTGGTAAGCTCGCGTACAAATACACTTAACGTACAAAACGTACGAAAGACATGAAAAGGTTAAAAAAAACGCGATGCCATTTTCGTAACTATTTTACTCGTAGGGTAATTATCAAAATAACTCTAACAATGATCTTGTTTGGTAATTTTGCTTTTGAAGGGTAATTTTGTAAAATGATCTTGTAGGGTAATTATCAAATTACTCTACAAATGTAGCAAAATTACTCTACAAGTTTATAAACAACATATAATTTAAAATTGTCCTACAAGATCATTACACAAAATCACCATAGAAGATCAAATTACCCTGCAAAATCATTTGTAAAGTAATTTTGATAATTACTATACATGTAAAATAATTATGAAAATGTCACCGTATTTTTTCAGGAAAACATTCAGTTCGTACGTTTTGTACGTTAAAAATATTTGTATTTGATCTTTTGTCAGTAACTGATGTAGTAATATACAACTTTTTGAATAACAAAGTAATTGAAATTAGGTATGCTCAAACCCTTGATAAAAATAACTTCAAATCAAAATTAATGTAAACATGTGTGATGCATGTGTATATGTATTTATCCATGAAAACAAAGTTGGCATGGGGAAGCATGGGCTTTCTGCGAAGACCAAAAAAATAAAAAAATGTTTAGAGGTACTTTTTCATACGTACTCCTTTCAACTAATATATTTATTTATCTTGTTGGATTGATCTTCTTCCAAATATATGTTTTCTTCTATTTATCCTTTGTCGTTGTTACAATTGTGTTATCTATGCATATATGTTTTTTTAAGAATAAAGTCTGCTTCTCTTGTTGTCGTACCAACACACAACGCTTACATTCATTTGAATAGTCTTAAAAAGGGTGGTAACGGGATAGGTATTTGCCTAATTAGTAATCTCATTCGTATACTTGGGATCCAATATCTATCAGGTATGCTTACGGGCATCTGGTATACCCGTTTGTTAAAAATATTTATGGAATTTCAAATATTTTTTTATCTGCCATTCTAATTTTTATATAATTATATTTTAACAGCGAAAATAATTAAAATATGATATTAGTTAATATATAAATGAATTAAATAAAAGAATGTCATATGACATTAGATGAAAATAAGTGAAATGAAAGAATGCCACATGATATTAGATGTATTTCTTTATTAGTATTAGATGAATTAATTAAGAGAATGTTATATGTCATCAGTGGCGGACCCAGGATTTTTTTCCTGGGGGTGCGAATTTTTTTAAAGATTTTAGACTCCTAGCTATACAAAAAAAAAAATCGGTTCATAGCAGGTCGGGTCGGGTCGGGTCATGTAAAACAAGTAAACACAAACAAACGAAGTCTCATAGCGGGTCGAATTGGATCGGGTCGGGTCCATTTCAATTTTCAAACAATCAAACCCTAGTTCCTAACTTCTAGTTCCTAACTTCCTATCACATTAACAAACAAAAAAGCCTCAAAGTACAAATCATCCCTACTTCTAGTTCTCTTAATCATTAAATAAAAAAACAAAAAAACTTATCTAAAAGATACATTGGTCTTTAATTAGAAGAATCCGCCGAAAAAAAGTGGTTCAACCCCTTTACTCTTGAGAAATCGAGACATAACTTCCTATTCATTGTTCCTTCCTAATCCTTTCAGATACAAAAAAAAACAAGGATCTTCAAGTGTTCAACCATAGCCCATGTTCATTAATTTTCAATTTAAAATTTTGAATTTTAAGCCATAGTAATTGTTATTTATCAACCAACAGTCATATATCAACAAAACTAGTAGTTGGATTGGGTTTGAATGGGTACTAAATTATTGGGCTTGATCGATTGAATTTAAGTTTTATTAAAGGGGTTAGTAGGCTAACTTGTTTACATAATTTGATCGGATTTCAATCAGTGTTAACAATATTTTTTATATAAATTCCTAAGGGGTGCGGACGAAATCTTCCAAAGGTTGCGGTCGTAATTTTCCAAGGGGTGCGGTTGGAATTTTTCAAGGGGTGCGGACGAAAATTTCCAAGGGGTGCGGTCGGGATTTTTCGCGAAAAATACCACTAAAATTTTTATTTTCAAGGGGTGCGGCCGCCCACCCACCCCTTAAAGTAAGTCCGCCACTGTATGTCATTAGATAGAAATAAATGAAATGAGAGAATGTCACATGGCATTAGATGTATTTCTTTATTAGTATTAGAATATTGTAATAAATGTCAATGATCTCTAGATCAAGTGGTGGAGGGCTTGCATTTCTCTTGAGAGATGCAGGTTCGACTCCCACTTGGTGCCGAGTGAGGCACTGGTGGGTAATGATAGGAGACCCAGGGAAACCTGGGTTAGATCATTGAGCCAAACGGGTTTTACCGATAATTTCACTGTCGTGCCTACGGGTGGGTGGGTTACCGGGTTTTCTCCGGAATTGGTGGTGGACTCGGGTTACTCTCGGAGTACTCCGTTTGTCCAGTGGGTGCCCCGAGAGTGCTCGGGATTGAGTTTGTTGGCCGTTCAAAAAAAAAAGAATACTGTAATAGAAAAAAACAAAGACAAAATCCATGTAACCTTTAAAAAATAAAGTTTAAGAAATTGACGCAAGGATAAATCGGTATGATCTATAACAATTATTTATATTTATATATTAGAGTTAATTACTGTTTTCGTCCCTGTGGTTTGTCAAAAATCACTATTTCAGTCCATTAGTTTAAAAATTGCGATTTCAGTCCCTGTTGTTTCACTTTCGTAACCATTTCAATCTATTATTCTGTTAAGTACAGGGACTGAAATGGTTACAAGGTGGACTAAAATGGTTACGAAAGTGAAACCACATGGACTGAAATCGCAATTTTTAAACTAATAGACTGAAATAGTGATTTTTGACAAACTACATGGACGAAAACAGTAATTAACTCTATATATTATTAGATATATCAATAATAAATTATAGAGTAAACTTCCTTTTTGCTCCCTGCGATTTGGTCGTTTTAACGAGTTTGTTCCAATCCTTTAAAAATAGCCATTTTACTCCCTGGTCTATGAAGTTTATCTCTATTTCACTCCTGGCCCCTAACGCCATCCAATTCAACTGTTAAAACCAGTCACATGCCCCTCACATGAGGGGCATTTTAGTCTTTTCCCATCCCAGATCTGAACCAGGATTTAACAGTTGAATTGGATGGCGTTAGAGGCGGGGAATGAAATAGAGATAAGCTTCATAGATCAGGGAGTAAAATGTCTATTTTTAAAGGATTGGGGCAAAACCGTTAAAATGACCAAACCACAGGAAGCAAAACGGAAGTTTACTCTAAATTATATTAGAGATTAATTTAATATATTTATATAGTATTAATTTATTTTAAATACTCATTTAATTATTTATATGTTTATAATTTAAATATTTTAATAAAAAAAGGAAACAAAGACAAAATCTATATAATCATTAAAAAATAAAATTTAAGAGATTGACGCAAATATAAATTGGGATAATGTATAACAATCATTTGTATTTATATATTATTAGATATATTATATTATATATTAATAATATTAGAGTTTAATCTAATATATTAATAGGATTAATCTATATATATAATATATGAACAAAGTGTGGGACACGTGTCGCGTTGTGGTGTAACCATTTTAGGTTTTTGGCGGGAAAATAAGGAAAAAGAGTTATTTTTTTACGGATCCCGTGTGTTTGATCCATACCCGGTGTTTTGACCCGGGGTATATAAACTATCTAAAAAACCTAAATTACTCATTCGCCACATTTCACACTTACAGAACCCTAAATCTCTCATTCTTTTCCTTCACGCTTCCTGATTTCCCTTTCTTCTTCATCTTCAAGGCTATGAAGTTCAATCGATTCAACGTGTTATTAACCCGTTTTGTTATATTTGATTTTTGGTGGAAGACGGTAGAGGTTCTCGGATGTCACAGTTGCCCATCCGGTGGCGGTGCTTTGATAGAGGAAGATGGTGACGGTGGTTGTGGCCTGAAGAGGAACTATGACGGCGACATGGGTCCATTTAGGGTTTTCTCCAACAGTGGTCTTGTGATGGTTGTGGTTCAAGGCACAGGGCGGCGGCTAGGGTTCCACCACCACATAAATCTGACACTTCTCTCTCATTGTTATTGTTTGCTCTTATTTCAAATCTTTATGATTTATACACGCTAATCGTCTTCAAGTTGTTCACAATTCCGTATGCAAGTTTTCCAATCCAGGTATGTTTTAATTAAAAATTTGCTTTATCTGCTTGAGTTTTTGAATAAAGCAGTTTCGAATGAACAATTATATGATGCATATTGCATACTCAACATTGCTTATCAGTTATCACTTACAGATAATTAAATAAGCAGTTAGAATTAGCAAACCTAAACACACCCTTCATTTACCTCTATACAGAATCTTCCATTTCTCTTTTATCATTTAAGGAGTTGTTAATTTGAACATGTTCACCGACAAGTTAATATCAGAATGTTTTATTTATTTATTTTTTTTGTTAAGTTTTTATTTTGTGTGAAGTCTTATAAGCATCTATCTGCTTTTGTAAATTGGGAATCGGCTCGCGGAGGTTACAATGATCAGGTCAATACCCTCAGGTCAGTGTTTTGTCAAGTTATTGTGGATGTGATTCTTCTTATGTTGGCTTTCACAATGGTTTTATTATTATGGTATTTGAAAAAGATGATCTGTCGTTTTCACAATGGTTTTATTATTATGGTATTTGAAAAAGATGATCTGTCGTCTCGCCTGTTGACTAGACCCAAATGAGAGCATTGTTACTATTTTCATGTGATTTTGATCCATCATTATGACATTTCAGAGAAGGGTTGATGTCTTATAAGCAATTTATTCAGGAGCTTGAAGATGGTGTTCTGCCATCAGAAGCTGAACGAAGGTATATATCAAGGGTTTTACTTGTACTAATAGTTTGTCATACCTTTTTTCTTATTCTTTACATTTTCGAGTATTGATGTTCTTTTGCGTCACAGGTATCAAGAATACAAGTCACAATATATATCAACTCAGAATTGGATGGCACTATTGGTAATTGCTCGCAAGATTCTTATTATTTTTATTCTTCAACCTTTTCTTTACTAGGAGAAATGAGGCGGCTCGAAAGCTGGCTAAGGAGTTTTTGCATGACTTGCAAAATGGGTCATTAGACTTGTAAGAGACCTTGCCATGATATCACCTATCGTCTCTTGTATTCTAATTAGGCCTGTAAATGAACCGAATTTCAACCGAACACTGACACAAACACGAACATATAACCGAACACATTTTTTTTTGTTTATGTTCGTTTATTAAGAAAATGGGCATGTTCCTGTTTTTAGGGTAGTGAATCGGTTCCTTCTTTTATGTTTGATCGGTTCTCGGGTCGGGTAATGGTTGGGTAGGGTCGGGTTTTTCCTTTTGCTCACCCCTATTTGGTGTGATGTCAACTTCCAAGCTATCCAACTGTGTGTGTCATTATTTATTAGATAAAAATACTTATATATATTTTATTATATTTATTTATTTAATTTTTATTATTATTATTATTGTTGTTGTTAATAGGTAGCAGAGTATAAATACGGTTATAGGTTCACCTTAGGTATTTGGTGTGAAACTTTATATTAAGTTATATATACTATTTGATTATAGGAGACAAAAGCTATCAAGAGCAGAGAAATTCTTTAGATGACCAAGTGAGTTATCATAAGTGTTTTTACTCTGATAGTAATAATTTAATACTTGTCCAAATTGGTAATAATTTTAATAATATTAACTATTAGTCGCTAGCCGACAACGGTAGAATCTATATCTATACTTTAATTTTGGGGATTTTATTTCGCCTGATCTCATGTGGTTTGTTTCCTTTCACAAACACTTAATCTGTAGCAGATGTTTCTCATCAAAGCGAATATTCAAAACCCTAAATCGTTAACAATCGAAGTGGATTCAGGTATGTTTAGTCTTATTTACATAAATTTTTGCTGCTTTAAATCTTACATTACTATTATTCTACCTACCACTGTTACTTTATATGTATTGTGCATCAGAAGCCCTAATACCAACAATCGTTTAGCATACTGATCATTGATATGCAACTGTGCAGGTTCAAATTTTACACACAATACAGGGACTGAGTCAAGTGAACCGTGAGTAAGAGTATCGAGTTGCCTATTTTCAGGTATGATTTTAATCGACAAAGACAACTATGGAAGATTGGTTCACCACTTACCACATTAATACTCATTTAGTTTTTCTTCAAGAATCTTGGAAATTTAAGATTTAAATAGAATTTAGCAAAGATAGTACATTTTTTAAAGAAACTTGAAATGGCAGATTTTGATACGGAATTTAGCAAGACCCGATTGGTTAGTAAGCTTTAATATGATTTATTTCATTGATTATTGATTATATTACTATATATATAGTTAAAAATTGAAGAATTTGAAGGAGAAATTAGCAAAGATAGTAACTTTTTTTCAAGAAACTTTGAATGGAAGCTTTTTTGAATGAAAATTAACAGGTTGCAGGTGGTTAATGATCTGGTCATATTCATATCCACTTATTTCATTTTACTTCGGGTTTAATTTTTTTATGTTTTTTGAAAAAGGTGTTCCATGTTTGTGAAAGTAGGAGCACATTCAGCATACTTATGACTGAGCTAAGTACTGTTTCTTCATGTTCTTGAAACAAAGGTATGGGACTCCACGCGGGGGGGGGGGATTAGCAAATGGGTCACGCTTCTTGAACTTTATAAAGCAGGTTTGGAATAGTAATCTGAGATACTTTCATATGATTTTTCACAGACAAAAACCTCCAAAAGGGTTTTGATGGGAAAAAAGGAGGTCGGGTACATTCGATGTAGAGGTCAAAACGCCGACCATCCAACACGTTTTGTCTATTATTTTAGTTTTGTAAATCTTAAATGTATTTAGTTTGATTATTAATAAAAATTTTCATTGAATACACCAGTTTAAGACGTAGGCGTTTGGATACCCGTTTGGGGATTTTTAACCCATTTAACCTGTTTGCTCATTTGACCTGTTTTGATGGGGATTTTATTAATTTTTTACTAAAATTGGTGGTGGTCAACCAAGGGCAATGAGGGTTTGTTTTGATAAAGAATGTAGGCAAAGTTCCTTAACATAATCTTTGGTTACTATTATAGGTGATGGTTGTAACGACACATGAAGGGGTGCTAGAAGAATTTCATGGAGCAAAATTGGTTGGCTCACGAAGGTTAATTGCTTTCACTCATTCAATTGATTAAATTATGATTATACATATATATTATCATACTAACGGTTTCTTGAATCTTCTTTGTGCAGCTTTTCGTTCCCATGGTACCAACAAGTGCCACTTTCTCTTGCCCTAAGCCCTAGGATCATCAACGAAGTTAAACAATTCAAACCGGACATCATCCATGCATCGTCTCCTGGTATCATGGTACGTATGTATGTTGTATGTTATGTGTGTGCGTGTAGATATCTCATAGTTACTGACATTTTTAAATTTTAATATTAGGTTTTTGGAGCGCTTACGATTGCAAAAATGCTGTCGGTCCACATCGTGATGTCCTATCATACACATGTGCCTGTGTAAGTGAAACATTTGAGCCAACTCATGGATATGTTATATGAATATATGCGCAAACTGCACTGAAGAGAACGAACTTTAGGCTTTCTCTGATATTTTTTTTTTAATTTTTCAATGAATATGACGTTGGTTGCTAAAATCAGTAATCAAGTGCTCATCTAATTCTGTTTTCACCTAATTTAAAGTTGATTTCTAAAATCTGGAAAAAGTTCAAAGTTTAATTCTATTTCGTGCAGTTGCCGATTAATATACATATTTACATAATGTACACAAACACACATTTTTAATGCTACAAGTTTTTGTTGAATACAGATACATACCAAGATACACGTATAGCTGATTGGTCCAGCCAATGTGGTTAGTTATAAGTATGCAATGATTCTTCCTTTTTTGCTCTTATTTTTTTTTATAATTCAAGATCTTATTGTTTCGGAATTTTGATATAAGAAGGTTGTTTTTCTTTCTTTTTTTTTGTCAGAGTTTCTTCACCAAGCTGCTGATCTTACATTGGTACCATCAGCTGCTATTGCAAAGGATCTTCAACAATACAAAGTTGCAGCATGTAATTATATATATGTGGATGAACTTAACTTTTTAATGCCTTGCACCAAATAAACGGTCAAAAAAAGGATTTTTAATTGGTTATTTTATTAATGAAATAACACGTTTTTTATTTTGTTTTTTCAGCTAACACAATTCGTCTGTGGAATAAGGATGTGGATTCGGATAGCTTTCATCCGAAGTTTCACTCTCATGAAATGCGAATTAGACTATCGTACGCTTCTTCTTTGACTAACTAAAATTATGGTTTTCATTAAAAACTAGAGGTGGTAACTTTGACCCATTAACGTGGGCTAGGTTCGAACTGTGATGGGTCAAATAAAAAAAGAGCTAAAAGGGGAACGGGTCAAATAGTTTGAACATGTGATGTCAAGCGGGTTGAAAATCATTCAAAGTCTATATTAAATCAATCTATAATTTTACTTTTTTACAAAATGACCAAAAAATGGTTTATCTGAAACAAAATCACCAAATACTATGGTTGGAACATTGTTCATTTCTGTTTGAATGATTTCAGAAATGGTGAACCTGATCGACCATTGATCGTACATGTTGGGCGTATTGGAGTCAAGAAAAATTTGGATTTACTTAAAAGGTAGCTTCTACTTTATTTATTCCCTTCATTCCATGAAATTACTATTCCAAAGTTTATTCTATTGGTATGATTACTTATGTGTATACATACATATCCGTACCGTCGTATTCTCATTCCTTTTTGGGCTTTTCGAATCTTAGCGTCGGACAACAATTACTAACACGGCACGTAAATAAATAGGTATTGTGTCGGCTAACCCGTTTTATTAAACAGCTGAACTATATGGGTTAATCTGAACATGACCCGTTAATAAGGTTTGGGACACATGGCATGTTGTGGTGCAACCATTTTAGGTTTGGGACACATGGCATGTTGTGGTGCACTTACCGGAATGGATCTTGTGATTATACCTGCTGGTGTTCCAAGAAAGCCCGGAATGACACGTGATGATCTTTTCAAGATTAATGCGGGAATTGTTAAAACTTTATGTGAAGGAATTGGAATGTGTTGCCCTAATGCAATCGTCAACTTAATTAGCAATCCTGTGAATTCTACGGTTCCAATCGCTGCAGAAGTTTTCAAGAAAGCTGGTACTTATGATCCCAAACGCTTGGTTGGTGTCACTATGCTTGATGTTGTTAGAGCCAACACTTTTGTGGTATTCAATCACAATTTTCCATTTTTAACATCTTTTTTTGTTTCACCGTGCTTGAGTTTTAATCATGTTTTATTTTTTAGGCTGAAGTTTTGGGACTTGATCCATGAGAAGTTAGTGTCCCGGTGGTTGGAGGAAGTTTGTGATGTGAGTGAAGTGGCTGGGAGAAATCTGATGTCCACAACCTCAACTACCACAAACTTGATGGGCTTACAGATTTTTGTATCAGTGAGTATTATATATTAGATAGTTAGATCCATTCTTTCATTGTTGCTTATTCGACACATTTAAATACATGCTAACTTTTTTGCTTCTGCAACGCAGTGGTTGACGCCGATGCACTTCTAGAAAAAGATTTAGTAACTTTAGATGAGGCATTGCAGATTGCAAATAATGTTGTGTTGATGTCATTAAACGCAGTCTCCATTTTGACTTCTATAAGTGGTCAGCATACTTCGTATTTAAAGACGCATCATTTCTTTTTGTTCTAACTCTTTTGTTTCTATCACTCTCAGGAGTCCAACAGAAAATTTCTGGATATACCGCATGGGAGTATGAAAGAACTTGGAGTCAAAGACCTAAAAAAGGTATTGATTTCGACTGATAAACAAAAACATGTAAAATTTTACGCCTTTTTGTAACATCCAGGTTAATTACATAAAAAAAAAAGTTAATTTTTATTGAACGGGTCAAATGGGTAATAAGTGACCATCAAAATGGGTAATTTTTATTGCATGGGCCAAATGGGTAAGTTCTATTAAACGTCTCAAACGGGTCAAGTGACCTGCAAACTGATTGCTCGAAACAGGTTCTGGTTGGATTAGCCTAGCGTCGATCACCTTTTCCAAAGTTTTAACAATAATTAGCGTGTCAAGTAGATTAAAGGAAATGACCTTATTGTATTTAGGAATATTTATTTGGTCAAAACAGCTTCGGGTCTGGTTAGGCTGGCCCCAATCACCTTTTGGTTTCCAAAGTTTTAAAAAATAACAGTTTCCGACGCTTAAAGGTCTGCAAAAAAGGAATGTGCATTATGGTTTGATATTATGCAGGTTTTGTAGTGAGATGGAGGAAGATGTGGATCACCTGCTCGTGTCATGCTACATCGTCTTAGGGGTTAGATAGAAGGTAAGTCTTTGGTGCAGCATCCCTTATTTTTCAGGTACAAAGGTGAGGGAGCTGTTCAAATTTTATTAAGCAGAAGGCATATTGGAAAATAAAAGAAAGTTGGTGCAATGATTCTTATTGTGTCATCTTGTGAGATTTGAAAAGCACGAAACGAATTGATGTTCTCAGGCAAGCGGGTATCAGTTGATCGGATATTCGCGTAAACTCAGGCGATGTCGTTCATGTGACTGAAACATCGGGCGAACCGACCAGGGTTAGAGTGGGCGAAGTGGCTAAAGTTTGATGTTTTGGGTTGATCTGTAATTGGAGTATGGGGTGAGTTATGTACTGGGTATGGGTTTAATGGGTACTAGCGACTTACTGGTACATGCCTTTGTAACGTATATAAATTTGGTGTGGAATAAAATCATTGTTTGCCATCCAAAATAAAAGTAGTTTCTTTTCTTTAATTTTTTTGTTGCTTTGAAAAAGTAGTTCTGATGTTGTGTATAAAGGTTCAAAGTTTGGGCCTATTTAGTGCGTCATCCTAAGGTATTTAGGTCTTTTTTTAATCACTAACACTAATATATTATAACAAATGATTAGATTACAAGTAACACTACAAAGATATATTTCCAAAATAGCTTCCTCAAGATCAGTATGTAGTTTCATATTATTTTAAATATGATGTTTATATATATATATTTTTCATATTTGTTGTTAATTAGTAATTACGTTGTCATATTACCAAGTAAGGATGGGATTGGGATCGTACCGTATCGGTACCGGTACTAAAAATACTGATTCCGAGTGAGTATGGAGTATCCGTTCGTTGCTGGTACTGTATAGGTGTCGGTTTTGTAAAACTTTACCACTTTGATATCGGTTTTTGTGTTTTCACTATTTTTACCTAATTTTCTTTATCGTCCGATAAGAACTATATTATTAAGCTTTACACGAAAACTATGAATACACATGTAGACAAACTTAGGATACTGATGAAACGGAACAAATAAATTATTGTCAGAAGGGAAAGAAGATACTAACGACTTTCAATATGTTGTTTTTGTACCTTTTATTATCAAAAACTAAATTTTCCTAACCCGGGATGTTCCCGGGTGATAGCCTAGTTTAATATATAAATAAATTAAATAAGAGAATGTCATATGACATTAGATGGAAATAAATGAAATGAAAGAATGCCACATGGTATTAGATATATTTCTTTATTAGTATTAGATTAGATTAGATTTATCATTTCCTTTTGATTTTTCTCTAAATTAACCAACAAAAAAACCCGGTTGTAAACCGCCAATAACGATCTCCTCTCTTTGCGAACTGAAATTTCAAAACCGGGTAGGAACTACTGTTTTCAAAGTTGATCTATGTTAAAAACATTTAACAAAATATGAAAATAACTAGTGTAATAGACAAAAACATTTGAAAAATAAAGACAAAAAATAGTTATGTCAATCCTTAAATAAAAATAACTTAAATACTTTGAAGTATTAGTCATAAACTTTAAAATTAATGTATACATACATAAATGTGTGTATGTATATGTATTTATACATGAAACATGAATACAAAAGTTGGCATGGGAAAGCATGGGCTTGTGCGAAGATCAAAGAGGTTTAAAGGTACTTTTAGATATGTACCATTTTTGAAGTTATTTATTTATTTATCATTTTATCTTGTTTAGATAGATCTTATTTTAAAGATACCTTTTCTAATTGTATGAACACCTTTTCTTAGAGCATGAACAACAATGGGTCTGTTGCACAAGTTTGGCAGAGCGGAGTAAGCGGAACGCCCCAAACCAGACTTCCCTTGTTGGAGGAGTTTGACCATGGTGGTCCGGTTTGCTTGAGTGGATTAGGTTGGTTCGAAATGATGGGGACCACCCACTCACAAACTTATTTTTTTAGTGTAAAAAGTGGGGTATGATTTAGAGGTTTGGAGTGATTTATTTTTGGAGAAAAAAATGTGGGTTTGGAGTGGTGGTGGTTTGGAATGATGTAGCATGCTGACTTGGCAGTCTGTTGGATGGATTTTGACCACTGTTGTGGGTGCTATGCTTATCGTTTGTCTTTGTTACAGTTGTGTCATCTTTGCATATATGTTTGTAGAAATAAGTTCCACTTGACTTGTTGGCAGATACCAAAAATGTGTTCAGTTTTTTTTATCTTTACATATATAGGTTGGATTAATTCAGTCTAAATAGTCAAAAAAACGTCGTTATCATTTCTCCAACATAACAACTAACCAAATCATAACACCTTATTTTACACAACCATGCCAACCACATTTTTTTCGCAACAATTCTCACCACAATTCTTTTCTCAACCTAATGCTCCTACTATGGTTGCATCCGGTTGACTGGATTTCTCTCAAGAAGCTATGTCTTCATTCAAGCCGTTTGGCGTTTGGTACATATAGGATTCCATGTTGATGGTCCTCGAATGATAACGTGGAACTTCCAATTTGTGAGGCCTTGATGATGTAGATCATGTGTGATATGTTGCAAAACACATGCATTTATCCTATGTAATTTGTACATTTTTAGATAGTTTTAATATCGTTTTTAATAGTTTTAGTTTGTATTTTATTAGCTTGTGTTTGCGTAGGTCCTGGTGCGTAAAAGAAGCAAAAACAAGCATAAACGGTGAAGAAACGAGCAATCGGGAACAAACAATGAAGTCCAAGGGTGAAAAATGAAAATTCTAATGATATTAAAGGTTGGCGTGTCGCGATAGAGGATGACCTAAGAAATACGACACACAAGAGCCAAGAGGTGGTAATTGGTAAAGTTTGACTTGGACCCGGATTAGTTGACCGATTATTTTGTCCATGTCTGCTACTTTCGCAACACCCGATAGGATTAAGGGGCCATAGTCGCAACACGCCAAGGACCTATTCAACAGCAATCATGATACGTTTGTTATTTAAACCTGTGTTTCGGCCTTTGACTGCACTTTCCAACCCTAGCGCCTAGACGACTCTTAGACGAATATTGGAGTTGGGGGTATAAACGAGCCGAGTTACTCGCGAGCTACTCGAGCTCGGCTCGTAAAAAAACTCGAACGAGCCGAGCTTAAACGAGCTCGAGCCCCAGCCCAATAACAAGATCGTTTAGCGAATGAGCCCAAACCGAGCTTCGTTGATCGAGCTCGAGCCGGCTCGTGTGCTTAAACAAACCTAGTGTTTTTATATTTTTTATTAATATACTTATACAATAATAACAATTAATATTTATAAGATTATGAAAAAAGTAACTAAATTATATATAAAATATAAATTATAATTAATAGAAATTAACTAATAAATGCTAGCGAGTCGAGCTTGAGCCGAGCTTTCATAAGTTAAACGAGCTTAAGCCAGGTTGAGATCGGAAACGAATGAAGACCTACTATCTCCTTATGTTTTATGTTTTTTTTTTATTTTCCAGATAAAATCTCCCACGTTTAGTTTGCGGGGAATATTACACATAGAATTGTAGTATACGGACTAGATATGTAATATGGTGTTCTATATAAATGCCCAACTTATGTAAACCCTAATTACACAATTAGAATATAATACAATTCTGATTACAAGTTTAACTAAATACAACACGACACATTTTCGTTGGATAAAAAAGTCAATGGCCACATAAGCTTTATTATGGTCAACAGAGCCATTTTAGTAATTTTCCCTTTATACATCGGAATAGAATCAAACAAGGCCCTCTCTCTATTATAGTTTTTTAAGGTTTCTAATTTTACAACCCATTTACTAGAAAATGGTACTATACCTTTTCAATAGTTGTAGTATACAGTTTTACCAATTAAAGAATGACACCCACTATGTGACACAAAATATAACCAGCAGGTGAATGATGGACGGACGATTCCTGCAACCCATACAACACACATTATTAATATGCACATCTCTACTAATAAAAGTATCAAAATCAAATATTAATCTAGGTTGGGTCATATTATACATAAACAATACGAGCTACTAACGAGCTACTCCAAATCGATTCCCTATTTTCCCTAAATAGTAATAATAGGATATAAAGTATAGGATTAGGTTCAAGAGTGAACACTAGTAGGGCTGTAAACGAACCGAACGAACACGAACAAGGCCTTATTCGTGTTCGTTCGTTAAGGAAATAAATGTGTTCACGAACGGTTCATGAACACTTACCGAACGAGATTTTATGTTCGTGTTCGTTCATTAAGTAAATGAGTGTGTTCGCGAACGGTTCACGAACACAAATAAATTTGGCGAATGTGACGAAGGATAAAGGTGGATGGCCCACAAAGTAGCACTAGAGCTTGAATTCCTTATTGTGGAACGGATGTCGATCGTATTCGTCGATGTAAATAATAAGAAATGAAAGGGAAATGGTGCATAAACAAGGTTAAATAGGGTTTTTTTAGTTTAATTTTTAGGGTAATAAAATAAATATAAGTTAGTTATATAAAAAAGTATAGATAAAATATATGAAAATACAAAAATCTTTCATTAAAAGACAAACATGCGAACATAAACGAACGCAAATGAACGAATGTTCACGAACACCTTACCGAACGTTCACGAACACAACTGAACGAACATAAACGAACTTCCCACCGAACGGTTCACGAACTGTTCGCTGAACGTTTGGTTCGTTTACAACCCTAAACACTAGTGTATTTGCGAACTGAGTGAACTAATCCTAGCCATACACGTATGTAAATCAACCGCGAGGATTTGATGATGAAATACACTAGTGTATTTTACAATTTGATGATGAAATCCTAGCCATACACGTGTAAATCAACGGCCAGGAGTTGTTCACTCAGTTCGCAGATATAATAGTATTCACTCTAGAACCCCACCCATAATAAAGTATAATATATAAAAAAAATATATAACTACACATGAAATAATCAACTAACAAATATATGAACTAGTCATCGGCTCTTAAATACACTAAGGCCTTAACAGACAAATGTACATACTTCAAATTTTGTGCTTATTATTTGTAAACATTTTGGGACGGTAACATTTTGGGAGTGGTAAAATTACGAAGAAAGTCCCCCAGAACAATGGTCAAATATATCAGAAACATGAAGTTTGATGTATACCTTCATTTATGTAGGAGGTGATTTGCATACATCATGAGGTGAAAGCAAAAATTCTATCATCAATCTTTGTCCGGCAAATTGGACACTCGGAACAGGCAACAGAACAAGATTTACACACTGCAAAACATGTAAGATATCACCGTAAGATTAAGACTATTGTGTTCAACTTTATAAACTGTAAGAAAATCAATGTTGAAATAACAATGGGATAATTTGAAGTGGCTTACAACTAAAATGGCGGCAAGGAAGAAGCATTGTTGTAGTAGGTGATTCAAAACATACTTTACATACATGAGAGTTTGCATCAATATGCGCATTGTAATTGAGTTCTTTCTCCTTCATTTCTTGCATCCGAGCCTGAAGACCACAAAGATTAAATAATAATAATAATAATAATAATAATAATAATAATAATAATAATAATAATAATAATAATAATAATAATAATAATAATAATAATAATAATAAATATGAAACTTATTCTAAATTATTACATGTCCCTTAACATTAAGAGGCTTATCGAAGAAGTCTCCAAACTTTTTTTAACAAATATGGCCGTTTTTGGCATGAACAAATCCCTAAATGTAGTAAAACTCAAAATAGGTTTTTTTTGCATGATAGTCCCTAAAACTCCAAGGACTTAATTGCAAACTAAGCAAAAGTCTATAGTGTTTTTCAAGACCTGCCCGCTTTAGGCAAAACACTTACCATTTCTTAATGCCACATAATTACCTCTTTTAACCATTTAATGTGATCAAATTGCGTACCTTGGTAATAAAAATGTAAGTATATGGTATTAAATGGTTAAAAAAAGGTTTCCCATTAATCTAGAAAACTAAAAGTTAAGTTGGCAATTTCAATCCACTTTAGAGCTGGTAGATATAGGTCACCAAAAAACTTAGTAAAGGCCTAAAAGGGGAACGAGTCAAATAGGTCGAACATGTCAAACGAGTAAAAGTCACCAAAAGTCTGATTTTAATGCATACAATCTCCTAAACTTTTGAGTAAAATACAAGGATGGTCCCTGTGGTTTACCAAAATTTTAGATTTGGTCCCTAGCTTTTCAAAAGTACACGCATGGTCCTTGTGGTTTGCATATTGTAATGCATTAGTCCCGAGCTTTTTTTCCAAAAAGCACATGGATGGTCCTTGTGGTTTGCAATTTGTAACACATTTAGTCCCTATCTCAGGGACCTGCTGAAGCCGTTATATTTATTCGCTAGGGACTAAATGTGTCATAAAGTGCAAACCACAGGGACCATCCGTGTACTTATGGAAAGCTTGGGACCAAATCCAAAATTTTGGTAAACCACGGTGACCATTCGTGTACTTTACTCTAAACTTTTATTCAAATATTTAGAAATAGTAAGAGTTAATTACTGTTTACGTCCCTGTGGTTTGTCAAAAATCACTATTTCAGTCCATTAGTTTAAAAATTGCGATTTCAGTCCCTGTGGTTTCACTTTCGTAACCATTTCAGTCCCTGTGGTTTCACTTTCGTAACCGTTTCAATCCATTTATTCTATTAGTACAGGGACTGAAATGGTTACGAGGTGGACTGAAATGGTTACGAAAGTGAAACCACAGGGACTGAAATCGCAATTTTTAAACAAATGGATTGAAATAGTGATTATTGACAAACCACAGGGACGAAAACAGTAATTAACTCAAATAGTAATACTTCTTTTTGAAAAATTTGTAATCATAATTACCAAATTAAATAATTATATAAAATTAAACTCACAAATAAACAAATAAAACTATTTGCAGAACAATATTTCCACAAGATAAGAAGATGTCACAAAATAATCAAATTACCTTCAAACGAGCAACAAGGGGCTCTTCCTTTGGCACATCCAAAACTTGACTTTCTTTAGCATCATCATGAGTTACTTCTTGAACATCCAAAACATCGCTTTCTTTAACAACCGGATTATTTACATCACCATCATCTGATCTTAGTTCATTCACATTTTCATTTTCTTCACCGCGTCCTTCTTCACCGTTGATATTCGATTCTTTAACCTCTTTCTTCAACTGAGCAACAAAAACCCACATGTTAGCCAAATCATTTTCCAAAACCGCTTCTTTTCTCTTTGACTCTTCAGCTTTTTTCCTGTATTCATTTTCTAGACGTTCTTTCTCAGCCAATGCAGCCTCAAGGCTTGCTTCCCGTTGCTTCCTTGCCTGCAAATCCCTTTTCAAATCTTCTAAGTCAAACTCGTCATTGACCCGACCCGGTATCATCCGTCCGTTTCGACCTGTTTTTGGACGGTTACTGCCACGAGCAGCTGCCAATTCTTTTTCGAGTTTTGCATTTTGAAGTGAGAGTTTGGTGACTTCATTGGCTAAATTTTTTAGTTCAACAGCGGCAGCAGATGCTAACTCTTTTGCGTAAGATGCTTCTTCAGATAGTTTCTGATTCTGTACCGATAATCCACTGTTTTCTTCTAGAATCTGGACATTCTCCAGCTTTAATTTCTCGTACTTTACTTCCTGCTCAAAGAAAAAAAAAAACAATAAAAATCAGAATCCGAACATTTAAAGCGTTTTTTAGTGAAACCACCAACTATGTTTACAAAGAAAAAAATACCTGACTCCGACCTGTTAAACCACCAACTATGTTTACAAAGGAAAAAATATTATTGAAAAAAAAAATATTTTCTAAAATCGTATTTGACACATTAACTACTATGAAAACCTATGTAGCACGGATACGGGTACGGGACTGGGGTACGGGGATGATACGGGTATGGGGAACGGCAAAATTCAAAAATACAAGATACGGGTACGGCAAAAAAAAATATTAAAAATAAAATTATATTAAACAAAGTCCAAAAAATAAAAATATATTAAACAAAGTCCAAAAATATATTAAACTCTAAAAACACTACTTAAACCATAGGTAATTAATTATCGTTAATCAAAACGTTTTCAAATTCCGGTTCATCTAGCGAAAGATCCTACTGTTGATAGTGATACTTGATAATTCGATAAATGATAATTCGATCCTACTGTTGATACTTGATAATACAATGTACGTGAATGTTGGAAGTTAAAAGGCCGAGCATATGTAATTTAAAAAGGCCGTCCATTCGTATTTTGGAAGTTAAAAGGGTTAAAAATTGAAAACTTTTAGACAGAAAAGTTTTAGATCAATCCAAGTTGTAGCAAAATTACCCGTTTTGACCGGTTATCCAACCCACCTAAATCATTTTTATACCAAATAGTAAAACTTTTTTGAACTTAACAATTACCTGAATTTGAATTTTCTTTTTCAGTTCATCAATGTATTCTTCAGATCCATGAAGGGTTTTCTCACTCTGGGCTACAGACAGCTGTTGTTCAAGCAATGTTATTCTCTCTTGCAGCTCCTTATTTTTGGAACACTGGGATATTTTTAGAAAAATGTTAAAATAAGGAAAGACATGTCAACAGTGTAGCATTGAGGTGTTAAAATAATAAGGTGGTGTTTATTTCATCCAACTACAACAGTTTAGTGATGCGTAACATAATTTTAGAACCATCTTTAGCAATGATTCAAACAAAATGTAATGAAAAGAACACAAATTAAAAAGCACATGTGGCTTTAACCACATTCATATATACCTTGTTTTGTAATTGTTCCTGGAGAATGCGATTGTCTGCTGTCTTGAGCTGAAAATGTGAAGAATTTTATGAGAATCATAAGTTAAAATGCTAAACAGTAAATACCAATTTGATGATAGCGTAATGTAGAGAGTCCCATATACCCCATATTGTCATACTACAATTAAAACCTATGCAGTTAATATCACCGATATATCAAGGATATATCGGTTATCGGTCCCCTGGTGAGATATTGGTGCAAAATATCGGTTAGAATATCGGTACCGATATTATCAGCGATATTGACCGATATATCACCGATTTTCCTGGTACCTTTCTTCTTAGTTCTACCATTTGTCTTTCTTCTTGTTGTTGCTATTAGTGTTTTAAGTCTTAATTGTTAGTGTTTTAAGTCTTAATCCTACTTGCTACAATTCTAGTGTTTTGCATGTTGCAAAAGACTGTAAGTGTTAAATTGCTATATATATAGATTCAGCATGATATTAAAATTACCGATATCCCATCGCGATAACCGATATCTCAAATATCGGTCCTTGACCGATATCCTATTTTTTACCGCACTAACTGCATAGATTAAAACAAAACATAAAATAATTTAAGCATGCAGACCTCAAGCTCAAACCCCTTTTCGTCACATTGTGTCATCAATCTCATCATTGTCTGAAAAAAAAAAAAAAAAAAAAAAAAAAAAAAAAACCAGAAATTCATGTTAATGAACTTGCAAATTATAACATAAAAAAAACACAGGCTTGTAAATACCACAGACAAATGAAATGAGAAATTATACAAAAATTTACAAAAGAAACTACATGTTGCATATCCGCCAACGACGTATTAGAAATTGAAGCTTCATTGCTTTCGATAATCTGTTTTTCCAATACCCTCATTTGCCTTCTTTTTTCTTCAATTTCTTTTTCCAAGTTTTCTATCTGTCAAACATATATATATATATATCAGAATTCAGAATCATTTGCAGAATCTTAAACAATTATTTTTGATAACTTGAATGTAAAGTATGTAAATTTCAGATGAAGAAACAATTAATACTTGTGCTTTTGAGCTCTCGGGATCATTTGCAGACTGCTCTACTAAACGTTTCATTGTACTTGAACTGAATGCAATCTCTCCTGCAAGCATTTTAACTTGCTCCACTAGAAGGTCCATCTGATCTATCGAGATTACACCCTATAATTAAACAAAAGATTATTCATAACAAAGTTAATTTTAAAGTCTACGGACACTAGAAAATGAAATACTTGCAGTAAATCTGTAAATATGAAACAGAAAATCCTTTTATAAGTTTGGTGTAACAGTTTCATCACACCAAGCTATTAAAAGTTTGTTTTTAACCCTTTTCAACAATGTTTTATTTATATTATATCCATGTTATATATGGTCTAATTTATAAAAACTAGCAATAAGATCCGCGCGCGTTGCAGCGCGGGCACATCGCAAACATCGAATGGATTAGTCCAAGCATTATGTGATGTGTTAACTATATGAAAACGTGCATTTCGACATATCATAGAAAACATAACAGGTATAACAGAAAAACTGACATGTATAATCGAAAAAGATTAATTAGAACTTTTGGAAATAAAGGGAAAAAAACCACAATTTGACTCCACTCGGTTCGAAACAAAATTGGCGAAACATTCATATAATAAGCAAGGAAGCATATTATATTTGACCTCACTCATTTCCCAAAAAAAAGCTTACGTTGAAACATACACCAACTCGAATACCAAAACGTACATATAAGTATGGACGTAAAAATGTTTTTTAAACAAAAGCATAGTATATTTGATCTGACTTATTTCCAGGAAAAAGTTTATGTCGAATAGAGAAAACCAAATTCATACCGACACGTACATAAAAATATACATGTAAAAATAGTTTTTTTAAGTAAAGGAAGTATAGGGGTAAAGTTGAAACACATTATTTTTAGTAAAAAAATTAATACGTTAAAGACGTGTGTAAAATCGTGCCAAGTAGCCCAATGCCACACCACCAACATAGAAGAGCTCGTAAAATAAAATAAATAAAAAGAGTAAAAATAACTTTGAACAAAAAATAGACGTAAAATCATTGAATCATGCACACCCGTTGTGGTATGTTAATGCGAAGAAATTACCGAAACATAAAACGTAGAAAGAAAAAAGTAAGTCAATTTAGGACCCGCACATTAGAACGAACTTGTCAAACGAAGAATAATAGACGTGTTGCAACGAACCTGTCAAATAGGAAAAACAGACAAAAAACATTGAACCATACACACACGTTGCGTCGTGTTGACTCGCCAAATTTTGAACAAAACGTAGAACAAAAAATTTGCAAAAGATGAAAAGTATAGAGGACTAAAGTTGAAAATAAAAAAGTGTTGAGGTTAAATTGTAAAACATGAAAGTGTTTGGGTTAAAAGTAAATGATAAAAAAAGTTAAAATGAAAAGATAAAAATTTTAGATGAAAAATGAAAATGAAAAAGAAAAGAAGAAATTTTTTGAAACTCACCCTATGCACATGGTACAACTAATGATGCAAGAAAAAGTTGCTTATTTATAGTAGTATAATATAATATAATATAATATAATGTTAAATAGCCAACATCGAAAACAAATATTATCTTATGAAAAAAAAACGTTACACTGAATATGAAACTTATCTTTTTACCATGCTTTTTCTATAATTGCTATTGATCATTTCTGACAAAAAGTATTTTCTTAAACATCTAAGTAACTATAAACATATTAATGTACTTTTGTAATTAATTACTTTGGTTTTAATAAAAACAACTAATTTATTTTTCTTTTACAATAATACTAATTTTCATATAGTATGTATTAGATTCTATAAATAATCATGCGTAAAATAAGGGGCTTGAAACATACTGTAGGCAGCTTTGCACCAGCAGCAGAACCATTAATAAGGTCACCCGCTTGAGTTGATTCTGTGATGGTGCTACCAGCTGCTGATATATTGCTGGAATCTCTTCTGTGTTTGTGCTCATAAGATATTTCTGATGGGCAATCGTTTTGATTCTCGCTTTGCGGTACCAGAGAACCATTCTGAAATATATACAAATAAATTTAGTCATCAAATTCATGTCACATACACATAGTTGGCTACAGAGACCGCGATAGCGCGCTATGTAGCGAAGCGACCAAGTGTCGCTATTTGGGTCATAGCGACCAATAGCGTGAATAGCGACAGTTATTTTTTTTTTTTTTTTTTGATGTAAATAGCAATAAGATATAGCTATAAAATAGCTGGATTATAGGTTTTTGTTAAATATACATGTAAAATAGCGTATATACCAAGGTATTTTGATATAATATACATATAAAAATTTTCAAAATTCTTTTTCTAGCGTATCGCTAATATAAAATAGCGGTCGCTATTTGTCGCTATTCGCAATGTAGCATATAGGTCCCTTGTCGCTATTTGTCGCTATTTGTCGCTAATTGCTATTAACAACTATGCACATACATCAAATTGCAATCAAACCGGAGTTAAAAAATCCGAACAGAGATATTACTCTAGAGGTGACAATTTCTATCCATTAAACTATAGATCAGTAGATTTGGCTTATACGATCCCAGATGAACCCCAAAACATGATGCAGAAAATCCAGAACAGAAACATTAATCTAGAGGTGACAATTGATGGTTCTGCTTTAATGTAAATAGCGGGCAAATAGCGGGATTTTAGGGTTTTTTTCCTGCTTTAATGTAATTAGCAGGATTTTATAGGTATAAAATAACAGGATTTTAGGTTTTTGGTTAAACATACATATAAAACAATGTATAAAACAGCTTATTTGGATATCATAGACATATAAAGTACTTCTAAAATTTTCTCCTAGTGTGTCGGTAACCATAATATTGCGCCCGCTATTTCATCGCTATCACTACGTAACGTACAGGTAGCTTGTTATCAATAACTATGACAGATGGAACAAATTTAAGACGTTTGCGTAACTCACAGAGACAGAAAATAAAGTTAATGACCTAAAAATGAAGCAATTCATGTTAAATACCGAATGTTACACCAGCAAGACATGTACACAGATATTAATATTCTAAAAAGGAATAGATAGCGACAAAGGTGAACCTATGTAACTTACATCGTCCTCATTTGCAGATAAACTCCGTTGATGAGCAGATACATCTGTCAATCCAGGAATTGTATTTTTCGAAGAAACAAGTATTAGCTTTGTGAGCCTTTGAATTCTACTCATTAGAGCTGCCTTAGCTTCTTCCTCTTCCTCCAACCGTGATTGCATTTTTACTTGTCCTTCTTCTAACTATTAAATAAATACCAATTAGTAAATATAAAAACATATATACGTAGAAGTGAAAAACCAGCTTGCTCATTGAGTGTAAAATTTAATTAGACCTATAACATGGCAGAATTTTGTCAAGTGACAAAAAGGCCCCAGTTTTTTTACTCATACATTTTGATATATCAATATAAGAGTGTTTTCTGTTTATCAAAAAGGGGCATTCGTCATCTGTCATTTTTGGCTAAAATTGGTATAAATAAAGCCAGATACATACTTGGGTGGCATGTTAGGTCTGATTAAAATTAAAAAAAAAAAAAAAAAAACATTATCCCTTTGAAATTTAAAAAAAAAAAACATAACTACAGAAAAATGTATTACACCTAGTTATAATTTCACCAGATTACAACTCTAGGCCCCCAAAGTATGTATACAGTTTTATAGAATGTTGTAAAATGAAAAAAAAAAAAAATCATCCTGGCTTTTTTTACATTGCTTCATGCTTTGTGATAGATTAATACAAGGATTTCTTTTGTATTTTATAAAAATTTATAAGGGTGTTTTCATCGTCCATCATGTTTTTGGCAAGAATTGGACACATACTTAGGCGAACTGTACTAACTTTCAACATATGTGTGGCCTATAAAAAAATACAGTTGAATACAGAGGTAAGCCACCACAAACATTATCCAAAAATAAAGTAACACCTTTTGTTTTAAGCTCATTATCTCCTCAGGATTAACACCTATAAGCATCCCCCTTCTAAGCTGATCAAGCTCTTGTTTAAGAACTGATATTTCTCGTTGGTACTTCTTAATTAGAGACTTCTCATCAATAATCTGTGTTTCAAAATTTGTCAACTTAGTTTTGCATTTTCAAACTTGTGAAAAAAAAATGTATAATACTATTTTCATAGCAGACCTTATTCCGAGAAGCATAGGTTTCAATACGCTTTGCCCTGCTTGCAAATTTTAATGTATTGTGTGTCTCCTCCATATTACTAGAAGCTGGAGTTATGGTACAGATAAGCTGGTAAGCAAAGAAAAAAAAATGATGAATTAAAAAGAGAAAAGAGAGATGGTTGTCAGATAGCCCTTTTAAGCGTTTATTCAACTAAATATTTGTTGTGTATAACTTTCTGATTTATTTATACTTACTGAAACATGTCCATGGCCACTCAATGAAGATTGTAGTAGTCGAGTAAGCTTGGAATCTCTATACGGAACATGAGATGCCTTCCCCTCACTAAGCTTTCCAATTACCTGTAATCCAGGTGACATAAATTTCCATTAAAAAATTTATATAACTAGATATAATTATCAAATACAGAAGTAGAAATAACAGAGCAATGATCAAATATAAGATAATACGACATTAGGAAATAATTACAAGTATCTATGCTCATTTACAACTAAATAAGCAGGCAAGACAACCTTGTTATAAATGCGCGCATCAGGAGCGCATAATACGCGATGCGCTGATGAGATCGCATCAGGTGATGCGATGCGATTACATGATGCGCTCTAAATTCTAAATCACATAATGCGCTCCTATTGTGCTCGCATGATGGCGCATTTTTTTCTAGAAATCGACTGCTATAGAGCAAAATTGTACAATGTGCTTAATAAGCTTGTACAATGAGCTGATAAAGTTGTTAAGTGAGTTCCTAAATAGATTACTCGTACCTTTGGCATAGACTACTTGTACACATAAGAGTTCAAGGCTTATTTTGGTTATATTGAACTTCTTTGTGTAAGATGGTAAAACTGATTGATTTATTGTTCAACAGATGATTACAATATATAAAGAGGTACGAAACCCTAGATACCTAAAGTGGGCCCGTGGACTCACACTAATAAACCTTAATAATAATATAGTCCAATACTTTGATGGTGCTAGAGCTATTTTTTTGTATTTTTTATTTTAATCTCTAAACTTTTGGGTTTAAAGTTAACAACAAATAATATTTTATCTATAAATTAACTTTTAAGTGACAAATGCATCGCATACGTGATGCACGCGCATCACACATTGCGCATCGGCTTTTGGGATCACAATGCATCCGAGCGCATCGCGCATTTTAAAACCAAGAATACAACATATGATATGAGTAAAACTTAATGATCAGTAAGAATTCGATAATAACTTACAGTTCCAAGGGTTAGAAGGCTTTTGTTTATGTAAGATCCTTCCTTCCTCCTTAGTCCAGTTGTTTCAGTTTTTGAGCTCTCTGATCCGGCAAGATCAATTAGATTCTAGAACAAATATGAAAAGGATATAAATACATCATGTAATAAAGAAAAAGAAAAAGAAACACTAACACCATGTAAAGAATACTAAGAAAAAACTGTACATACAAGTTGAGAAAAGACCACTCCATCATACTCGTCACCATGAGCGCTGCTTTCAATCATCTGTCCATTCAAATTTATATTCGAGAATTTCGTAAATGATTGTCACAATGACTATCAACAGAGCAAGAATTTAAATTGCCAATATTGGAACTAAAACTATTATCAGGCATTTGTAATCAACATACATGTTAGCACGAGGCTACCCTGAGATGAAGTAACAAGCTAGATAATGAATACATACCAGAGTAAATATAGTGTGACTACGGCTACTAAGCAGATTAAAATTATTTGAACCAACATGGCGGTGCTCTGCAACAATAATAGCCAAAAGAAGTTGGAGATTATATGAGTATGAACATGTGCATGCACAAACATGAGAGCACAGTTTAATTCAGCAGTACCTTCACCAGCAGCAATGAAAGAAAGGGCATGTCCAGGGGACAAGACAACCTCTTCCTTTATACCCTCAACATATGTACCCTAATAATGAATAATGAACAAGTAACATGATCAGATATACAGTTATACAGACACACATAAACACACATATATACAAAGCTAACCCCGTGTAACAAGAGGAAAAACATTTAAAACAATTCAACTTCAAGAACCAGTGGACCACATTGTGTTTTTTTTCTATAAAGATACAAGCCCCAACAATTATGTAAGATGGTAAGTCGTTAGTCTCAGAATCCCATTTGATGTACTCGTGAGCAGTGTTATTAAAAGCATTAACTAAACATTGCTAAATGAAGAAACATTTAACAACAATTCTAAACATTGCCACCAACTCACCGAGTTCAAAATAGACAACAAAAAACAAATGAAGAAACATTTAACAACAGGAAATCAGATGTATGGTTACTGCAGAAACCTGTGCATCTTCTCGAATCCTCAGATTTTGTCCAGTTGGATCGAGCAAATCATTGATCACCTGTTACGTGTAGCATAGGATACTAAGTTTATACAAGTAAGGATCATAATAAATAGTGTGCGACTAAATAAAGAATCTGATATTGATGCAAATACTTGCAGTGAAGTGAAATATAATGTGTATTGGCATATGGATTAGTACAAAAGCAGCCATCTGAGTAGCGTCACTAACCTCGTTGTAGATCTCTAAATATGACACACGCAACAAGAACTCCCTTCCTGGAGTCTGCAATGTGATTATAAAATGTTCATTACGCATAAACCATGCTCCTCAAACGTCAAAACAAACCATGTGTGGCACAGCTCCACACGGATATTAGATACACTCATACAGACACTTGTGTGCATGCATATAAGAGACGATAAAGGACATGCTCACAGGCAAGAGTCACTATCCCGTCGTAATACTGAATCCAGTGATGTAATATCAAAGTATGTAAAACACTTACATCCTGTATAATGCTAAAAACATCCTTTATGGCCAATGGTATTATTCCAGGAGAAAGGTGATCACCCTGAAAAAGATAACTGAGAGTTGTAAGCAAAATACACATACAGATAACAAAGGGGTGACTAAAGGCATAACCATATGTAACCTTTAAAAGGTTCTAACTTCTAAGTATTGCATCATACTCCTACCATCCCAAATTAAATCAGCATTTTCCTATGTTAGTTTCTAACCAAACGAGTAATATGTGGTCCGATGAAATCAACCAAACAACTAGAAATCTAGCTTATCAGGAAACTGTATGACCAGCTATACAAATAAAGCAATCAACAGTTCCAAATGGGGCTTACAAAATGCAACTAAAGTAACATAACAGTTAGCTTCATGCCTTCATTAGATATAAAAAGCATAAAACGCACTGGATTAGTTTGCTAGTGTCTAGATACTGATATTAGCAGCAACAACATAATTCTGGTATGTTAATAGCTGTTCACATCACTAATGAAGTCTTCCAAAATCCAAATAACTAATAAAACTCCAATAGTTGCCCTTCTAAGATGAAATTACACAATATATAACTTTGAAAATCATTAAACATCAATAACATAACACGGAGAGAAACTTCTCTTACATGCATTGTATGTGTCTTCCCGCTGCTTGTAACACCATAAGCAAAGACAGTACCTACATTAGCAGTCTTGCATTAGCTCAATCAACTTGTATTTCATTCAATCCATCATGAATCAAAACAGTAAACAAACTATCACGTCACAGTGCAATTTAACTGTTTAATTTAATCTGCTTTTACCGCACCGTTTACTCCTTCCATAGCAGTCTTCACAACCGGTCGAGCAGCTACTTCATACACCTCTTGAGTAACAGCAGACGGTCCAAAAACTCTATCTGTAGCATCATCACATAACAATCAACAGTTACACAAAACATTCAGCTTAAACATTCTTGCATCTTCATAATAAAGCCAGATTTTATACCAAACGCATAGGAAGTCACAGGATTATACTCGTTGCGCACGAGCTTGTCTCCATCCGGATACCACGCAATCTCGTCTCCTTTCTGATACTCTCGTTCACTACAATGTCAACAATTCACACAAAATGTCACCTAATACGATCTCAAAACCCTAGGCAGTTACTATCAACAATTCAGACAAAATGTCACCTAATTTCATCTCAAAACCCTAGGCAGCTCAAAATCAGCAATACGTACAGATCCATAACAAATTCAACAACAAAACTCAAATTACCTCAAAGGCCTAAACCTAACCGTCACAGAAATACTATCTCCGGCTCCCGATCTCGGTACACTATCAACCGGTTCTCCAACAAGTTCATCTGATAACGGAAAACCTACCGGCGAGCGGCCGCCGTAACCACCTCCTTTGGAATACATCGAGTCAGACCGAGGTGTGGATCTAGAACCGTTACCGTTACCGGAAGCACCGTAGAACGACGTCGTAGCGGAAGAAGAAGAGCAGGATTTCGGAACGATCTGCTTGAACGATGAGGTAGATGAAGATGAGGAAAACGGACTCGACGGTTTCCGGTGGTGTAATGGCGGACTGTTTCTTCCTCTGGATGAAGAAGCTGCCATTTATCGATCAAATTCAATGATTATTTAAGTATATTATAAGCAATCGGAACTTTTCAAAAGTGAGATACCGGAATTTGTGTGTGTGTGTGTGTTGTCAGAGGTTCACATGGTGATTTGTTAAAGTGGAGAAGATTGTTTGATTATTGTTTGAGTGAGTGAGTGAGTTAGAAGGAATTGTAGAGAGAGAAACAATGTGCGTGAGTATGAGTATCTATACGTATAGAGAGAGAGAGAGAGTGAGTGTGTGTTTGTGTGCGTGTTTCTTCTTGGTTAAGTTGCAGAGAGTAGAGAGAGAGCAAGAGATCCCTAAAATAAATCGGAGGGAGGTGAGGAGAACGATGAATTGATTTCTTTTTTTATTGTTTTTTCAAAATTTGATAATGAGAATCTTAATGTCATTTACCATATTAAAAAAATGCTATATAATATTTTCTTTTAACAGCGAACTAAATTACTGGATAAGCATTCTACGATACTCTACCCAAGTCACCAGTTCCGGGGAAAACTCACTCGAAGGCTCACTGTGGTAAAAAACCCAGTTCGGCTCGGTTTTGAACTGACGACCTCCAGAGATGTCTAGTTCTACAGTTTATTGTCACCATCAATGTCCTTTAAAGTGATGTTAGTGGGGGTTGAATTTAAAACCTCAAGGAGAGAAACCAAATGACTAATTACTAGACCAACTTATTAGGACTGTTATATAATATTTTTAATCAGCAAAAATTAGTTACGATACGAATATGATACAGATATTAGACAACATTCAACAGCATAACCTCTTATAGTTATGCTCAATAGCTAAAATACAAAATGTGATTGATTGTTATATATTATGATACTTTTAGTTGAAAGTTGTTAAACGAATATATCTTGAAAGTTGTTAAGCAATTTTAAAACCATGTTACAACACTTTTGGGTATTATATGATACATCATCATCATACTCAGTAAATCTCACTAATAGCAAAGTTAACGTAGGGTCTGAGGAGGGTAAGATATAGACAGTGTTACGGAATATAAATGTTACTTCCAGTGAGACCTCCGGCTCGATAGGTATTATTTGATTGAATTCGGTTATACGTTTTTAATATAAAGATCTTTCAACTGTTAATAATTAAAAAATGTAACTGTAAGGTTATTTGCTATGGTTGTAAGCGTTCGTAGATCGACTCAAAACTGAACTTAATGTTTATGGATTTCGAATTTAGTTTGAAATCGAGAGTATCGTAACTAAGAACACATAATTTGACAACTCGAAATCAATACTAAAAACAAGTTTATAATTCAACCATTAAATCCATTTTCTATTATTATTGTAAGGTTTTTAAGGGTGTAGCTTGTGCCCCTTTATGTTGACTTCATAACTACAATGTTTCCTCTAAAATGAAATCAAAATCATTTTTGAAGTTTAACCACTAAATTCATTCTCAAGTTTTCTCTGTTTACCTAACAATCAAACTTAAATTACATATTCACTATCGGTTTGTTTTGATTTTCTGGATTTGACTTGAATACTAAACGTACCGGTATGTCACATAAACGATTAGTCTGAATGTTAGCACGTCGGAATAATTTTATTGTTATTAACAAAACTAGTCAAAAACCTCTATGTAATTTACATTTGACTTAAATATCATTTTAGTCACTGTGGTTTGGACCATTTTGACAATTTAGTCTAAAGGATTCATTTTTCGTTTGTGAGTTCAAAAAATGTTTCAGCGTTGCATTTTTTTTAGTCCACTGAATTACCTTAATCTATTTTTTCTAGTTAACGTGAACGGCAATTCGGTTATTTTATATGTAATTCTGTTAACTAGAAGGGCAATTCGGCCAAATAAAACGACCGAATTGCCCTTCTCATTAACAAAAAAATGGATGAAGTTAACCGAATGGACCAAAATGGCAATAGTGAAACATTTTTTAACCCACAAACAAAAATGAAACTTTTGAATTCAACTTGTAAAATAACCCAAATCACATAGAATAAAATAGCATTTAAGTCATTACATTTTTATACCAAATAAAATATAGAATGACGTGATGTGGGTGGTTCACCAAGTCACCAACAAACATTTGACCTACCATTATTAAATGAGACAATCCAACCAAAAGGTGCGTATCCATGCGTAAACAAAGACAAATGCATGTCAATATTTACAGTTTACAATCAAATCCGATGGGTCTTTTTGAAAGAACGAGTAATTTTATCCCCGACGGAACTTTGATTATCAGTAGAGTACTAACATACAGTAACCGAAAGAGATAACGCAAAATGTTTTTTTACGCACGGGAAAAAGAATATTGAAATGTCAACATACTTGTTGAAAAAAACATAAAAGACGAAATACTAAAAACAAAAAACAATATACTTCTGATAATACCGATACCGGTAACGATATTGTGCGGTTGGAATCGGTTTGGTTCGTCAAGTTAGCGAGGAAAAAACACTAAAAGGCGAAATACTAAAGGAATAAATGTGGAGGGAGTAAATATTTATATTAGCAAAGCTAAGTAAACTTTATTAAAGTTGAGGGACTAAACAAGTATATTAGCAAAGTTAAAGCAGAGGAATTAAACATGTATATTAGCAATACTTTATTGAAGGTGAGAGACTAAACATGTATATTTGCAAAACTTTATTGAAGTTGAGTGACTAAACATATATATTAGCAAAGTTAAAGTAGAGGGACTAAACATGTATAGTTGCAAAGTTAAAGGGTAATGGAGTTAAATCGTTGTGGTTAACCATATCGTAACACTTGGTTATGTCGGATTGGCCCACCGACATAGCCTTTTAAGTAGATATATAATTTAGGGGAAACGTTAACTACGGTTCGGGTGAGCCACAAACCAAACCAGTTGAGTTGGGTGAGTAGATCGGTCAGACCAATCAGTTTTAGTAGTTTAATGGTTCGGTTTTACAAGTTTGAGGTTGAACCATTTTTTGTATTTTAATACTTAAGATCGTTAGTTTGTATTAAAAGCATTAAAGTGATAAACATGATTTACTAATACAATACTTATAAATAACTATATATTCCATTAATAATAATAATAATGACGACAACAATAATAATAAGAGTTAAGTGTTATTTACGTCCCTATGGTTTGTCAATTATCTACTTTTGCCATTTCATGCCAAATTTTAAAATTACACTGTTTTACTCACTGACATTCTCGAAATGTGTCATTTCAGTCCAACAAAACTAACATAGTTAAAAAACTCAGTTTACTCAGCTAGCTCAATAACGTAAATGGCAGATAATTCCCATAGTTTTTTTTTTAACTTATTATTATTATATACGCACAGTTAAGAATAAGCATTTGATAAAGGGTATATAATAATAATACTAGTAATAATAATAATAATAAAATAATAATAATAATAAGTTTAAAAAATAAAAATAGGGGTTATGTGCCATTTACGTCCCTTGGGTTCAAGTGTCCTTGAGTTGACTGAGTTTTTTAACTGGGTTAGTTTTTTGGATTGGAATGGCACGTTTCGAGAATGTCGGGGAGGAAAATGATGCAATTTTAATATTTGGCCTGAAATGATAAAAGTGGACAAACCAAGAGATGTAAATGGTACTTAACTCTAATAATGAAAAAAGAAGGTTAAGCAACACCCCGACTCATACAATCGGTACCAAGCTTCAAACCGCCAGTCCTACTGTTACATTGACAAAACCAAATCATATAGATCTCAAACGAATTATAAACACACATGCCCAAGTCAACATACATATCAACGTGCCAATTCAACACAACTCAAACATTTTATGAAACTTAGTAGCTGCATCAACACTAACAAATTGTATAACAACCAACGTGTACATAAAAAGAAGCACGATGTTCTTACACGACATTAGCTCATACTTATACCCCATAACATTATAACCACACGAAATGCATGTTCCTTAAACTATGTTGTTTTTTTCTGAAATCATACTTTTAAATCCATAACCATTTTCTGTACCATAAATGGAAAGGTCCCATCATGGGCGGTGATGAGGGTGTTCGGGGGGTACCGCCATACAGGGTCCGTGATTTCAAGGAGCAAATGTTTTTTTCTTAAATATGATATATATACATGTTTATGGTTTAGAAGTCAGCCCAATATCCATTTGATTTAGTGAACCCCATACACATTTAGTTTTAAATAATGATAATAATAAGAGTTAATTACTGTTTTCGTCTTGTGGTTTGTTAAAAATCACTATTTTAGTCCATTAGTTTAAAAATTGCGATTTCAGTCCGTGTGGTTTTACTTTCGTGACCATTTCAGTCCCTGTGGTTTCACTTTCGTAACCATTTCAATCCATTTATTCTGTAAGTACAGGGACTGAAATGGTTACGAGGTGGACTGAAATGGTTACAAAAGTGGAACCACAAGGACTGAAATCGCAATTTTTAAAATAATGGACTGAAATAGTGATTTTTGACAAACCACATGGACGAAAACAGTAATTAACTCTAATAATAATGATAATAATAATAATAATAATAAAATATCACGGAATGACATATTTTTTCAAGCTCGAACATATGAATTCTTAGAGATACCACTCCTATAATATATTTGATTTAAGAAAGTGTGACAATCTAGTAATAACATATGGAACCATATAAATAGCAAGATGGGGAGTTAAGAAGACAACGTGGGCATGTGCGGGTGATTTTAAACGTGAAAGTGACGGGGCAATAATATTATCTTCGAAAAGGTAACGTAAAACAAGAGGGGAATAACAATTGAAATGTTAGTGGGGTTAGTTACCCACACACCCACATTTTTTTTGTCGGGAACTTTTGTGTTACGCTCTCATGATTTGTAATAATAGATACAATGAGTGTATGTAAAAAATTGCAAATTGCAAGTGTGATATAACTAGTATTAGAGCCCGTGTTCCACGGCGGGGTTGTATAAGGGTGCCGGCGTCATTTGTTATTATAAATGACGAAGGCTTTAATCCAAATGACGGTAAAAATAAGCAATTAACATGGTTAAGTAAATGTGTCTAAAGTTAAAAGTTAGCTTTAACTATAATAAGGTAAATAATGAAATTTGTTACCTGATACGTTAAAGGGTTAATTTAGACCATGTATGTTTTAATCTAAACGACACTAAAAATAATCAAGCAACATATTTAAATACCATGTCTTGAGTTAAAAGTTAGTTTTACTTTAAATAAATAAGAAGGAAAAAAAAAAAGACAAAAGAACAAATTTTTGTTAAAAAAAGAAGACAAAAGAACAAATTTTTGTTTAAACTTCAAGTGTCGTATCACGTATGTTAAGTTCGGGGGGTCGAAACGTAAAATGTTTAAAGAAAAATAACTTTTTAAAAACTTCCGTATGATAAATCTATTAAAGTTCAGAACTCATGGTCAGAAACATAAATTATTTAAAGAAAACAAATAATAATAACGAGTTGCGATGAGCTTGTTGTTGACTCGCAAAATTTTAAACGAAACGTAAAACGAAAACTTGCAAAAGATGAAAAGTATAGGGATCAAAGTTAAAAATAAAAAAAGTGTTGTGATTAAATTGCAAATAATAAAAAACTTTGAGTTAAAAGTTAAAAACTTAAAGGGATTAAAATAAAAAGATTAAAACCTTTGGATCGAAAATGAAAAATCAAAATTTTTTTGAAACACTTTCTATCCATATAGTACAATAATAAAAGCAATAAAATGTTGCTTATTTATACGTGTTAATGTAGCCATACAAATTTACATTAACCAATAATGATTAGTACCGTATACAATTGGAAATGTATAGTATACAATATGGCAATCAGTTTTGTTATAGCACTAATTAGTTACGACACAAAAGCATATTAAAATAAAAAGGAAAAAGAAAGGTAAATTGTTTAAACGGTAACGTAAACTCAATCTATTTAGCTAAACATGCTTGGTCAAACTTATTTCCCCTTTATTAATTAACAAATTTTGTTTCTCTCACACAATCACTATTCAATTTCTCCGTCTTGATTGGTGTTCTCATCTAGCCCCTCTAATTCTGATGATAACATATGGCCACTTCTTTTTATTTTCTTTTTCTTCTTCTATTTTTGTCTAACAACACTCATGAGAAGATGAATAAACCTTGAGTTAACATGCCTGATAAACATTTATAGGTGTGTTTTACTTATGGACAACGTTAGGCTCATTTTTTCTACCATGGCCCTCGACATTTCGTGAATCATCGAACATGGCCCTGGCCTATACAAAAATAAACCGAACTTAGTTTTTGGGTCTTCTACGGTGGTGAAGATGGATATAAACTGGATATGTCGAAGCTGATGACATATATATTTGTTTGAGTTATTTATTTTACATGTAAAATGTATATGTTTGTCATTAACTTATTAATTAGAACTAATTACACGGAGGAGCCTTGGGGTTTACCAAAATTACGTATACGATTACGAATCCGCCAGAACGTGTGAGTCCTCAATGCTGGTTATAATCATTCTTTGACACAACAAACATCATCCAAATATGTACTAAAGTTTACTAGATCGGGCTGGATAAATATATGTTCGGAAATTTCTAACACGATGTGATACATGACAAAGAAAATAATCTGGTTTTTAGTACAGGCCCATTTTAGCAACTTGGAGTAAATGGCCGGAGCTAAAGTGTAGTAGAAAAATTACAAGCCCAGTAGTTACGTCAGAAACCAATTCTGATTTTCTAAAAGAAAGGATGAAAGAAACAAAACTTTCCCATGAACTTGCATTTACAAAATATATATTATTTACTTATTTTATTCATAATTTTATATAAAATATTAATAGGTATGTAATTATATATTTATTATATATAATAAAGTTTATTATATTTATAAATATAATATACCCGTTTATACTCGTAAGGCTTGTAAAGCTTGGGCTCGAGCTTGTTTATTCAACGATCTTCCAATATCCTCGAGCTCGTTAAGCTCAATCCATTTTGAGTTTTTAGCAAATCTGCCTCAAGTAGCTTACAAGTATCTCGATCGGCTCGTTTACGCATCTGGTGGCCAGACATAGAGAGTTGGCAACAAATGTAGTTATGCCATGCAATTTCATATAAACACAGGATATACTTGCCGAAATGTTTTTAACTCTGATTAAATAATGATAAGAACATCCCGAACTAACGGAAGACCAAAAGTTGTGTTCGTCACATGAACCGAACCAAATGCAACACAAATATTCATAGTTTGACACAAATTACGTTGTGTTTTAACTCGATTTTCTTAAAATCCCATATTAATACTCTAAAATTACAAATTTACTATAAAAAATACAAATATATATAAAACAAATCCGCTTAATTTATACGATATGTTGTCAAGTTTTCTTTTAGTTATTAAATTTTGACATACATAAGTGAAGAAAACCTAAACCTGTTTAAAAATAATCTTGATACCCAACCATTTTAAGTTATGACATAAAATTATGTTTTTAAACAATTTTTAGAAAACCTAAACCAGTTTACAAGGAATTTTGATACCCAACCATTTTAAGTTATGACATAAGATTATGTTTTTAAACAATATTTAGCATGTTTCTAAACAATTAGAAAATCAAATGGATCAAACGAGTCAAGCCAAACCCAATCAACCCAACCCATTTAGCTAAATCTGACTACGACTTCGATCCTAATATGTTTAAACTTAGCCAAAAATCACAAATTTTATGTTAGTTTGTGTTTGTGTAAATTAAAAATCAAATTGTCTTAGATCAACAAAGAGAGATGTAGAGGCCTTTTAGCACCTTGGACTATCGGAGTAATATGGGATGGAAGAAACCAAATTCTACTTATGAGCTTATCTGTTGGAGACTTAGTTAATTCGGATTCGTCTACAAAGAAAAAAGAGTACCGATTTTAAAGAAGATAAAAAAAGAGGATTAAAGAGCTTAGTTAAAGTTTGATATATGGATTCCGCACATTTACTAGTTATATAGATATCACATTTGTGTTTCTACACGTCAAACCCGATCCTACAAGTGGTATCAGAGCACGGATAGCTGATATCTACTAGAAGATTGCTTGGATTTCAAGAGTGGAAGCTTAAAAGTTCTTTTTCTACTTTTTTTTCTTCATTTTTCATCATCCCACGGTTCAAATTTCACCAATTTCTCAGAGATTGTTTTAAAACCATCTATGAACATTATATCTCGTGTGTGTTATGAAAAAGAAGATGTAAAACCCAATTTTCCTTTACAAATCTTTTCAACGTAATAACCCACATTCATGAAAGCTTAATTAACATTTAAATGTAGATAAAAGTATCTCAACGAGCTACTATGGGTTGTAAGCAATCCATTGAGAAATAAAAGACAGGTTTACATGAATACGGGGAAGCCTAGATACCTCCACCAAGGTGTCCACAATACACTCAAAATCAAAATCAAAATCAAAATCAAGTGAACAACAAAATATAAATACAGATTAAAAACCCCTAGAAAACGATTCCCAAAGATGTGATATTGATCCTACGACCACTTCCTCCCGATCATTACATATTTCTTTTCTAATATTTACATCATAAACGTGAATGCGAAGGAGGGTGTGAATCAATGCTTAGCAAAAACTCACACTAGAAATCAATAATAGGTTCACCAACTGTAAGATTACGTTCCAGGGTCCATGACAAATCAAAGAGCTTTGCAGTAACAAACTTGAAGATTTTATTTACATTTATGTTGTAAGACGCACTCGAGAAGAATAAGGGCGCGTTTATAGCTTTCGCGTACGCTCTTGCCTGAAATTTTTAAAAATACCATGAACACATTATAATCAACATTGTAAGTTTGTAACCATCTATTTTTGGTAAAGGTTAGAGTTTCCTCTCTTGATGGGACTCTTGTGACAATATTCAAGATTGGAGGTGAGATAAAGAACATTCTTTTTAGAAGCTTGTGATAGGTGCCCCATCACTTTCATTATGAAAAGGTCAATGGTGTTCACCTCTATATTGAATTTGACTTTAAAGGTCATACATCCCTTTCAATCATAATGAAAGTTTTATTATTTTATTTTGGAAAACTTAAACATGATGGGCACACAAACCACCCACCAGAATTAATGAATTACATGTATTACTATGGTATCTAACATCTTTTATTTTTTTATTTTTTATATATATGTAGTTTCACACCTCAGTTAAAATGTTAAAAGAAATTAGTTGTCATTGTTCTTCATGTGATATGAAAAAAAAAACATAAAAAAAAAAACATTGAATCTCACCTCACTTGTGATCGTCCATTGTAAATCTAACGGAAGCTGGACAAACTCATCAAATTTGCTCCCGACCATTACTGGAATCGCGGTCTGAAAGATTCAAACAATAATCAATCAGATAAAGAAACCGAAAATCATTAAAATGTTATTTTAGATATAATTCATATTTACCTGATTATAATTCCTAGCTTGTTGATGCCAATTGATAACACTAAACACAATACAAAAAGAACAACATTTTAACAAAAAAAATTAAGATAAAAATATATAAAGACGAAACATATATCATATACTCATTTACCTGTTAAGCGTCCGACGACTTGTTAGATCAAACATGAACAAGATCGCTACAGAGTCCTTACAAGCTGTAGGAATCAGAGTCCTTGAATCACCATCTATAAAACAATAGGAAATTGATTAATTTTTCGTTAACGGATTCTCACGATGAAAAAAAATCAATGGTTAGAGAATAATTAAACCGATTAAACCGAATTAAATTTAAAACAAGGAACTGATAATATGATATCTTGTTTACCTGGATATAATGCATCACCACTAACTTCCCATATGTTATATGAGATTCTGGCTCCTTTGACACATAGGGTTTTATCCATATGATCTATTTTTTTAGTTGATGATTCTTCTTGATTTTTTTCTTTCCCCACATATTTTGCCTGCAATCATGCAATTACACACTAAATATAGGTAATTATACATATCTTTTTTGAATATTATTAGTATTCTTGGTTTTAAAAAGCGATATACGCACAAAAGCTACGAGGTCTAAAATTCAGGCGCGAAGCGCAAAGCGCAAAAGCATTGGGATTTTCGTACCCGAGGCGCAAGGTGTTTATATAATTTTTTTATATATCCCATAGGTTTTTAGCTTTTTTAACCAAAATATAGCTATATATAAATAAGGCTTTTATATCATTTTACTTACATGTACAGGTCAAAAAACCTAAGGTACAACTTTTTTCTGCAGAAAAACGCCTCAGATAAATGAGGCGCACGCCTCAGTCCAAAAAGCCCCCAAAAAAACCCAAAATTCTGTGCCTTTTGGGCACTTCTTGTAATTACACAAGGCGCTGACGAAAAAGCCCTAGAAGTTGCGCCTTAGTGCGCCTCGCGCCTCAACGCGCTTTGTAAAACCAAGTTAGTATTATATCTTACAAATATGAGTTTATAATGAATGCTAAACAAAAAAGAGATCAACTTGTAAAAAATGTTTTTTTTTTAGTTTGCTAGACAATGTACAAATTCTTCAATAATGCAATAAGTTTCAACACTACAAGTAATCCAATAAATTAGTAAGAATAACTATTTGTTTTTTATGTTTGTCAAGTAATATAGGATAATTTTCAAAAAAAAAAAAAAAAAAAAAAAAAAAAAAAACTAACCAAAAAGCTGGTTTTGCCGATTTGTTGATCACCCAACAAACAAATCTTCAAAGCTACCAAATCAGAAGCATCATGATCACAACCATCACCACCAAAAGATGACGTCATTTCACCGGAAGCAAACCGATCACTACTAGAGGCTGACACAGCAGCCATATCGACCGCGGTTGCCCTCTCCGCCGGCAAAAGATACCGACTAGACGTCGGTATCAATTGCCCGGAACCAGAATTCAACAATTGCCGGTACCGGACAGATTTCCCCATCCAACACGTCAGAATTTGGTGCCACAGAGATCGAACACATCGCCGAAGAAACGCCACCCGCCATATGATTGTTCTCTTCAGGTTTAATCCCCATTTTTTTCTGCTAATTTGATTCATTTTTCTAAATTTAAAAAAAAAAGAAATATTTCAAATCTTTTTTGCCGGAAAAGTTGATATGAAAATAATGAAATATGGATGGGCTATGAGGAAGTGTGTGTTATATTATGTGTGGGGTGTGTGTGTTTTTTTTTTTTTGGTGGGAATTATAATGATTTATTGGGAATAAAAAAATGAATAAAATATGTGTTTTTAACAGCCGTTGGATTGGTGACGGTGACCGTGTAATAGGGACATATGACCGGAATATTAGGAAGGCTTATGGCAATCACGTATGGTATCAACCGGCTTTCCGGTAGCTTTCGGCTATTTTAACACCACACCCACCTTTTATTTATTTTATTTATTGCACCTTTCATCATGTGATGTTGTTTGCATCATCTTCTTTTTATTAAAACTAGTAATTAAGCACCCCGAGTTATGACGGGGTCATCAACACTAAACTTGCGGCGTGTTAATGCGAATAACTTAGACCGAAACGTAAAACATAGAAAAGAATAACTAAGTTGACCTAGGAGTCGTGTCTTGCAACGAACCTATCAAACTGGAAAAATAGACAACGTAAAAATGTTGAACCGCACACACGTTACGTCGTGTTAACTCGCAGAATTAAAAAAAAAAAGTAAAACGAAAAATTTGCGTAAGATGGAAAATATAAGGGATTAAAGTTGAAAGTAAAAAAATTGTAAGGTTAAATTGCGAAAGACGAAAACATTTGGGTTAAAAGTAAAAAAATCAAATATATCCTTTTAATGAAAATTGAGAATCACGAACTGAACCTTAGAAGGTTTTGTGGTTCTGAGTCCTAAAGGTTTTGATGGGTCAGGTGAAGGGTCTGATGGACTAGAACTTTTTTTCTGTAATAGACCTTTGAGTGTTACATCTTCCCATTCTTTTAGCATGTTCGTCAAAAAATTCTTTCATATGGTTCCAACTTTTTAAGTCATTTTTTGTTTCACGGCTTGTGTTTTAGTAACGATTTTGTCACTCTCGTCGCTCGAAACATTATGCGAATCCATTATGTATACATTACAAAACAAAGATGCATGTATATGTACATGTACATCGGAACCTACCAAATTAAACATAATTTAGTAATCCAAAACTATGTAATAAGACTATACCATAACATGTGGTGTGTTTGCTTAAACATAACATTTGGTGCGTTGAGAGATAAAAAAAACTTCAAAGGTGGGACAACCTTTGAGTACCGTTTCAAAGTAAGTTTTGAACACTTAAAAGGTATTCAAAGGTGGGACTCTCAGTAGCCAACAATATGAGATTATTAAAATCCAGTTTCCCTTTAAACAAAAAATAATAATACTGAATGTGTTATTTTAATAATTAATCTTTTAACATATGAAATCTACACATATTCTAGCCAATTAATAAATTTTAATAAATAAATAATCGAGGGTGAAAACGATTTAAATACTTCTCAACATATTATTAGTGTTATGAAAATGAAAGTTCACCTATTTATAGATTCAAACTCCATGTCCCTAATTGCAATTGTTTGTACTTCATATGAATCTAACAATGTTAAAAAAGTTGCTTGGAATGTAAAATATTACAATAAATACATACAACACGAACGTTACAACAATAATAAAATGTTTAATAAAGTACCTTTACTATTTTGGTTTTTCCTCCATCAATTCTTTTTTTAGGGGTTACCCCGGTTAAATTTTTCTCCATCAATTCATTCACATTTTTTCGTATTAATGCTCATTTTCTTTGAGTAAATATATGAATGTCTAGTTTTGAATCCTACCCGTCAACAAAACACGATGAACATAAAAAACTATGAAGTTTTCATTTAATAATAAATAAATAATATGAATTTAAGGAACCACAAACAATTAGGCATGGATAAAAGGTTATCTTTCTAACGGGCAACACATTTCTTTGATGTATCCATCATATTTGGTTGACATAAATGTCTTCTACGCGTGTTATGTGGCTAGCTTCCAAATTAAGTGGACGTAAATACCAATGTCCAATTTTAACGCTCAAACCTTGTGTCAATTTACAAAACTTGTCATCGTATTAGACACGTCTTATTGTTTTCACACTTTTTAGAATATATGTATATGTATAATTCTATATGTATATGCAACGTGCATGCTTAATTTCTTGGAGACTTGGTCCATAGTTCGTTTATGTCACGCATGTAGATAAGCCAGATCATACATGATCAATAATGGTATTATTATTTATTTGTGAGGGTAATTATGTTGTTTTATATTATAATTAGAATAATGGAAGGTGGGCAATTAAAAATATATAGTTAGTTTGGAAGTTAGCATAGTAGTGTAGACCAAATGTAGGCCATGTGGCGAACCTTCATCAACATAACACATTAACATAAACCTTGGTATATGTGTAATGAGAGCATAGTTAGGTTGTCGTTGCATTATTTTCTAGTGTTTTTAATGTAATTTATTATGTTCTTGTTCCTTTATAAAAAAATAGTTCAACGAGTTGTCATTTTTTTACCTTTTAACTTTTATAGTGTTTTTAATGTAATTTATGTTCTTGTTCCTTTATAAAAATTTAGTTGAACGTGTTGCATTTTTTTTTGAACGGCAAATTTGGATCACTGACGGACCACTGGAGTATCATCGTGTCACCAGCAGAATCACCCGATCATATAAATCTCCACTAGGTAATAATGCCTATACACTAATTCAGAAAGAAACCCAATAAATCTGAGAAAAACCCCCTTTGTGGGAATCGAACCCATGACCTAATGGTCATAAGCCTTATCCCACCACCAAGATACCACTAGGCTATAATGCCATGGGTAATGTTGTCATTTTTTTACCTTTTACTTCTTTAATGTTTGCAAACATTTTGGGTTACTAGCAACAATTTTAAGATGTCACTACCATCTATTAATTAATAAATTGATTAATTAATTAATTAATTTATTAATTATTAATTAATTAACTACCATACATTTATCAACTTTTGTTAATAATGATTTACAGTTTTACAAACATAGAGTACAATCTTGTTTCTAATGTATTGAGAGTATTAAATAACTTTTGTCTTTTATTTTATAATTTTATTTACACCCCTTTAATTCTAACATATTTATTATATGACCTCTCAATTCTAATAAAAATATATTTACATTTTTAACAAATTTACACTATAATCCCTAAACTTTAATAAAGTTATCTACATCCTTTGCACTTTAAGGTACAAAGATTATCAACGACGTCTAGCTAGGTTTCATTTTTCTTATACAAAGTTACGTATAAGGTTATCAACAACGTCTAGCTAGGTTTCATTTTTCTTATACAAAGTTACGTATGTTGAGCTACATCTTTTTGTCGCTATACATGGTGTCGGTATTTTATTGATACTTTAATAAAACGAACCAATACAACTAAATTATTGCCGCAACGCGCGAGTTCAGATTCTAGTTACATTTTTATATAACAACTAACTTAATCTTAATTTTGAATAAAAAAACGCCACACTCAAATTATGTTATATTAAATTACTGCACCTGTTTTAAATATACATATTGTCAAAACAAGAGTAAACTTTAGTTACTAACATTATTATTACGTGTGTGGTGTGTATGTGTGTGATCTTTAATTGACATAGACAGCTCAATAGCTCATAGCATGTAGACTTTTTTGACGAGGTTGTCAATTTTGACCACTTTAATAAGACCATCTTATATGAAAAAAGAAATAAAAAAATTAACTCATCATTTTTGCATACCCATAACTTCACTTTATTAAAATTTGACCAAATCTATTGGTTGATAATTCATTGTTCTTACAATTTCACACTTTAGTGTATTTATGTTTAAGAAATTTAATACACTAAAACAAGAATAAATGGGTTTTTCATATAAAAAAAAAGAAAGTAATGTGATGTTTGTATGGTATTAGTAAATACATGATATGCTACTTAAATCAAATCATAAGAATATCTCTAGATCAGGTGGTAGAAAGTTTACATTTCTTTTGGTAGATGCATGTTCAACTCTCACTTGATACAGATTGAGATATTGGTGGACAATGATAGGAGATCAAGGGAAACATAGGTTTGATCCTCGAGCCAAACAGGTTTTACCGGTAATTTCACTGTCGTGCCTACGGACGGGTGGGTTACCGGGTTTTCCCCGGAATTGGTGGTGAACTCGGGTTACTCTCAGAGTACTCCGTTTGGTCCAGTGAGTGCCCCGAAAATACTCAGGATTGATTATGTTGGTCGTTTGAAAAAAATCATACGAACACTAAAGTGTATATCCACCATTATAATCAATTAGGCCTTGATGCTTATTAATGAGAATCGTCTTCCCGGTCCCCACCGTAGATTAAGTGTTGCAAAAAGTTAAACAAGTCTTTGTTGGGATTTGTTGACATTGATAAAATCTTTGATCATGAACGGATACTAAATAATCATATCCATGGATTTTATTTAATCATGAAAGAAGCAACTAGAGGTGAGATGAATGATAAATATTGAAAAGTTGCTATAAAAGTACATATTTATCTCTCTTAATGTAACCATGTTAATAAAAACGGATTATATAACATTTTTACGCACTAAAAATGAGTGGAGACTCGATCGTTACTTATAGTCCGATTTTTTTTGTTAATAATAGTTGTTCTTAAAAAGACACATAAATGATATATATAGCAAATTATATATATATATATATATATATATATATATATAGGATTAGGTTCAAACGTGAACATTTTCTCCAGCGTGAACTGCGTGAACTCTTTTGAACCATTGATTTCATATCCATCTGATAAGGGTAAGATTGTAACTTCATATAAATATTGATTTTTAATTATTAACTTATTAATTTCAACTTCATAATATCATTTCAGTTACAATTATCCGAGAATAATGAAAATTATAGATTCTTAGGATTTCAAATTTTATTAAAGATTATCTTCACATATTTTTATATTTATCAAAAATTTGTTTCATGATCTTTTCATATAATAAGCTTCAGTTACGATATTTCTCACGTAAATTATATCTTCACGATCAAAGTTTCTACATGAAAAATATCATCTACAGTTCGAGATTTTTAGTATTTTGTGGCCGGACGTCGTCTTCTTCAGTAAACTGAAATCTTGCCGGACATTAACCTTTTGCAAGAACCTGAAAATATAGCCGGATTTTTTGATTTTTGCCGAGTAAGTCTTCTCTAATCGCTGGATATCGTCTGTAACATTTGGTTTTTTTTTTTGCTTAATTCGCCGTCAGATGCCGGAAATCACAAATTATGCCGGAATAAATCTCCGGCGAATATGTTCCAATTACTTGTTGAATTATTGACCGACAACTTGACTGTTTATTTATGTTTTTCACTTGATGTCGTTTTGAAATAAATTGCTCAACGTATTCGCATATTTTTTCCGGCAGGTGCTGTTGTATCAAGATCAATCATGGCCGACCCAGAAATCGACAATATCAATTCTAACCAAAACGATGGCGATAATATATTTGTTACAACAATGGACCATCCAGGTAACAATATAATTGATGAACATATTTTAATCTTTTTCCGGCAGGTATTGGTATGTTTTATTTAATCAATAACGATAGTACACATGTGCATAACACACGGTTCTTTCCATGTCAATAGTGTATAACATGATAGTACACATGTGTATAATACACGGTCTAGTGCATAATACATGGTATTTATATGTAGATAGTTAATAACATGAGCTCGTTGGGCTTGGAACCCCAAACCATTTGTTGTCTTTGTTTTTTTGAATTAATATTTTTACTTTAATTTGGCAGAGTCGGTTGCTAGCAATGTTTACGAAACGCCAAATGGGACTAGGTACTGGACACCCATTGTCCCCCATGGAGTCAAACCGTTTTTGAAAGCTAGATTTAATACGATTGAACAAGCAATTGCAATGTACGAGGCGTACGCACAACTTGCCGGATTTGGAACCCGTTTGGGTACTTCGAAAAAAGTAAAAAAAGTGAATCACCCCCGGTTCGCACGGTTGTTCCCTCTTTTTCAGCGGCTGCCTTTCACCACGGCCATCGCCAGTTTTACCATCCTCTACACATACGGGCACATTACAGAAAACATACTTACAGAACCTTAATTTAAAACCATAGAAAAAATATAAAACACATTACTTCACAATATTACCATCATCTTTCTTAAACTGTACGTCCACATCCTTTGAAGAAGCCCTCGGTTTCTTATAGTCCCTGGTTTCTTTTAACATCTTCGGTGCTTTTTTTTTAAAATAAATTATGTTAATCACTTATACAAAACACAAATTTATATAAAATTATAGAATATATAAATTTAACACATTTTCACCTATATTGTCCGTTTCTTCATCATCGGAACATTCAATGGGGCAATCTATCGTGTTACTAAATCTACTCGCCAACATACGCGCTATCCTCTCGCTTTTTCCACCTACAAAATTAAGTTATATAGGTTCCTATTAAATTTATTACCACCTACATTCAATCATTCTATTCGTGAGATCTTTCAAAATATTTAAAACTTACGTCTTCTCATTGCTAAGTTTCGAACCTACAAATGTAAAAACAAATGAAATTAATCATAATAAGGAACCAATGCACATAATAGGCAAAACATATCACTTTTCAACTCATCTTTATATCATACCATACAGATGTGTACACATTCATATAACTACACATGTGAACTATGAAATCTTACTACTACATAACTCAACAAACACACAAGCCTAAAATCACTTAAAAACATGGCACAAACCCCTATTTATCATAAACAAAACTATGTAGCCATCAAAATAAACAAACAAAACAGATATAACAATATAAACACTATGTACACCGGTGTACATCAAGAAGTAAACAACATACACATGTGTACTTATCGTCTACATATACTGGTATACTCACCGGACCCTGAACTACACAAGATTCGCAACAAAAATTTCATGCCCTAATTCCGATTAGGGTTCTTAGTTGAATAATAAAAGGATATTAACATGCAACTACTTTTTGAAGCAATTAAAGATAAGGGATTTCAATATGTACCTTCGATTGTTGAAGACGAAGCTTACTTCCCGTCGATTATTGAAACTCCGGCGCCGATTAACTTTGGCCTTTGTAGACGGCGAACAATATAAAAAGTGAGGGAGAAAGATACGATGTTGATTATATTAAAAAAGGGGATTTTGTTATTTTAACCATAACTAAGAATAGAAAATCACGGGATTTCATATTTAATTAGGCAAATATCTTGCAAAATGACCAAATAAGCTAATTACATAATTACCCTTTTGCTTTTACTAAAATAATAAAAAGTAACATATTAATTACAAACATGCCACTAACTAAGATTATCAAGATCATAATAATCAACGGTCTATATAAGTTCACGCAGTTCACGTCTAGGATGTTGTTCACGCTGGAACCTCACCCTATATATATATATATATATATATATATATATATATATATATATATATATATATATATACTAGGCTATCACCCGGGAACATCCCGGGTTAGGAAAATTTAGTTTTCAATAATAAAAGGTACATAAACAACATTTTGAAACTCGTTAGTATCTTTTTTCCCTTCCCACAATAATTTATTTGTTCCGTTTCATCAGTATCCTAACTTTCTCTCCATGTGTATTCATAGTTTTCATGTAAAGCTAATAACCTTTTAATTCTTAATGAGATCTCAGTATAAAAATGTTTCGTAAACCCATACAAAATGTTATATTGTTTGTTTTTAAATTAAATTATATTATGCTTTTATTTGAATTTTCAACTAATAAAATTCATAAATATATTATAAAACCCAGTGTAGGTTGTTCCTGACATGACCTGAACACGACATTAAAATACTCAAGTTTTGGGTTGGCGAAACCTGAACCTTTTAAAAAAATCTGGTGTTTGAGTTAACCAGCTTTATTAACGGGTCGTGTTATGATTCCCAAATTCTGGATAAAATTTTAGCAAAATGAGTTAAATGATCGTGTTCAGGATGACCCGGATTCTGTGTATCCAGGATAGGGTTGAAATCTTTGACAAGAATAAAAAAATGGGCCGTGTTCGGGTTCCCATATTCATCCCGACAGGATTGACACCCCTAACTACCAATGTTAGTATTCATCTTCCACAATTAGATTTAGGGTTTCAAAGTACAAACTATATCTCAAATCCCTAACTCAAAAATTGAGTTTCGATTGACAAATGAAAAGGTGTAATGAAATAAAGGTTTTGAGTATACAAAATAGAATATAAATTCTTGACACCTGTGATATAACAATATTCTTCTCCAAATGTGTGTTGCATGCCCCTGGTAAAATATTATAGAGCATCTGGCCCAGAAGCTTCGTCTGCACAATAACACACCAACAAAGTTAAGAAACTAACTTTGAAAAGCAATATAAAAAAATCACACTTATAACTGAGTGTTTTCTTAGTTCATATTATTCTAAAGAACATATGAAATCAAACATCTTTTAAGAGTGCTATTCATATAGAGCAATAAATGAGTTCCACAATTATTTATGGATCAATACGATAATCTAAGACCTATAATGAATGAGTTTGACTACAACTAACATAATAACTATAACCCTTGTTCAGCGACAAATATTATCATCCAAAACTCAACTCAAGCAATTTACCTTTGCCAACTCACAACTCATAGAATGAAAAACAATTTGAAGCTAAATATTGACTTACCTTGAAACTGTTGACCAAACCTTAGAACTCAGAAATCATCATGTATGCCCCTTCAACCGTCGACCAAGCCCTATTTTGGCCACCACCACACATAAAAACGATTAAAGTTTCTAGAATTTAAACAGTCTAAACATGACTGGAAAATCACTGTCAGAATCGCCATCACCATAGTTGTCTCACTAAAATATACTCGTACCACAAAATCCACAAAATAGAAACCAATAACCGCTTATAATTGCTGGTAGGAGTGACCAAAACATGAACTCTGTTTCCAGCCATTGTCAACACACCCACAATATTCTCTGGATTATAAACAAAAGAAAAGGTTAAGCTAATCGTTAGACACAAGCCTCAATATGTCAAATTTGCTATTGATAAATATAATCATGGGAAACAACACGCACTAAAGGTATCATTGATTAGAGTGTGTGAGTGGAGAAGCGAAAAAACACAATCAAGTAAGGAGCTGTTAAGAAAGATCAAGGAACTGGTGGTTCTGGTCAGATAATGGGTCAAATGGGCGTTAGATAATGGGTCCAGTGAGCGTTAAATAATGGATCAAATGGGCGGAGTATGGTCCGATAACAGATGGTAGACTCTTTCTTCTCTCTCTTATACTTCCAGGCCATTTTAAGCTTTTTAAGACGTTTTTTTCCGCCTTAGGCATGTTTCCAAGCAGTTCATTTCACTCGTACGCCTAGATAAACCAACATGCCTCTTTATCTCCAGACAGAAACAGACAAACACTACAGCATAACTAATAAGATTAGTTTTACAAAAGATTTAACTGAACAGTAAAAAGTTTTTGAACAAAATGATACAAAGGCTTGATTGACGCATCAATAAAATAGTGAATTATGGAGTGAATGAATGTCTCTTTTAAGTATTTTTCTTTGTCTCTAAAAGACATGCATAAAATTGTAAGCACTCACTTTCTCATTAAGTTTTAACCATCGTTGCTCTATTTCTAATGCAGTACAAAAATAAGTACCAATTTGACCAATACAATCTAATGACAATCCAGTTGTTTCAACAACAATGAATAAAAAATAAGCATAAAGTGGACCAAAAGGAATGCTATCAAAAGAACAAAAATGGGTTACCAACCCAACCAACCTGTTTCGAACCGTATTTACAGTTACTTGTTCTGACCCGTACCCATTTCAGCGTATTACCCTCCACCCGTTTTTCTACCTGTAAATTAATGTAAAGAACAAAAAGACCAACCTGCCTAAAATGGCGAGACACCACAAGGGATTACGTATAAGATTACTCTAACATTCCATACATCAACTTCCAGGCCATAATTTCTTTTTAGGACCTTGGGATCCATGTAGTATGGACTACCTACAGTCTCGTTGAACCATCCACCTGCAAAATTGTAAAGAAACAACAAAATTCAGTTAAAAATATTTAGCAAAAGAGTATATCAAAACTGAACGTCACGTTTAAGCATGTAGCGTATTTGCTCTTTCTTGAGGCAACTGTACCTGTGACCCCTTGGCAGGGTCTAGGGGCATTCATCAATTGTAAATAAAAAAACAAAACAAAACACATAACATAAAATCCCCTTAACATATTAGTTAGGTCAGGTTGGTATGAATTCATAAAAAAGGAAGAGGAAAGCAACATACTCAAGGGCTTTCATGTCGGCGTCTTCTTCCCGTTCCCAACTTGCTGATGGGCGTCGAGGGACCCTTTGTGTACTTTTGGCAAAAGTTGGAGACTAAATGTGTTACTAAAACCACAGGGGCCATTCGTGTAGTTTTGGCAAAAGTTGGAGGCTAAATGCGTTATTAAGTGCAAACCACAGGGACCATCCGTGCACTTTTGGAAAGCTAGGGACCCCATCGGAAATTTTGGTCAATTTTGTAAAAAAGCAGCGCTCACCTTCAAGATTCCTGTTTCATTCCAACTGTTGACAATTGCATCCATATATGAGTAACTGACAAAAAAAACAAACAATTCCATGAGGAACTACTAACACCATTTCCAGTAAAAGCCTTCCGTAATTTCTTTCAACTCCAGGATCACTTCTCAAATCAAATTTTGTGCTAAAACTGGAAGCTGATGGCTGCAATTAAAAGAACAGTTAGTTAGCAAGCACATGGAATTACAGAATACAGATATAACAGTTGTTAAATGGTTTACCTTCCCCGTGAGAGAACCGAGAACCATGGGGCATATGCAATCCCTTGTTAACGACATGGTAAACTTCGACTAACCACGGGATTGAAATTAAGAAGTCGAGGATAGAGGTCGATTGGACTTAGGGTTCCAGATGTGATCACAACTGAGTGAAATCTGTCGAATATGGGTTTTATTGCAAGAGAAGCATCATGGCAGCTGAGCTGGAAATATATTATCAACAAAATATAAATTTATTTAACGATAGAATGCACAAGACAACACAAGATTTTGACATAACCATAAGGGTGAACGGGGTGCTCCCCACGTGGGGAGTATTCCCCACTTAGCCACAACTAATCAGGATATTCCATGTCAACTCCCCTCTTAAGTCCCCATTTTGCACTCAAACGTTGGCATCACTCCACTCACACAATTATTTTTTTATTAAAAAAGAAGAAAAAAATATGATTGGTGGAAAAAGGGTGGACCCACATTAATAACCAATCACCCCCTCTCTCTCTCCTCTCTCTTAATCGGTGAGCACACACCAAGCTAAACCGTCACCGCGCGGAAAAATTTTGTGCATGGGGTCACCGAAGGTGCCCCGTGCACCCTAACAACCTATTTTCAACTTGACAATCTAATAAATCATTATAAAATTCAGTTTTTAATGTTGTACACTAAGTAGATACTGGAAAAAATAAGTGAATATAAAATACCTGCAAAACTGGATCCATTATGATTGAAAAACCTCTGGTGTATGTCCCCACAAGTGTTGCAAAGTCGCAAATCATTTGAATATGCAAAAATTCATCGGTATCAGTAATTTCCAAAGTTAGCATAAGTGAGTGCAAACGATCATAGCAGAATTTCAGCATTTTTTGGTCAATTCCAACATCTGAATTCACAGCATTAACAAACGTAAGCGGGCCCTCTTTTTCAACGATATCTGTATCCAAACTCCCTTTTAAGTACTGAACTAATCTGCATAAAACAGACAAAAAATGCTCTGCTCGCCGTATGTTTCCTGGTACTGCTTCCTTTAAAATGTCATCAGGTAAAGCAGGATTTGCAAGCCACGTGTCACCAGCTGTACAAATCAGGAGTAAAAATCTCAACATATATAATATACAAAGTGCAATTGCATAAAAACTTAACATACTATATATAATGAACCTTGAATTCAATCATAAAAGAGTAAGAACTTTCAAAGCATAGTTGTTAAAAGCCATCGCCTCTTGCGCCTAGGCCCATTTTTCAGGCGAGGCGAGGCGGTTGCGCTTTAAGTCGAGGAAATTGCGCTTTAACTCTCCAGGTGATGATTAAGGCGCACATTCCGGCAAGATTCCTAGATTCCGGAGAGTTTCCGGCTAAATTCCGACAAGATTCTAGCCAAATTTCTACTTTTAATCAAGGAAAACTACTTTTCTTTAGTACTAATTAGATGATATAAAGTGTTACATAATAGACTTTGTTTATTTTATTTGAAGAGTAGTATTCTTTTTCTAATACATAATATATTTTTAAAATTTTTTCATTATGCGCTTTATTTTTATCAGGCCCTCGCTTTTTTTGCGCTTTGCGCCTAGGCCCCAGGCGAGGCCTATGCGCCTTGAGTGCGCCTAGTGCCTTTAATAACCATGTTTCATAGTATACTTAAGGTGATCTTGTAAGTTAGCCGATTTTCATATTACTTAAAAATATAACTTTTGAATGTTGGTTGCCTTAAATTGGAACATTTAAAAAGTCCGTTAACCTTTTGTAGATGTTAACAAATTTCATTAACTAATATAGAAATACACCTAAATACATTGCCTTTTTATGGAATTTGTCCCCCAGAAAATACCACAACATCAATAATTAGAGTTGGTGTATAAGAACTATGCAGGGGTATTGGTCCCCATGTAAAATATCGGTGTCAAATATCAGTAAGAATATCAATACCGACAATCGACATTATCGACGATATTGAATGATATGGCGATATAAGAATGTGCTTACTTGGCAAGTTTCCTCTTTGTGCTAAACCATCAACAACGCGATTATATTCAGCACGCAATCTACCAGCATCAGTGGCCTTAAACCTTCCTACCAAGTTGAAAAAAAGTTAAAAATATAGATATATCAATATATCATATACCGAAGATTCACAGCATATATATATTCTTCTCAAGGTAAATAAACAACAGAGTGTTCTTTTATGGGACAACTAATTCCACTTTTTTATATGACCATGATCCTTTCACACAACCAATTAAAAGGTCTGATAACTTAGCGGACGCACAATAAGAACATTTACACCCCCAATGACCTATGAAATGATTATTAGAACACAGTGGAATATGATCTGATTGATTAATTATCCTAAAAAATACCTGTTAATCTCCTGAGGCATCTTATTGATATTTCGAGTTGCACCTTCAATTGTCTGCTTCCTTACACTAACACTCAGTGCCTCAATGCAGAAATTATCAATATTATGAGCCTCATCAAACACCACGACAGATTCTCTCTGCATTTCCTTTGATATAATCCCAGCTACCTTAGGATCAAGTAAATACTGGTAACTATAAACCACCACGTTTGCAAATTGCACCATATGTCGTGCTAGAAAGTATGGGCACCACCCTTTTTCCTTCCCAAACGCTCTTAGATCCTGCCATATAAAATCAAATCTTCACGAGAAAATGATTAACCATTAAGTCAAGCCAATTATAACTGAAATACGTTCAGAAAACTAAACAACATAGTAGAAAAAGCATAAGGTAGAGAAAGGTTATAACTTATAACTATTTCAGACAAATATAATACTAAAGCACTGCAAGGCGTCAAATGTCAACTTTCGGTTCTCACCAATTGAAAGAGACCTCAGTCAAGGATGCAAGTATCACTCCACCAACAATTGGTACAAGCGAACTCAATACCCATGTTGTTGGGATCTGTTCAGTGAAAATAAACAGTATTATAATTACTTATACGGGTCAAAATAGGGGTATTAATGTATTATAAACAACTTTCATATTATAAAACACCAATAAACATGTATATTGATGATAATAATAGAGAAGAATGAATGGAAGTAGATAAATAGTAAACAAACCTCTCCTAGAAACATAGTAGATAGTACAACTGTAAATAACGGTTCCATTGCCTTGATTGTGTGAGAAAACGAAACAGAAACTTTGCTGAGACTCATGTTGGTCGTAAGATTACCTAATGTATGCATAACATCCAATGGAAGGATTGCTAAAAGCTGCCAAATGTAATGAAATAAGCTTCAAGAAATATACAAATATGCAATAGATACATCAGTTTGATCAGTTTCTTCGTACATGTCCGCGACTGATATTTGGCCATTTATGAATATTTAAAGCCCATGACATAAATACAGTGAATGTCCCAACGGCAAGCTGAACTGCAGTCATCGTTACTGGATTTGGGAAAAATTCTAGAACCTGAAAAAAATTAATCAAGATGAACCGCCTTTATTTATTCTGACCAAATTATTTAAAAAAACTCGGTATTAATTTACAGAGCTTTGAGGATAAAAATATTTTATTATTCTCGAAAACAACCGATAATCACTCACTGTACATTAATTACATCCATGGTTGGATTACACAGCGCTATAGAACAACAATATGAATCTGTAAATCAGCCTATAATCTTTTTCATTTTATCTATAAATCCAATGAAACAGTAATACAACAATTTAAACCAAATCACGTGACAATGATTAACCGGAGAGACCAATCAAGGACAATATTCTATTCACTTTCATTTAATTAATCGAATTACAACTTTTTGTTTGTTTACACTTCGTCACTTTCTTTTATAACTCTACACTTCATCATTGGGTCTATCATTATATCTATTCATATCAGGTCATTTTTTCTAGCATCATAAGACCAAAATTTTAGGTTTTCATCCTAACTTTGAATCAACGAATTATCACAATTAACAATAATATTACTAACTGAATATATATATAAATCAACGAATTAATACAAAAATGTTACCATTCAATCAGTGCAAATAACCTCTTTGATAATATTCATATTCCGGTGCCTATGCAAATGAGTTCCAGATTCTTTTGTTGGTTGTGATATTTGTCAAGAAAACAACAAACATCTCGTATTGGAATTTAATTTCTTGTGAAGCTTTAATTTTAAAACATACCGAGGTACCATATTCTTCTTCATCATCATCCTGACTAATTTGGTAAACCCTAAATAACATCCAGATCCAGCCGTCACCCAAGCACACCTTCATTCTTCTTCTGCGTTCAAATCAACAAACAACACCAACAATAAAAAAAACTTACCTTGATTATAAAAATGCTGAATCGTAGTGTGACAAAGATGAAACCGAATCAGACCTAATCAAATAAAACCGCTCGAATTAGATTGTTTGTCACAAAAAATGAGAATAGATTCATTTACTTACCAGATGCTAATGAAATCGAAAGAGATGGTGGTAGATTTGCTTGTCGGCGATGAACAAAATTAGGGTTTTGTAAGCTTGAATGAAAGCGTGAATTAGAAGAATGTGAATGAGAAGAATGATGCGATTGAGAGATTTAGGCTAATTAGATAGTTTTTATACTCGGGTTCAAAAAACGGGTATGGATATACACACGCGGATCCCGTGTAAAAATAAAAGGTTTCTCATATTTTCCCGCCAAAAATCAAGTGAAGTTGCACCATCTAGTGACACGTGTCCCACACTTTATTTGTTTATTATATATATATAGATGGAACCCATTAAGTGGCAGTTACATTTGAAATCAATATCATCCGTTCGATTATGCTGAGATTAAATTTGGGCCGTTTAAACTCAAAAAAAAAAAAAAAAAAAAAAAACTGATGCTGTGGCAGTTCCGGGCAGTTGTTTGCGGTGGTGGTTACTTCTATCTTTCTCTGCCCATTATCCCCACAACTTCCATCAGTCTCCTAGAAACCTGGTAGTGCTCTCAAATTCAGTTTACGCTTGCAAGCAGTTGACGACGGTTCCCCACGCTCCCGTAATTTTTGGTCTGTTGAATCTGTTCTTCTCACCCACCTATAAATATGTCGTCTCATCTCTCCAATTAATCTGAATTGCCAAATCAAAAGGAAAAATTAGGTGAATGAAGATGGTAGACATCCCTACGATTGAAGGAGTGAGCAGGGGTCGATTTAATTGGTCTAGGGCCATACCCATGAGTTCAAGGTAAGTGAGTTCTTAGTTCGAAACTGTTTTTCTTTATAAGATTTTTGGTGACGACTTGAGGAGGCGTGATGATATTGAGGTGTTTTCTAGACTACATGAGTATATTAAAGATTTTCTATTTCTAATTGCTGGCTTCTTAAGATGAAGTTCTGTGTAGAAGGTTATTTGGTTTACGATTTTAAACCCTTTTTGCTTCTTTTTGACAGATGTTCTTCCAATTGTTGTTACAGAAATCACCCCTAAATTCAATGATTGAGTTCGATTGGTCATGCTTAAGGTTTGAATTTCAATGCACTGAATTGTTAATTGATGATCTAATAATCATAAAGGGAATCAATGACTTTTATTTCGATTTTTTAGTTTTGTTAGGGTTTGAATTTGGGGTTTTTTTTGGCATGTGCAGGTTTCATTAGAAATATTTGGAACCTTGAGCAGAAGAAACCAAAATGGTTTTCTCCAAAGCCAAGGAAATTGTTTCCTCAAATCCCCTTATCATATCCAGGTTTCCCCTCTTTCCATTATGATTATGATTCAATATTTTAGATTTTGTTTCTGTTGTTTTGGTTATCCACTTTTGTTTAGCTTATTCTGACCAACTCATTTTCATCTTTGTATCACTAGGGTAACTACAAAACAAAATGAGGTAGAGATGAAGGCTTTCACACCGTGACTAAACTTCAGGGACTATTTTGGCAGTTTACTTTTTTTTATTATAAAGTTTCTTTCTGCTTACTTAGACTACGGGTTGTGGAGGGGCTTGGGTTGGGGGCATTGCTGGCGAGTGTGGGATCCACAAGATAATATTCAAAACAAGGGGTGTAGTGTGGCATGGCTTCGGCTGGCGTGACCAGCCATGTGGATTTTGTTTTTTTTTTGTTTAAACTATTTTAAATTTCATTTAATTAAAATAACACACTGATTAAAATAACACACCAATCAAAGCCAACCATGTCATCTTCCCCCCTCCCCCCCTCCCCCGGGCGGGGCAACGCCATGGCCAACGCTAGCCCGGTGTGGTCTAGCCAGCGTTGCTTGGCAACCGTTGCCCCAACCCACGGTCTTAGTTCTGACTTTTGTACAGAGTGTTCGGTTACATGTAAAATTATGGCTCCCAAATGCTCATTTGTTATGGAATGCCTTGCAGCAACAGCAAGTACAGATATAAATCCTAGTGGAGAAATTATGGTTTTGGATAGATTTTCTCATGTGAGTTTAATAATTTGATACCTTGATTGCTACACTTTAATTTTAATTGTTGCTTGCTAATATGATTTTTAACAGGTGCATCTCATTGCTATAAGGATCATATTGCTTTGGCCACCCTCATGTATAAGATCTTCATGCAGTTCCACAGTTTCATGGAGGTAGTATGCTTAACTTGAAGATAGTTTAGTTTTTAAAACTTCAATCTGTTGAATATTCATTGTTCCAAGAATTTAAAGTAATCAATATCATTTTGTTTTGCTTCGAATAAATCAGGTTGAACATCTTCCGGTTATTTCACCCTCACAACATCAAAAGGAGAGTGTTGCTTGCCTTGCTGAGAGGGTTAGTTTATTTATTCTATTAAACTATTTTTTTATCCTTTTTGTTGCATTAAGGTAAACTAAATGAAAAATACCAATCAGTATTGTATTATAAAGGATTATTAGCATTAGCAATATTATAAAATCGGACAGGTCATCTAACCGATCTACTACTGGTACAGACGGGTCAAACGGGTTAGTATCATAAGTCTAAATCAAGATACTAATGATCTTTAATTTTTCTTTTTACCTTTTAGGTAGTTGCTAAATATAAACAAGTTAGTATTGTATAGTACTTTCAGACGTGTCGAGTTTTTGTCAAGCTTCTATCTTCTTTTGTAGATTGGGAATCAGCTCATGGAAACTACAATGATCATGTCAATACACATAGGTGAGCATTTTGTTTAAACTATTATGGACGCGATTCTACATGTTATGGCCACCACAATCCTATTTTTTTTTTTTTTTTTGAGTTTTTGACCAAAATAATCTCCTGCATAGACAGTAGACTAGAGAGCATTGTTCCACATATGAATTTAGTCTGTCATTTTGAAATTTCAGAGAAGATTTGATGTTGACCTATTATGAAATGATTAACATATATATAAGGTTGTTGAAGGCAATAAATTGGGAGACAATGGTTATTTATTTATCTTTTTTTAAATATTTTTCTATCATTATTAACATATATTTCTATATTGTAGCTTTAATTGTCTATAAGCATGCCGTTGAAATATGGAAGCTTATTGATGAAACTTGGACAAAGGTGTTTGCTCATCCGGATGTTGTGTGTATATCATTGTCGGTGAAGTCATTTTTTTCTAATATGTGAATTCAAATGGCAAATGCCTTGTGATACTAGAGTGGAGAGATTTCTTTTGTCTACCATTTACTTTTGTATGAAAATGATGGTGATACTATTCATATTTAAGTAGTTTACCAATTTTATTATTCCTTTACCAGTTTTAACATTCATCACTTTGTGGTTTACCATTAACATTCGTTTTTCCTTTGATCGTTTTAACATTCATCACTTTGTGGTTGTTTACTATTAACATTTGTTTTTCCTTCGATCACTTAAAGAGCGCTACTTATTTTTCACATTATCTAATTTTGTTCACTAAAGGTTAGCTTTATCAGAGTAATACGTTAAACCTTATTCAATTCCTAAGATATGAGATACACGTGTTGACTAAGGCGATGAAAAGTGTTGATGCAATGTTGTTTAGACTTGTGTCCACTTAATGTTGGTGTTTGAGATTGTTTATTTTGAGCTCCTTTTAAGTTTTTGACTTCGTGTAAAAGTTAATAGGTCATTTTTGTAGTGTTTGGATAATGTGTTGAGAATGAGTTTTAGTGGTTTGAAAAGAAGAAAAGGAAAAGTTAGATGGTTGCAACCCTTTCAAAAAAAGATATGGAAAAGAAGAAAAGGAGAAACGTTCCCGGACACCCTCAATATATATTATATTATCTTTGTTTGTTACGTTGTTAACGTAAGCCGTCCAACGGACGGGTATTAAACTAGTTATTTTAGGACCAAGAGGGTTCTATTTGCCCACCAAAATGGGTGCATCAAAAGGGTATAGGACCAAGTTATTTTTATCAAAAAAACGAACTTTATTATCTTTTATTATCTTTAACTAAACCATAAAGTAATCATCTTTACTTCATTTTGCCTGAATAGACTACTACCTTCTTTCCTTTTAAGCTCGGGTTCCTTTCTTTTCTTTTGAAAACAATTGGTGTGTTATCTACTTCATTTTTTAGTTATTATGACACAATTGGGCATGTTTAATTTGTTTTTGTTTTTTTTTCGGCCGATAACATATACTTACACTTCTATACAGTAAAAGGAACACGCAAATAGTACTTTGAGTGACTAGAATAAAGTTTAAGATGTTGGTGATGAAGTTTCCCGCCCATGATGTTGCTTGCCTATTTCAATCGGTTGGTCAGATAAAGGAGGATCGAAGGAGATGTGTGACAACAAAAAAAGAGGATCGAAATAGAATAGGGGAGTTGAGGGAGATGTGCGACAATAAGGTCCTTCGCCCATCAGGGTTTGGTACTTAGAGACGGCTTTGATAGCATATGATAATTTGTAAAGTTGTTCATTCGTATTTTTGATCCATCTCTCAATATATAGGATACAAGTTATAATTTGACCTAAACTATATCTGGTAAATATTACACTATAATACCAAATATTTATAGAAAACACAATATAGGCTTATAGTCAAGGTCGTAGAATGAACACACACATACACATATTTGGTATTTTGTTGTTCTTTGCTCCAGCTTGTAACATATACATACGCACTATTGTTATGTGCTAGGGTCGTTGAATAAGCACACATATGCAAGTTGTTTTTTTAGGGGTAACTAGATGCAACACCCACCGCGTTGCCGCCGGGTTGACATTCACATATCATAGAAACTAAAAGATTGTCCGGTATTCGTTCGATTCGTTACGGCATCGACACTCGCCAAAGTAACAAAAGAGAAAACATCGAGTCAAAGAGTTGTATCAATATGAATAGATACAAATTGCATTTACAAAAGGAGGTAACATAATGATATGTTAGCATAAACGGACCAACTTGTTTGGCTCAGATTCGCTGACTAATATAGCGTGGTTCAGATCTGTCTATTAGACCACCATGGCTGCATCAGAGGTTGCAAATAGAGAAACTCGCACTTTCCGTCCTCCGATCCTGCCACGCCAAGAGCCGATCGCGACTTAACTCATCATAGCCTCTTGCACCTGGATGTATATCAGCTCCGAACACCTACACATAGACATAAGTGAAATAGAGTAGAAAGAAGGCAGGCAAATACAAAATAGACACACCTGTAATGATGAAATCAAGTTATTTAGGGAAATTATAAATTTTCGTAGTCGTTTGAAACATTTCCTTAAAAAAGAGGTACGCAAAAATGATATAACAGGTCATTTCATCAACCAAGGTTGTTTTTTGAAATGGTAATTCAATCGGACCTAAAAAAACAAAATGTATGAAAAAAAACACTCACGAATAAGTTCATATTACCTTTCAAAACCTGCTCAAATATTCCTTGTTCCGTTTCACAAGTCAAAAATGATTAAGTAAATGAAACCTTAAGATCGTATCATCATAAGGAAAAAACTATAAAAACACAAAGCAGATAATTATACCGAGAATGGTGGGAACCCACATAGCAAAATACATCTTATGACACTAGCACTTCAAATATGACATTGTTGGCTATAAAATTTCTTAAGGACCTCGGGGCCACGTAATAGAGGAAAGAGGAAAGTTCTGAACCATAAAGTACAATTAAGCTTGATAAAATCACCTATAATGAGTAAAATTCTGTTGCAAAAACAAATGTCAAAACCGTTAATGAGTAATATTCCAATTTGGTAAACATCACAAGATTACAGCTACTCTGACAGATCTACAAATTTTTTTGTCATATGTAGTGTTGCTGTAAGTTTTCACAACCCTCACACGCATAGCTAACGATTACTTGGTCATTATCAGTCCAAAGTTCCAAACGTCAACTGCGCGTGTGAGCTCTTCCTTTTCATTAGTGTGACTTCCTTGTCTAACAATGCACTTAACCATTAACCACCTTGGAAAATTCATCAGTTTTAGACCAAGTGGTGACGAAAAACTTAAAAGTACAGGAATCAGAATATGCACCTCATCAAACATTTCATCAAACACCTCCCGTGCAGCCGTGTTGGTTCAAGGTTTGCTAATGTATTCTTTGATTAGCATAAAGAAACTTCTTTTTTTCGGAAAACAATAAACTTTTCATGAAAAACTTTATAACATTGGCTACATCACACAACGAACATTATAATGTGCGAGATAAAATTTTGGGCCCTATTCGAAAATCTCCATTTAATATAAACTCATCAATCACTAAAATCTACTAATCACACAACCAAAAAATAGACCTTGTGAGAGATCGCCGGTCAACTCTGTCGCCGGAAACCTAACCTGCGTAGTGTATCATTCACGTCATACAGAAGTCGTGAGTTGATGCAATTGATCAGATATGGTGAAATTGGAGTTGAATAAAGGAGAATTTGATAGTTAATACCTAAAACCTATGACTTATGATTGAGAATTGAAATCTGAGATGAAGTAAAAGGTGTTTTAATGGTAGATCGGAGATGATACCGTGAAGAGAGAGAACATGCCCGGCGAGTGTAATCCACAGAAAAATTGTGAATTACAATTGTCGCCGTAGCAACCGTCACCATCACCGCCACCGCGACAGCCACAACCCCCTTTCACCACCACAACCTTTCACCACCGTCATCACACCGCCACCTCCCATCACTCCTCTCTCTTTCTCTTTCTCTCTAGATGGGTTTCTGTGTATTGCGTTTTGACAGAGTATGATACATGATGAAAACTAAAAACTCAATGAAAAGTTTTGAGGTACAATTAACAAACAATTTGTCTCAAATAACACAATTATGCTCACTTTGTGTATAATACAATACACAAATAAAATTCAATGAAATCGCATGAATTTGAGGTGAAATAAACATACAGTGCAAGCTCTCTGGCGGCTCTAGGGTTACAAAACCTCCCACTCTTATCAATTTTGGGAATCTGGTCTTTAGAAACACACGAAACCGAGTCCTCTAAGCTAGATTTCTCCAGTATTTCACCAACAGCAAGCGCCGATGTGCAGAAGAGTGACGCTTGAGGTGACGCAGAATGACGGTGGTTGTTGGCGGGAGAAAGTTCCACCGCAAGCATTTTCCGAATGGATAACAGGTGAAGGATGAGGAATTGAGAGTGAATTTAGGTTTAGAAGGGGATAATGAGCATGATAATGGTGAATAGATTAGAAGTGAGGTTGTATCCATTGTTCAAACTGTAAATTGGGGATAGAGGATGAAGAAGAAAAATCAAAGTTTTCTTTGAAACACTCCCAAGCATGGGTACAAGTGATAATGCACATATAACTTGCTAATTTATATAGGTTTTAATTTTAATTTTAATTTTAATTTAATTAATAGGATTAAAACAAAACACACGTTGTTATGTGCGAAGCCCAAGTCCATGCAGACGACACCCTTGCAGCCCAAGCCCATGTATGTTGAAAGCATCCATGCAGGAGATGATCATAAGGCCCATGCAACACATGTATAAGGGTTTTAAAAGTCTTTCTTTGACTTAGTCTTATGTGTTTGTTTAGTATAGTGGTTTGCTTAAATAAAGGAAAGCATGGGGATGCCGACATTTCCCCTAGCGTATCTTTCCCAATTGTTAGGAAGAAACTTTAAATTGTTATGTCTTAATCCTTAAAAGAGAACATCTTAGGCCTTCTGAATTAATCTAGAAAACTTTGCTCCAATTATCTCTTGATATTCTTTCCAGCTCATTTCTTATTTCTTGGCTATTGAATTAACCCATTTTACCCACATCACGTCGTGATCGTCAAGTGACCCATGGTTGCTCAAACTCTAATTGAAACCGAGTTCCACCAATGGGTGAATGAATCTTTTGCGAGACTCGAGTCCCAGTTTCAAACCATCTTCAACGAGCTCCAATCGATCCAAACCACGAGGGAAACACTCCAAATCCATATCCAATCACTACCCACTTCCACTCTCGAACTATTACTCGTGACAACAGTTGTGAAACTAGCCACCAAAATGGGCGTAGTCAAGCAAACCAACTGCACTCACACTCCAAACCAAAAGTTGTTAGCTTGTTTCACAAGACTAAATGGAATCATATCATTGATTCCCACTTTCAAACAACTTTTGATATAATAAGCAAACTTCATAACTCGTTTAATCAACTAAAATCCAATCACCGACCACAAACTCTTTGTGGTTCGACACCCTTCTTACCACTAACTATATAGTTAAGGGGACTAAAGAGCACACTTTTCGTGGTTCGACCCCCCGATCACATATAGGATGCAAACTCTTCGTGGTTCGACACCCTTTTTACCACTAACTATATAGTTAAGAAGACTAAGGAGCACACTTTTAAACTCTATCTTTGATAAACTAAAGCATGTAAGACAAATCTTAGAAAATGGAGAGATGTGTCACACTAAAAAAGAGTATAAGGGTGTCCGGGGCGTACTCGGTAAGGGGTTTCGGTGACCCCTTTCCCCGATCGGGAACACCGCCGCCATCCCCGCGGGGTCCCGAATCGGGGTGGGTTTTGGGTGTGGGTTCACCGCTGAAGATGGCACAACTTTCGAGGGAGACCATCTTTCGAAACCATCTTTCGAAGATGGCACAACTGTGGAAACCATCTTTCGGAGATGGCACAACTTTCGAAACCAACTCCCCTAATAGGGGAGTGCCGCCATCAAAAAGGGGTATTAGGGGAGTGTTAGAGGGGAGTTGACGTGGCTTATTCTGGTTGGTTACGTGTAAGAGGGGGGACTCACCTATTAGGTGAGCACCCCTTACACCCTAAGTTACACAAAGAAGTTGGGTCTAAATTTGGCTAAACGACAAACTACAAGTCATGGTTGTTTTTCAAAGACAAAAATTAAACATAACCGACGATTCAATTTCTCTTTCAAGATAAACCCAAAAAATGAAATGACAAAAATGCCTTGGCAGCTTTAACAGATATGGATGGAGTTAAGTTAGTTGGACCAAAATGGCAACGATTAAACCTTTTTGGATCCAGATGTTAAAAATGAAACCTTTGGACTAAACTGGCAAAATGAGCCAAACCACAAGGACTAAAATGACAATTTACTCTTTTTTTATTTTTAGGACAAAACGAACCCATGCTTGGCTAAGGTTCTTGTGGGTTTTGGAGGACGATAACCCCTTGATGGGGAGTGAATTAAAACAGATTATGGATTAATAAGAGCTGTGTAGGTGTGTTAATGACTTTAAGTACCTATTATCATACTATTATCATATTGAAGTGAGTTTTTTCAAATCCTTAGAAACGGAATAATAACCTTGTGTAGCAGCTAGCACAGAACATTCATGTTTTCTATGTTTATGTATAATCAAACATGTGAGTTGCTTGAAAGAGGGTTAGATGTCTTAGATGTTTTGTTAGGGTCTGGTAAAGTCTTGCTAAGTGTGGAGATAAGATCAAGATACCAAGTACTTGATATTATCGTCACTACTTTTAGGGAGATAAAATCAAGCCAAAAGGTCCATGGTAATGAGTCGTATAAACCCCTTATGGTATTTTCTTACTTAATACTAAACCATAACACTATATAGTTTCCATGCTGATTCGGCAATATCGTTGTGGTTTGATCTAGGGATGAGCATTTGGTACCGAGTATATTCGGTACCGGTACTCACTTTTTCCGTTTTCCGGTACTGGTACCGGTTTGATACCGAACGGATACCGTGCTCATCCCTAGTTTGATACAACCTTGCGGGGATTTTTCTTGCTGTTTCAAACCAATATAGTTGAGTGTGAGAGGGTCCCTAAAAAAGAACTCCACAAATTTATGGCATTAATAGAACACAACTTCTCGCCTCAAAAGCGGGTTCTTGTGATCCATGGTAACTTTTAATTAATGAAGCATCAAGAGGTAACAAATGTCTCAAACACCCATTTTCTTATCATTGACTACAAATTTATCCTTTTATTTTATTTTATATTTACGAGCCACAAAAACAAATCTCACTTTTGGATTGACTAGACGTTGACAACAACTCAGTCCTAAAAGCTATTGTATCCTTAGACAGCTTCGGTATCTTACCATCACTATATTACGCCAATGATGGGTGCAATTGCCTAACGTGAAGTGTAGAGTAATAGTATCATATCGTGTTTTCTAAATATTAAAACTTGAACTAGTGTATACATCTGCTAAATATACCACTTTTTTATATACACTCTAACTCACTTTTTTAAATTGGCTAAAACTTCAACTTTTCGACTCTTCTGTTTGTGAATTTTCAGGGAATTCTATAGGGGTGTAGTGTAGACTTTCTACACATTCATGTGAATTTTGTGGTACTAGCTTATATGCTACAAACATTCATCTTTCTTCTTCGGAAACTTCCAAAACCTAATGCTCATTTATCTCTTTAACTTTTATGTTTTGATGTAATTACTCAATGATTTTTTTTTTTTTTTTGACATAAAATACCCCTTCAATTTTTTTTTTTTTTTTAAACAAATGCTTAAAACATCCTCCTGACGTTAACCAGAGACCATCCTAATTCTCTTGACATTAACCAGAGACCATCCTATTTTACTTATAGTAATTGTGTTTGTGGGCTTGACCCAAAGCCCACTAATTTCATGTTTGCTTTGTATATGTTTTTTTTTATCATGTCAAGAATTCATACCTATTACAAACTAGGTTTTTACCCGTCCCGCGTTGTAGCAGCATTGTACGCAACGTGATAAATTATATATTACAATCAACCCAACTCGTTTCCAAACCAAATTTACGTTGAAACATAGAGTAACCTGAATTCATACCGTTGAATGAAATGTATTTTATCCGACCCGACTTTTTTCCAAACAAATTTACATCGAAACGTAGACCAACTCAAAATGTACACAAAATATATACCTGCGTTGGCGTCGCACGCGGCGTGATAAAGTATAGACTATAATCGACCAGACTAGTTACCGATCTAAATTTACGTCGAAAATATAGTAACCCAAATTTATATCGTCAAATGAAAACATATTATATTTCACCCGATTTGTTTCCAAACAAAATTTACGACAAAACAAAGTGCAACTCGAAACGTAAATAAAAATAAAACTTTATATAGTTGACCCGCCTTGTTTACGAACTAAAATTACATTATGGCTTATTCACCAAAAACCCTTTTAAGTACATCAAATTATAAAATTCTGAAATAGTGTTTAAAATTGTTCTTTGTTAAAACATAGTATAGCTAACTTCACCTAGTGAAAATGTACATATATACACACAAGATATGCACAAGATATCCCCTTATGCATAAGATTTGGTTTCATATATTTCCTCTAAACTTGAAAAATATAAGAGTAAATTACTTTTTGAGTCCCTGTGTTTTAGTGGTTTTAACCACTTGAGTCCAAAATCAAAAAGTTTAACGCCCTGAGTCCCTAGCAATTTATTTTATAACGTTTTGAGTCCAATTTTGATCATTTTATAACGATTTGAGTCCAAAAAATTGGACTAAAAAGGTTAAAATTTGGACTCAAAAGGACTCAAATGGTTAAAGAAAATGCTTATAGGGACTCAGGTCGTTAAACTTTTTGATTTTGGACTCAACTAGTTAAAACCATTAAAACACAGGGACTCAAAAAGTAATTTACCCAAAATATAATATTCCGTCAAAGACCATCGTACGCGTTGGGGGATATATGTAATTCTCCCTTCAGTCAGGCGAACCATTATGCTCGTTATGCCCGTTAACTTGTCGCTTATGTCGCCTCAACATTTCCTTAATTTCGGCTTCTTTTTTATCATAAAATTCAATGAGATCTTTAAAACTAGTGGACCTTAACGTTCTTCGCGAACTCCGTCTTGCTGAATCGGGTTCGAGCTCGGGAATGTCGTGTGACTGTTCTAACGCGGGGTTAAACCGACGGTACTGACACACCACTCGACAAACATAGATGCTGAGCGAAATGCAACACGCGATCCCACATATGAGGAACAAGCCCCAAAAGCTGCTTAAAGAAAGACTATTAACCTCTATTTCGGCTTGAGTTGAACAAGAACTTGTGGTTAACCACTTGTCATGAATTCGTTGTAGTTCTGCGTTTTCCGAAAGTTGTAGGATCGCGGTCGATAAATCGAGTGCTAGCGGAGAATCCCTTTGGAATGCCTGAAAGTTTTACAAATTAGTTATAATTTTGATCTTGGGACTAAAGATGTGAATTTTTTTTTTCAGTAAATTGCCATTTTAGTCCCTGAGGTTTGGTCCAAATTGCCATTTTAGTCCCTGAGGTTTGGTCCAAATTGCCATTTTAGTCTCTGAGGTTTGGTCCAAATTGTCATTTTAGTCCCTGAGGTTTGGTCCAAATTGCCATTTTAGTCCCTGAGGTTTGGTCCAAATTGCCATTTTAGTGCAAATAGTTTTTTTCCTCCTCTGGGTCCCTGACTTTTTCATTTTCTTGCCATTTTGATCACATTGCCTAACTCAGTCTAAAAATCTGGTTATAACCAGGGGTAGTTTTGGCATAACTGTTGTGTAGTGATAACCAGGGGTAGTTTACAACATAATTTATAAACCTCATAATAATTTAATGCCAAAAATACCCCTGATTATAACCTGGTTTTTAGACTAAGTTAGGCAGTGTAATCAAAATGGCAAGAAAAAGGAAAAGTCAGGGACCCAACGGAGAAAAAAAACTTTTTGGACTAAAATGACAATTTGGACAAAAACTCAGGGACTAAAATGGCAATTTACTCTTTTTTTGGAGTTCTATCTCATGTAACTATTTTTTTTTTGTTTTATTATAACCGTGAGAACCCTTCACCAAAAAACTCACGGGACCTCACCAGTACAAGGTAAAACGGTTAAACGCCATTAACTGGAAATGCGCTTACCACTGTGCGAACCCCTTACAGGTTCGAAAATCTTTAACTATGTAAAAGGGAGATTGCATAAAAAAAAGGAAAAATTACAAGTTTTGTCCTTTATCTTTATACCACTTTTCAGACGGTGTCCTTTTTAACGAATCTTGACAGGCGGTGTCCTTTACTAGTTATTTTGTTGCAAGTTTAGTCCTTTACACCCAACCCAGTTAAAAAACTATGTTAATTGTTGGGTGTAAAGGACTAAACTTGCAACAAAATACCTAGGTAAAGGACTAAACTTGCAACAAAATACCTAGTAAAGGACACCTCCTGTCAACAATTAATAGAGTTTTTTAACTGGGTTGGGTGTAAAGGACTAAACTTGCAACAAAATACCTAGTAAAGGACACCGCCTGTCAACATTCGTTAAAAAGGACACTGCTTGAAAAGTGGTATAAAGATAAAGGACAAAACTTGTAATTTTTCCTAAAAAAACTTACGAATCCCCAGCCGCTTTTCGTGAACTCCTGACCGACGATCCTGAACTCACACTTGGTAGAACTCATAAAAATCTCAACATAAGGAAGCTCATCAACAATGGCAGCTACACCTCCACGGTTTGGGCCAAGACGAAGGGCGTTTATGTAATCTGTTCTATCTTTCAACGGTCTAATTCTAGATTCTGCAATATTAAGTTCTTGGACCAGATAATTATGCGCAAAAGACCCGTCTTGAATTCCTATAGGCTCGTTACTTGAAATCATCCCATCTATCCCCTCGATTCGGGACGTTAACTGTTGGACGGTGAGGATCGAAGTCAAACTTGCGGTGTAGCTTGAGTTGATGATCAACACCACAAATAACCACAAGAGTAGAACAAATCTTCCCAAAGTGCTAACCGTGTTCTCCCCTACATGAATAATAATAGATAAGATAATAGATGTTTGACAAACATGATTGCTGCAAAAGTTGCTAGGCGCTCCCTAGTCGGTTGACTGGGAAGTTGAGAGTGCTCGGCATAGACGAAGAGTACTCGGACATATTAAGTTATAAATAAATTAGTTTTTGGGAAATTTTATATATGTAAAAGAGTGAATTTCAAGGATTGTCCTTTATCTTTATACACATTTTCAGGCGTTGTCCTTTAATTTCAAAATTGATGAGTTTTGTCCTTTATGTTTTCATATCATACACGTTTTGTCCTTTAGGCCTAACTCAGTTAGTTTTTCCAGTTAAATTTGGTCATGTGCTTTGCACATGGGGGCATTTTTGTCAATTCAAAGGTTGCAGAAGCTTTGAGCTGTAAATCTGCCGTTGAACTTACCTTTGACTTGACAAAAATGCACTCATGTGCAAAGCACATAACTAAATTTAATTGAAAAAACTAACTGGGTTAGGCCTAAAGGACAAAATGTGTATGATATGAAAACATAAAGGACAAAACTCGTCAATTTTGAATATAAAGGACAACGCCTGAAAATGGGTATAAAGATAAAGGACAATCCTTGAAATTCACTCTATGTAAAATATCATAAGTTTACTAATTTTTATAACAAAATATGTAAATATAATTAAGGAAAAATTACAAGTTTTGTCCTTTATCTTTATACCACTTTTCAGGCGGTGTCCTTTTTAACGAATGTTGACAGGCGGTGTCCTTTACTAGGTATTTTGTTGCAAGTTTAGTCCTTTACACCCAACCCAGTTAAAAACCCTGTTAATTGTTGGGTGTAAAGGACTAAACTTGCAACAAAATACCTAGGTAAAGGACTAAACTTGCAACAAAATACCTAGTAAGGACACCGCCTGTCAACAATTAACAGGGTTTTTTAACTGGGTTGGGTGTAAAGGACTAAACTTGCAACAAAATACCTAGTAAAGAACACCGCCTGTCAACATTCGTTAAAAAGGACACCGCTTGAAAAGTGGTATAAAGATAAAGGACAAAACTTGTAATTTTTTCCTATAATTAAATAAAACAATACATGTTCGACTAGTAAAGTATTTCAAATATTGATATTCATTCTTTAATATGATAAGACATAGGAATTATGTTTTATTTTTGAGTTAATTACTGTTTTAGTCCCTGTGGTTTGTCAAAAACCACTATTTCAGTCCATTAGTTTAAAAATTGTCATTTTAGTCCCTGTGGTTTCACTTTCGTAACCTTTTCAGTCCACCTCGTATCTATTTCAGTCCCTGTACTTAACAGCATAATGGATTGAAATGGTTACGAAAATGAAACCACATGGACTGAAATGGTTACGAAAGTGAAACCACAGGGACTGAAATCACAATTTTTAAACTAATGGACTGAAATAGTGATTTTTGACAAACCATAGGGACGAAAACAGTAATTAACTCTTTATTTTTATAACAAATGGAGGAAACTTACTATGCGAAAAGAACATGGTGGAGAAACTAAACCAGAAAATTGTGATGACTTGTTGACTCGGGGGTCCACGGAACTCGTGGTTCAAACGATGCTCAAGAATCCAAACAACAAATCCAACAAGAAGAAAGAAGCCACCGGTGACGAGCCACATTTCAATGGTGAACGGTTTGAGAAAAGCCCACGGGCTGGTTTTCGACTTCTTTACAGGAACAACTATCACAAGGCCCGATTCCATGTAAGGCTGCGTAAAGTCAACTATTCTTGTTCGGTTTGTAATAATTGTAATATCTCCAACTGCTGCATCATATGCCTGAAAAAAATAAGGCACATTAGTTCCAGATTTTGACTTTCGAGGTCAAAGTCAAAACTTCACAAGTACACGGACGGTCCCTCTGGTTTAACAAAAAATTGGATTTTGTCCCTTTCTTTCCAAAAGTACACGGATGGTCCCTGTGCTTTCAACTTTGTAACGCATTTAGTCCTCAGCCAACAAATCTAAAGGTTTCAGCAGGTCTAAGTTAGGGATGCGTTACAACACAGGGACCATCCATGTACTTTTGGAAAAAGCTGGGGAGTAAAAGCGTTACAAAGTGTAAACCACAGAGATCATCCGTGTACTTGTGGAAAAGCTAAGTACCAAATCAAACATTAACAACTCTTGCTAGTTAAAACCAGCGGTGCAAACGAGCCGAGCCGAGCCCGAGCTCGAGCTCGTTTAACATATGAAAGCTCGAGCTCGGCTCAATTAGAGCTTTATTTCTAAAGCTCGAGCTCGGCTCGAAGGTAATTTTTCAAGCTCGAGCTCGGCTCGGGCTCGACTCGTTTAATATTTATTAATTAATTTATATTAATTATTATTATTATCATGTATATAATTTAGTTATTTTTTTATTTATATAAATGGTAATTATTATTATATAAATATATGTTTAATATATTAATAAAAATATTTAAACAGAAAGCTTGTTTAGGCTCGTGAGCCGGCTCGAGCTCGATAAGCGAAGCTCGGGTTCGGGCTCGTTTAGTAAACGAGCTTATTTTTAGGCTCAGGCTCGAGCTCGTTTAAGCTCGGCTCGTTCGAGCTTTTTCTCGAGCCGAGCTCGAGTAGCTCGCGAATAGCTCGGATCGTTTGCACCCCTAGTTAAAACTATGAGATCAAGAACAGACAAGTTGACCTCAAAAGTCAAACATTGTATGCAACAAAACAATAACTTACATTATCAGCGACAGCAGCCACAAGATTGCTGTAGCTCGGGTTTCGAACACCGTCTCCGTATAAAATGTATTTCCGAGGCACGGGGTAAGGTAGTAAATTCACAGCCGCTTCAAAAACATCGATGCTATACCCTCGTACACCTTGTGGAGATCGAACATCTTTCGTAACAACCTCTTTGTAACTATGCCTATACGGTACTGCAATCCGTAATGGCTTCCCATTGTTCGGAAACACCCATCCACGCGGCTTCACGTTCGTTTCACCGGGCCATATTACACCGTATAGACGTTTAGCATTCGCCGAACTGTTTAAAGGTTTCGCGTACAGTTTTTCGGGAGGGTTTATGGATAAACCGGAACGGTTCGACCAGTATCCGATTGTTCGAAATCCGGTACCAACGATGTTAAGAACATCGTAAGCCGGATGAACGAGGTTCTTGTCTTGGTCGAACCGAAATTCGCCTGTTACACCGGTGAAGTTAGTTGATAGAATCGTTTCGAGTAACCTAGGACCCTCGTTGAATGTCTTAAGTGCGGATAACCGCAGCTCGGACCCGCTTGTGTTTTGAAGATTCGGGTCGGCGGAAAACGTGATACCTTCGCCGGATTTGAAAAATGTGTCGAGAGCACGCGCGAGTAACCAAACGGAATCGTAAGCGTAAAGAGCATATGAGTTAAAACTCGATGTCTCCTTCGACTTAATGTTCTTCCATTTCGTGGTGAATGATTTTTTTAAATCAGAGTCCGGGGTGTGTTGTCGAAGTGACAACACACCCTGTAAAGGAGCTGCGACGGTGGAATATGGCGGTGCTGACGAATCCAGCACCGCCGGAAGCCACTCCGTAGTGATCCATACATACCCACTCGTCATCATCCCGAGCTTTTTCGCAACCGCGAAAATCTCAAGACCCGTGTCGGGATTCACATGAACAACATAAACCCGAGACTCCATCAAGTTGACCGCGGTTATCACCTCGGTTATGTCGTCCACTGACGAACCGGGTGTAAGCGCGGCTTTATAGGCGATCTTAGCTCGTTTTTGAGCTAACGAATCGCCTAACGACGAAACCCCGTTTCGACCGTAATCATCGTCTACGAAAATCGCGATAACTTCCTTCCATTCGAAGTACTCGATGACGTTAGCAATGGCTGCCATTTGGTAGTAATCATTTTGTGTGGTTCGGAGGAAATAAGGATACTGGAGAGCTGCCAGTGTCGGGTCGGTTGCACCGAACGACAGTAGAGGTACGTGAAGCTCGTTGACGACGTGTGAGATGACGTGTGCGATTGTAGACGATTGTGGCCCGATTGCAGCCACCACATCTTTCTCCATTAGCTCCAAAGCTACATCAAAACATCAAGAACAATCTTTGACTTTTTGAGGTCAAACTATTATTTTTCAAATCCAAAATTACCATCTGTTCGTTAGCGTTTTTAACACCGAATCATTCTTAACCGTTAGTAAATTTCACATTCTTTAGTGGGTTCATCAAGTTTTTGTTAAAGATCAAATACACTAATATTAATTTAGAAATTAAAAATATCACATTTGACTATCAGTTAAATATAACATTAACAGAGCATTTACCTCCAATAGTGCTAACAATTAATCTTTTGACTTTTGAAGTCAAACTATTATTTGTCAAATCCCCAATAATCATCTATTCGTTAACGCTTTTAACACCGAATCACTTCCAGTTGGTAGTAATATTAATCATCTTTGGTTGATTCATCAAGTTTTTCTTAAAGATTAAAATTGCTAATATTAATTTTGAAATTAAAAGTATCATGTCTGACCAATATTTTCATACTAATTTACACTAATTTCAAAATTATTAAAGCAGGGGTGTTCAAAAGACTCGTCGCTCGAAGCTCGCTCGAAAAAGGCTCGAAGAAAGCTCGGCTCGAAATTGGCTCGGTTGTAAACGAGCCAGCTCGGCTCGGCTCGGTTTGTAAACGAGCCGAGCTCGAGCTTGGCCTGGCTCGGCTCGTGAGCTCATGAGCTGGCTCGATAAGTTTTATATCCTGCATTTTTTTTCCCACATCGCTTAGAAAACAAAAACTAAGGGAGTACTATTTATGCTTGCATATTCAGCCATATGGTTAAATTAAATGACAATTATGGCCCTTAGTCTATGAAGAAATTCATTTTTAAGTCTTTTTAAGTAGTAAATTTTGCGGTTCTTTGTTAGTTCGGGCTAGATCGAGCCGAGCCGAGCTAGCTCGAATTCTAATCGAGTCGAGCTCGAGCCTCAAATCTCAGCTTGATTTGAAATTCGAGCTCGAGCCGAGCCAGCTCGAATCGAGTTCGAGCCGAGCTCGAGCTGGGTCTAGCTCGGCTCGGCTCGTTTACAACCCTAAAAAAAAAAAAAAAAAAAGTATTTATGACTTACCTCCCATGGTGCCAATAAATCCACTACAATTTGTATCATGTAAAATGAGATTCAAATGGGTGTCACCAAGAATAGATGTATCAGCATTCACATCATCAACAGCAGCTAAAATTGCAGGCTTTACAGACCTCCCAATAACTGAATTAACTGTCAACAAAGCTCCAATATTCACAACTTTAGGCCTTGTTGATAAAGATGATGAATTTCCAGTTATACCCTCATCTGCAACTGCCACTGCAAACATAACCCATATGCCAAAAAGCAATAAAAACACACTTTTTCTCATCTTAGGCCAATCAAGTTCCATTTTTTTTAAATACCCTTTTGAAATTAGAGTCAACTGGATGTGGGTTTGTGAGAAATCATGAAGATATTATTGTGAGGTTGAAATCTTGATTTTTAGAACAAAAATCAAGATTTTCAAGACAATAAGTACATGAACAGGGGATGTATATGTATAGGGGAGAAAGTGATAAACCCTTTTGTTGATTTAATCTATAGCATAGGGGTTTATAGATATGGATACCCACAATGGAAACCAGAGATTTTTTTTTTTTTTTTTTTTTTTTTTATGAATAAAATAGTGTAAAAGAGTTGAGGAGAGGGTTTAGTTTAATGGTGCAAGTTCTTTGGGATGATATGATGATGAAGTCAATGAAAAGAGGATTTTCAAGGCTAAAATAGTAGCATAATTGAGTTAGTTTAAACAATTGAAGAGCTTGCAACAAAAAATATTATATGATGAAGAAAGTGATGCATAAAGGAGTTGTTAAATAATGAAGAGATTGTTGTTGTTGACTTGGAGATGTATAGGGAGCTCTTGAAAAATTGTAAGAGAAAGGGAGAGGAGTGAGAGGGGGAGAGAGAGAGTGATGATTTCTTTGAACCTCCTCCTCACATCCCCAAAGATGAAACTTTTGTGTCTATCACATATTATATTTTGTCCTAGTTGAAACTTTTGTGTAGGGATGACAAAAATACCCGAGTCTGATTATTATACCTGAAACCCGACATAAATGGGACGGGTATATCTGATACCCGACAGGTATTGGGCCGGGTATAGGATTGGTTTTAAAATTTTTTGCGGGTATGGGTCGGGTATGGGATTAGGTGATACCCGACCCGATTACCCGAAACCACATACCCATTTACCCGAACTATATACCCGATTTTTTTTTAATTTATATTTTTATTTTCCATTAACACTTGTCTATTGTTGATTTATTTTAGTATGTTAATAATGTGAAAAAATAATTTTTCTTTTACTATATGCATTTGATAATAGTATTTATATTTTGTATGTTTTAAAGTATATACATGTAAGTGTATAAGTATAATAAAGTCATTATTAATTTATGATAAAACTTATATGTATGTAATGTACATTTTTAATTTATAATAATTGTTGTATAAATAAAATTATATAATAATTATAATCGTAAAAAAATTATTTAAAAATCCCAACGTATATCTTTTAACAAACTAATGGATATACCCGGTGCCCGTGGTATACCCGATACCCGACGGGTAATTACCCGACAAATACCTGACGGGTATTGGGTCGGGTATGGGATTAGGTGATACCCGACCCGATTACCCGAAACCACATACCCATTTACCCGAACTATATACCCGATTTTTTAATTTATATTTTTATTTTCCATTAACACTTGTCTATTGTTGATTTATTTTAGTACGTTAATAATGTGAAAAAATAATTTTTCTTTTACTATATGCATTTGATAATAGTATTTATATTTTGTATGTTTTAAAGTATATACATGTAAGTGTATAAGTATAATAAAGTTATTATTAATTTATGATAAAACTTATATGTATGTAATGTACATTTTTAATTTATAATAATTGTTGTATAAATAAAATTATATAATAATTATAATCGTAAAAAAATTATTTAAAAATCCCAACGTATATCTTTTAACAAACTAATGGGTATACCCGGTACCTGCGGTATACCCGATACCCGACGGGTAATTACCCGACAAATACCCGACGGGTATTGGGTCGGGTATGGGATTAGGTGATACCCGACCCGATTACCCGAAACCACATACCCATTTACCCGAACTATATACCCGATTTTTTTAATTTATATTTTTATTTTCCATTAACACTTGTCTATTGTTGATTTATTTTAGTATGTTAATAATGTGAAAAAATAATTTTTCTTTTACTATATGCATTTGATAATAGTATTTATATTTTGTATGTTTTAAAGTATATACATGTAAGTGTATAAGTATAATAAAGTTATTAATTTATGATAAAACTTATATGTATGTAATGTACATTTTTAATTTATAATAATTGTTGTATAAATAAAATTATATAATAATTATAATCGTAAAAAAATTATTTAAAAATCCCAACGTATATCTTTTAACAAACTAATGGGTATACCCGGTACCCGCGGTATACCCGATACCCGACGGGTAATTACCCGACAAATACCCGACGGGTATTGGGTCGGGTATGGGATTAGGTGATACCCGACCCGATTACCCGAAACCACATACCCATTTACCCGAACTATATACCCGATTTTTTTAATTTATATTTTTATTTTCCATTAACACTTGTTTATTGTTGATTTATTTTAGTATGTTAATAATGTGAAAAATAATTTTTCTTTTACTATATGCATTTGATAATAGTATTTATATTTTGTATGTTTTAAAGTATATACATGTAAGTGTATAAGTATAATAAAGTTATTATTAATTTATGATAAAACTTATATGTATGTAATGTACATTTTTAATTTATAATAATTGTTGTATAAATAAAATTATATAATAATTATAATCGTAAAAAAAATTATTTAAAAATCACAACGTATATCTTTTAACAAACTAATGGGTATACCCGGTACCCGCGGTATACCCGGTACCCGCGGTATACTCGATACCCGACGGGTAATTACCCGACAAATACCCGACGGGTATTGGGTCGGGTATGGGATTAGGTGATACCCGACCCGATTACCCGAAACCACATACCCATTTACCCGAACTATATACCCGATTTTTTTAATTTATATTTTTATTTTCCATTAACACTTGTCTATTGTTGATTTATTTTAGTATGTTAATAACGTGAAAAGATAATTTTTCTTTTACTATATGCATTTGATAATAGTATTTATATTTTGTATGTTTTAAAGTATATACATGTAAGTGTATAAGTATAATAAGTTATTATTAATTTATGATAGAACTTATATGTATGTAATGTACATTTTTAATTTATAATAATTGTTGTATAAATAAAATTATATAATAATTATAATCGTAAAAAAATTATTTAAAAATCCCAACGTATATTTTTTAACAAACTAATGGGTATACCCGGTACCCGCGGTATACCCGATACCCGACGGGTAACTACCCGACAAATACCCGACGGGTATTAGGTCGGGTATGGGACACGGTTTTATAACCGGGTATGGGTATGAGATTACCAATACCCGACCCGAAGCCGACACATTGCCATCGCTACTTTTGTGTCTGTCACATATTATATTTTTAATAAGAAAATGTTTATAAATGGTATCATCTTTAGTAGGATTCTTATTCTGTCATGTGTCTAATCTACTTCTTCTTTAATTTAATAATATATTCGCTTAATGTATTACATGGGGTTGGGTTGTACAATTAGAAATATATAAGAATATAATATAATCTGTAAAAAGAAAACTTATATAAACATGACAGTTCACATAACTAACTTGAATTTATCATAAAAATCGGCCAACATTAATTAGTAACATGGAAAATACCATAATAGCCTATGTATTACACGTGTTGAATACTGAAGAATATGTAATACACAAATATGCATATTCTTCATATGACTAAAACTACGTATTATATTACATATAATAATGTATATTAAAACAATATATTTATCATTGTGTGTATTTTAAATATAACATTTATTTGAAGTCATGAAAATAATTTTATTGGTATGTCTTAAATTAAATTTGTTATTCTTGTTAATAATTGTTATGCAGATTTAATTGATAATTAGTCATTATAAATTTATTATCTAAGTTAACGGTTTATATTTGACGGATATAATATTATCATTAATCAATGGTTAATTTATTATGGTGAAATCATCAAGATAGTTGAAGAGAAGTTTGTCTTGCCCCCTCGTTAGCGAGCCGTGTTTGAGTGTTAAGTTTGTGAGCCCCCCATGCTCAGGATTTCTTGTCTGTTGTTCCCATCGAATGTTTAGGGCAATGTATATCGGTTGTGGAATATCGAGCTATCCTCAAGTATCGGCTAATGATACCTTTTTTCCCAGTTGATACCTGTGTCCCGTATGTCAGAAGGCTTGCTTGGATTCTTTTGGGGAGCATGCAGTCCATTGCAAAGAATTACCAGGTTTTAAATATCGACATGATTTACTTCAAGATGTTCTTCATGATGTCCTTAAGCAAGCAGGGATCTCGGCAAAAAAGGAAGTCCCGGTGAACTTCTTGACCGATCAATTAGGAGGGAGATCTACCCTACGGCCCGCTGACATTCATGTTTTTGGATGGGAATGAGGGAAACACGTGTGCGTCGATTTGACACGTGTGTCCCCCCTCATTGTGCTAAGGGACCACGGGTTTGTGGCGGGCCAGGCGATATGTGACAACTCGTACTTTACCGTCTCGTACATTACGTGTAACCATTGAACTAATGTGAATTATGTGATTAAGTTGTGTGATCGAATGTTACGTGCTATATAATTTCATGAGAATGTGTATGTTACTACTTGAACCGAATGCCCAACCGAACACAAACCCACTCGGTCCATACAATTGGACTCGAGACCATGAGATAGCCCAAGTGGGGTTTCGGCCCACTTCCTTTCCATACGTACATGTATCTCATTAGGGTTTTTGTTTACACAATCTTGGCAACCAAGAACACACACAAACACCAAGCTCTCTCTCTCTCTCTCTCGGCTCGGAACCGAAGACTGCCGAACACCCTTCGAAGCTTTTGAATCTGAATCCCTCTCTTCCCATCCCGGTTAGTATGATGTTCATGATGACGTGTTTATATGATTTTGTTAGTAACCGGATCACATGCTAGTTGGATCGATTGATGATGGTTTGTATTTGATTATATGTTGTATGAAGGCATGATAACCGAATGGTATGTTTCTAATTGTTCTTGTTGTAACCCTGGATCGGTTTGTATACTTGTGCTTGTAATCGGCTGTGATGATTCTAATGTGCAAACATGTTTAGGGGAAGGCATGGTTGATCTAGAATTCGGTTATATAATTAGATTACGGGTTATGTTTATGTAATTATTGTGAACTGAGGTTGAATATATGAACTGATGATATGAGCATGCTTGAAGATGTTATGAAATTGTTAAAAACTGTTAATTGATCTGAATTGTGAAACTGCCTAAGTTGTTTGCTGGAATCACGGAGTGATTGTTACAGGATTTATGGAAACCAGTTACACACACGGTTGCGACTCAGATTGCGAGTCGAAACCTTGCCGTCTCGACTCGAGACCACAACAGCACAAGCCGGAACCATGGTTGCGAGTCCCGTTGCGACTCGAGACCAGACCATGACGAACCGAGATCACCATTGCGACTCGCAACCAGCGGTTGCGACTCGTAATCTCCGGTTGCGACTCGAGATCGCCGGTTGCGACTCGAGACGAGTTAATGCACGTACACTGTTGGGCCTTCACTGTCACGGGTCCAATCATTTGGGCCCAACGAATTGGATTTGTGGACTGTTTGATAATTGGACCAGTATGTGCTTACTATTTGGGCCGGGTTATGTTGGGCCAGGGTTAACACGCACAAGTGTGCTCTTGACTGCTAGTTGGACTGCTTATCTGTTTGGGCCGACTACTTGGACTCGTTACATGATACGAACTGCTGATACGTTTATGTGTTTGCCATGATTATACGTGATACAATCTACGTGCTATATACGAACCTAACTTGCATAAATAACCATGATAGGACGTGGTTGACCATTTACTTGCTACCTGTACTCTTTTGTGTATCTGCCGAGCAAACCAAGGTGAGTTCACACAGCCAAGGCATGGGATTCCCGGGTTGGGAATTGGGTTGGATATGTTAATATTGAAAGAGTTACTCGTACTTACGCATTCTCCAGACTATAGACCATCGTCCTCAGGTTAGTCAGGACACGTTACGTAAAGCCTACGTAACCCATTATGTCGCCATTTGTCTCCCGGGTCGGGAGGACACGTTGCGTAAAGCCTACGTAACCCAATACCATCTGCTGGCTTCCAGGTCGGAAGGCCACGCTGCGTAAAGCCTACGTAGCCCCCACGCGTACCCATGTCCTCGGGGAAGGGCACGTCACGTAAAGCCTACGTGACCCTGTACGTTTTCCTGTTCTCGGTAAAGAAGAACACATGGTCGGAAGTTAGTCTAGTAAGTACCGTTAATGAGAAGCCCTCATTAACCAGGATAAACATGGGAAGCCCCCACCAGTAATATGAACACAAGGTTTGGGAAGCCCCCACCTTTAGTACACACTAGTATGGGAAGCCCCCACTAGCTATACTTATGCAGTATGTTATGAACTTACTTTCTGTGAACTCGCTCAACTAGTTTGTTGATTATTTGCTGCATGCCTTGCAGGACCTTAGGTACTTTATGGAGCTTGCACAGGGAGGAGCAGGTCGTTGTGGGATACGGATCATGAACTTATTCTGAACTTATAACTATTTTGAGATTACATACTATGCTTCCGCTATTTAAACGATGTTTGGTTTTGGAACATCAATCATGTCATGATGATTTACATTGATTACTTTTATTATTAAATGCTATGTTTGATATGATTGATGGCTTGATCCTGGTCAGTCACGCTCTCAAGCGGTGGTACTCCGCGGGTGGATTTTGGGGGTGTGACAGATTGGTATCAGAGCCATTGGTTATAGAGAACTTGGTTTTAATATGGGAAAACATTTTTATTAAAACCGGACTATAACCAGAACAGTGCTCACAACGATCCACAACGACGCTTCGCTCCACGTGCAAGACTCGACATCCTAGGTAACAAGGTTTATGTCTATTGCCTGTTTGCTAGAACTGTTTAGAACTTTGCTCGCACTACGCTTAGATACACATGATACTATAGCATGAGAATCCCTACGTGCTTACACTTTTCTGTCATCGCCCTACTCGCGAACCACTCTCATTTACGTTACTTTTTACTATGAAGATCATGTCTAGACGAATCAACATGACACAAGCCCAGTTAGAGGCTCTCGTTCAAGCTCAAGTTGCTGCGGCAGTTGCAGCAGCTCAAGCAGGTAGTATATCCTGCAGTATAGGCACACACTAGGATCTTTAGATCCTACATTAACTCTCGTATTTAACTTCGTCCTATTCATACACAATAGGTCAACACGCGCAGCAGCCTGTCTGCACGTTCAAGAACTTCATGGACTGTCGTCCAAATTCTTTCAGCGGCACCGAGGGGGCAGTGGGACTCCTCCATTGGTTTGAAAAGCTAGAATCAGTATTCGAAATGTGCGAGTGCCCTGAGGCTCGCAAGGTCAAGTTTGCCACCGGTACTTTGGAGGGAATAGCACTGACTTGGTGGAACGCCCAAGTTCAGATCTTAGGGTTGGCAGCTGCTAACGCCACCCCATGGAACGATTTTAAGGAACTCATCAAGCGTGAGTATTGCACGCGTGAAGATATTCACAAGCTGGAAGACGAGCTGTACAATCTGAAGATGGTTGGGTCAGAGATCGAAGCGTATACGAAACGGTCGAATGAGCTGGCCGTTCTGTGTCCAACTATGGTGGACCCTCCCTACAAGCGCATTGAGATGTATCTCAAGGGTTTGGCGCCAGAAATCCAGAGCCATGTTACCTCGGCTAATCTTGACAACATCCAGGAAATCCAGCGTCTCGCTCATCGCATCACCGACCAGGCGGTGGATCAGAACAAACTGCCTAAGCGTGTCAACGCTACTGCTACAGTCACTCCATCAGTTACTCCTGCTACTACTAGCGAAAGCAAAAGAAAATGGGATGGAGATTCTAGTAAAGGTTCAGCATCTGTTCAGCCACAATCTCAGCAGCAGAAGATTGACCACTATCAGGGTCCCAGTCAGCAATCCTCTAGTGGTCACAGGCAGAGGAGATATCAGGGAAGTCAACCTAAGTGCTACAATTGCCACAGACATCACAATGGCCCATGTAACAAGGGTCGTTGTCAAAGGTGTCTTAAGATGGGTCATGAGGCCAAAGACTGTAGGAGTCCACGGCCTGCAAATCAGAATCAGCAGCCTCAGCAACCAGCTCCACAGAACCAGCAGCAGCAACAGCAGCCACAGCGTGGAAACCGGGGGTGTTTCCAGTGTGGGGCTGAAGGTCACTTCAAACGCGATTGTCCTCAGTTGAACCAGAATCGCAACAACAACAATCAGGGCAACGGCAACAACAACGGGGGAAACAACAACAATAACGGCAATGAAGCTCGTGGTCGTGCATTCGTACTAGGTCGAGGCGACGCAGTGAACGATCCCAACGTTGTTATGGGTAAGTTTCTCCTCGACAATATTTACGTTACTGTTTTATTTGATTCGGGTGCGGATACAAGCTATATGTCTGTGAAAATGTGTCAACTGCTAAAACGTGCACCAACACTTTTACCCACCAAACATGTAGTAGAGTTAGCTAACGGTAAAAGTCTAGAAGCCACGCACGTAGTTCAGGGTTGTAATCTTATCCTAGCTGGCCAAGCCTTCTCTATTGATCTCATTCCCATAGTCTTGGGTAGCTTCGACGTTGTGATTGGGATGGATTGGTTATCCCAACACCAGGCAGAAATCTTATGCAGCGAGAAGGTTATTCGCATTCCTCGTTCTGGTCAGGAACCTCTAGAAGTTCAAGGCGACAAGAGTGGTGCAGTGGTTGGCATCATCTCTTTCTTGAAGGCTCAGAAATGTTTACGAAAGGGGCACACTGCCATTCTAGCACTCGTTACAGACGCATCAGCAAAAGAAAAGAAATTGGAGGATATTCCAATTGTACGTGATTACCCTCAGGTATTTCCTGAAGACTTACCTGGCTTACCGCCTCATCGTCAGGTCGAATTTCAGATCGAGCTCGCTCCAGGAGCAGCACCCATAGCTCGCGCACCATATCGTCTAGCTCCATCAGAATTGGAGGAACTGTCTAAGCAGTTACAAGAGCTCTTGGAAAAGGGTTTTATTCGTCCAAGCTCTTCGCCTTGGGGAGCTCCAGTACTTTTCGTGAAAAAGAAAGACGGTACGTTCAGGATGTGCATCAACTACCGTGAACTCAACAAGGTGACGGTGAAGAACCGTTACCCTCTTCCGCGCATCGACGACTTATTCGACCAGTTGCAAGGGTCGTGCTACTATTCGAAGATAGATTTAAGGTCGGGGTACCATCAGCTGAGAGTCCGGGATGAGGACATCTCCAAGACAGCCTTCAGAACTCGTTACGGTCACTACGAGTTTCTTGTCATGCCGTTCGGGTTAACGAACGCGCCTGCTGTATTTATGGATCTTATGAACAGGGTGTGCAAACCCTATCTTGACAAGTTCGTCATTGTCTTCATCGACGACATTCTGATTTACTCCAAGAGTCAGGAGGAACACGAGCAGCATCTTCGCCTTATTTTGGAACTCCTTCGGAAGGAACAGCTGTACGCCAAGCTTTCTAAATGCGACTTCTAGCTTCGTGAAGTCCACTTCTTAGGCCATGTGGTGAACAGGGATGGGATCCATGTCGATCCATCCAAGGTAGATTCGATCAGAAACTGGCCTGCACCGCGTACGCCAACGGAAATACGCCAATTCTTGGGTCTGGCAGGTTACTACAGACGGTTTATTAGAGACTTTTTGAAGATTGCTCAGCCGCTTACGCTACTGACACAGAAGGGTGTTACCTATCGCTGGGGAGAACCCCAGGAGACTGCTTTTCAGCACCTAAAGGATAGACTTTGCAGTGCACCTATCCTCTCGTTGCCAGAGGGCACAGATGACTTCGTGGTTTATTGTGATGCATCCATTCGGGGACTGGGATGTGTGTTAATGCAGCGCGACAAGGTTATCGCTTACGCCTCTCGTCAACTCAAGATTCATGAACGCAACTACACGACGCACGATTTAGAGCTGGGAGCTGTTGTTTTCGCGCTTAAGATATGGCGACACTACCTGTACGGTACCAGGTGCACGATTTACACCGATCACAGGAGTCTCGAGCATATCCTTAAGCAGAAGGATTTGAACATGCGTCAACGACGATGGGTCGAGTTACTTAACGACTACGAATGCGCTATCAAGTATCATCCAGGCAAAGCCAATGTTGTGGCTGACGCCCTCAGTCGGAAAGACACTCTACCACGGCACGTGCGAGCGCTACAGCTTACGATTCAGTCTAGCCTTCCAGCACAGATACGAAATGCTCAGGTAGAAGCATTGAAACCAGAAAATGTCAAGGCTGAAGCCTTACGCGGCTCACGACAGCAAATGGAACAGAAGGCAGACGGCGCCTACTATGTAACGGGGCGTATTTGGGTCCCACTTTATGGCGGTCTACGCGAACTTGTGATGGACGAAGCACACAAGTCTCGCTATTCGGTACATCCAGGGTCGGATAAAATGTACCACGACATCAGCACTACTTATTGGTGGCCTAGCATGAAGGCCCACATTGCTACGTACGTTGGAAAATGTTTGACCTGTGCGAGAGTCAAGGTTGAATATCAGAAACCAGCTGGCCTACTTCAGCAGCCTAAGATACCTCAATGGAAATGGGAAGAAATTTCCATGGATTTCGTTACAGGCCTACCTAGATCCCAGCGTGGGAACGATACGATATGGGTGATCGTTGATCGACTCACCAAGTCTGCACACTTCCTGCCTATAAAGGAAACGGATAAGTTCTCCACCCTTGCAGACGTATATCTTAAAGAAGTTGTTTCAAGGCACGGGGTGCCCACGTCCATCATTTCGGATCGCGACGCACGATTCACGTCAGAGCTTTGGCAAGCGATGCATAAATCCTTTGGCTCACGGTTAGACATGAGCACAGCATATCATCCTCAGACGGATGGGCAGTCTGAGCGAACGATTCAAACACTTGAAGACATGCTTAGGGCATGCGTTATCGATTTCGGCAACGGCTGGGAAAAGCACCTCCCTTTGGTGGAGTTTTCGTACAATAATAGTTATCACACCAGCATTCAAGCCGCTCCATTCGAGGCATTGTACGGACGTAAATGCCGGTCACCTCTCTGTTGGGCAGAGGTGGGGGATAGTCAGATCACGGGTCCAGAGATTGTAGTGGACGCCACAGAAAAGATTGCACAGATACGACAACGCATGGCGGCAGCACGCGACCGTCAGAAAGCCTACGCGGACAAGCGTAGAAAGCCATTGGAATTTGAGGTCGGGGACCGGGTTTTATTGAAAGTTTCACCCTGGGAGGGTGTGGTTCGTTTTGGCAAACGGGGCAAACTGAATCCGCGATACGTCGGACCATTCGAAATTATAGAAAAGATTGGCAAAGTAGCATACAAGTTGAACCTACCAGCTGAACTCGGGGCAGTTCACAATGTTTTTCATGTATCGAACTTAAAGAAGTGCCTATCAGATGAAAACCTCATCATTCCTTTTAAGGAACTCACGATCGACGAGCGGTTGCAGTTCGTCGAGGAACCAGTAGAAATCACGGACCGGGATGTGAAGGTCCTCAAAAACAAGAGAATCCCTCTTGTTCGAGTTCGCTGGAACTCCAAACGTGGCCCAGAGTACACCTGGGAACGCGAAGACAGGATGACAGAAAAGTACCCCCAGTTATTCGAAACCAATGCTACCACTACTGAGGCTGAAGCTACTACTTCGGAATTTCGGGACGAAATTCCAGATCAACGGGGGGAGGATGTGACACCCCAGGAAGATCAGTGAACAATACAGTTTACCTAGCTTCCTCAGTGAGTGCATACCAAATTTCGGGACGAAATTTCCAATTAGTAGGGGATAATGTGACAACTCGTACTTTACCGTCTCGTACATTACGTGTAACCATTGAACTAATGTGAATTATGTGATTAAGTTGTGTGATCGAATGTTACGTGCTATATAATTTCATGAGAATGTGTATGTTACTACTTGAACCGAATGCCCAACCGAACACAAACCCACTCGGTCCATACAATTGGACTCGAGACCATGAGATAGCCCAAGTGGGGTTTCGGCCCACTTCCTTTCCATACGTACATGTATCTCATTAGGGTTTTTGTTTACACAATCTTGGCAACCAAGAACACACACAAACACCAAGCTCTCTCTCTCTCTCTCGGCTCGGAACCGAAGACTGCCGAACACCCTTCGAAGCTTTTGAATCTGAATCCCTCTCTTCCCATCCCGGTTAGTATGATGTTCATGATGACGTGTTTATATGATTTTGTTAGTAACCGGATCACATGCTAGTTGGATCGATTGATGATGGTTTGTATTTGATTATATGTTGTATGAAGGCATGATAACCGAATGGTATGTTTCTAATTGTTCTTGTTGTAACCCTGGATCGGTTTGTATACTTGTGCTTGTAATCGGCTGTGATGATTCTAATGTGCAAACATGTTTAGGGGAAGGCATGGTTGATCTAGAATTCGGTTATATAATTAGATTACGGGTTATGTTTATGTAATTATTGTGAACTGAGGTTGAATATATGAACTGATGATATGAGCATGCTTGAAGATGTTATGAAATTGTTAAAAACTGTTAATTGATCTGAATTGTGAAACTGCCTAAGTTGTTTGCTGGAATCACGGAGTGATTGTTACAGGATTTATGGAAACCAGTTACACACACGGTTGCGACTCAGATTGCGAGTCGAAACCTTGCCGTCTCGACTCGAGACCACAACAGCACAAGCCGGAACCATGGTTGCGAGTCCCGTTGCGACTCGAGACCAGACCATGACGAACCGAGATCACCATTGCGACTCGCAACCAGCGGTTGCGACTCGTAATCTCCGGTTGCGACTCGAGATCGCCGGTTGCGACTCGAGACGAGTTAATGCACGTACACTGTTGGGCCTTCACTGTCACGGGTCCAATCATTTGGGCCCAACGAATTGGATTTGTGGACTGTTTGATAATTGGACCAGTATGTGCTTACTATTTGGGCCGGGTTATGTTGGGCCAGGGTTAACACGCACAAGTGTGCTCTTGACTGCTAGTTGGACTGCTTATCTGTTTGGGCCGACTACTTGGACTCGTTACATGATACGAACTGCTGATACGTTTATGTGTTTGCCATGATTATACGTGATACAATCTACGTGCTATATACGAACCTAACTTGCATAAATAACCATGATAGGACGTGGTTGACCATTTACTTGCTACCTGTACTCTTTTGTGTATCTGCCGAGCAAACCAAGGTGAGTTCACACAGCCAAGGCATGGGATTCCCGGGTTGGGAATTGGGTTGGATATGTTAATATTGAAAGAGTTACTCGTACTTACGCATTCTCCAGACTATAGACCATCGTCCTCAGGTTAGTCAGGACACGTTACGTAAAGCCTACGTAACCCATTATGTCGCCATTTGTCTCCCGGGTCGGGAGGACACGTTGCGTAAAGCCTACGTAACCCAATACCATCTGCTGGCTTCCAGGTCGGAAGGCCACGCTGCGTAAAGCCTACGTAGCCCCCACGCGTACCCATGTCCTCGGGGAAGGGCACGTCACGTAAAGCCTACGTGACCCTGTACGTTTTCCTGTTCTCGGTAAAGAAGAACACATGGTCGGAAGTTAGTCTAGTAAGTACCGTTAATGAGAAGCCCTCATTAACCAGGATAAACATGGGAAGCCCCCACCAGTAATATGAACACAAGGTTTGGGAAGCCCCCACCTTTAGTACACACTAGTATGGGAAGCCCCCACTAGCTATACTTATGCAGTATGTTATGAACTTACTTTCTGTGAACTCGCTCAACTAGTTTGTTGATTATTTGCTGCATGCCTTGCAGGACCTTAGGTACTTTATGGAGCTTGCACAGGGAGGAGCAGGTCGTTGTGGGATACGGATCATGAACTTATTCTGAACTTATAACTATTTTGAGATTACATACTATGCTTCCGCTATTTAAACGATGTTTGGTTTTGGAACATCAATCATGTCATGATGATTTACATTGATTACTTTTATTATTAAATGATATGTTTGATATGATTGATGGCTTGATCCTGGTCAGTCACGCTCTCAAGCGGTGGTACTCCGCGGGTGGATTTTGGGGGTGTGACAATAACCAAGGTAGAGGCGGGCAAAGTAGCTAAGCACGAAAAGGCTTGCATCGAAAATCAGCATGTGTTCGTCCCGTGCACTTTCGATACCTTTGGTGCTCTCACCCCTGACGCGGTGCGGTTCCTCAAGCGGGTTCAGCAGGTGGTAAGCAGTAACAACGCGCATGTTAAGGGACAAAATTTTGTGTTTAGCAGGGTAGGGTTTTCCATTCAGAAGGGAGTAGCGGCGCAACTTGCTGCTCGTCTACCTGCCATTAGTCTGTAATCGTCTTTGTTTTAATGTAAACTTTGGTCGGCGGTGTCAGAAGAACATGATTCTTTATAAAAAAATATATGGTTTAGCATTCATAATATTAAAATAGGACTAAGATACTCTTTTTCTATTATATAAAACAATATTTTTATTTAGGGTCATGGAGGGATTTGGGCGGAAAAATTGATGACGTAAAATATTATGGTGACACGTGTTCACTTTTGTATTCATTTATTAATATTAATATTAATATTAATTAGTTGATTATTTTATTTAATTTTTCTTTAATAACCTTTTTATAATATTTTATTTAACTTTTTTTTCTTTTATATATTGTGTTCGTTAATTTAAAATATATATATATATATATATATAAAGTTGTGTTTATTTTTTTTGTTAAATTTTAAATTATATCTTATTAAAAATAAAGTTGTATTTACAATAAATTATTTATTTGTATCGTGAACTAGAAATAGACATTTCCTACTGAGTATCGGCATCGTACTCATGTTTAAACAAACCGACTTGTTAACGTGTAACACGAATCAATTCTCGTGTTCCTCATCATACAAAACTTTTCTGATAAATCATATTCTGCCATTACAAGACTCCACCAAAAAAAAAAAAAAAAATCACTTTATACTTTACAACTTACAAGACCACAAGCAAGTAACAAAACAAAAAAGTTTATAATGTGTTCCCAGCAAAGAATCTTTCTTTTGCTGTTAATAACTATACAACTATTCCATGTGTTTTATATTCTCTTTCAATTTTTAAACCGCATCTTGCATACCAAACTGCATTTTCTTTGTTTGTATTTGTATTTTTCCAAAGATACTTTATAACATAAATATTCTGTTCATTAAATATACTTTAGATTGCATGATATATAATGTCACATTGGAATTTTATATTCTTGTAGTGATTAGTATTGAATAATTAAAACAGTTATTGGGATTCTCCATATGACAACGAGAATTGGGTCGGTATCAGTACAGTATTGGCATTCGCTATAACAACCGAAAAAGAAAACCCAAAAAATAAAGTTGTGATATGCCTAAAAGGATATGAACACACGTTTTATATTGATTGAAACCATAAAAACAAATAATGGTACGGGTTCCAATAATGATAATACTGGTACCGATGTTGTTTGGTTCTAATCGATCCATCACGTACCGACACTAGCTATAGCTCACGATACTATAATTTTTTTTTTTTTTTTTAATTTTGACTCCAACTACGTATTCAATAAAAGTTACACCGAATATCAAGAAGAAGAATTTAAAAACAACTACGTATTCAAGCTTTTTAAAAATGTTAAGGAACACAAGTTAATATGTGAAAAAATCAAATTAAATAATAAATATAGCCCGACAAAGACATATTTTGGGAAAGGATGCACGGATGTGAACTCACATGTGATAGTTATTAAAACACTAGATGTTGCTCGTATTTACTATGTTTTAAGGGTATGTTTGGCTAAGCTTTTCCAACTAACTTATTGACTTATTCACTTAATCAAAAAGCTAAAAAGGAGTTTTAGTGTTTAGCAAACCTAAAAGTCCTTTACAAAATGACTTTTTAAAAGAAGGAAAAAGAGTTTTTGAGAAGTTAACATATTGCGACTTTTTATCAACTTATAACTTTTCATACAACAAATTACCATATTACCCCTGATTTAACACTCCTTATACTATATTTGTTTGTCCTTTTAGTCATTTTACATCAATAAGCTAAGCCAAACACTTTTTAAAAAACAATTTATTGACTTATTGGCTTTTCTCACTCCATAAGCTAATCTAAACACTTTTTTAAAAACTCCTTGCCAAAAAGTCATAAGTCAATAAGTCATTTTCACAAAAAGTCATTTTTCACTTAAATAAGCTTAGCCAAACATGCCCTAAATATATACTAGGATTTCCCCACCGCATGTTGCAGGTGGGAATCCACATACGAACTAAATGAAAAGACCAGTATAAAGCTGTAAAATATAATTGTGTAAAACAGCTAAAAACTAAAAAAAAGTAGTAAATAGAAGAAAATATGATGATGTGGTGTTGTGACCCGACATGCTAGATATTACCAAGCTGCAACAACCACCACTCGCACTTTTATATTATTTTAGTTGATGAACTTAAATAAATAATTGATCGATAACATAGATATTTGTTGTAAGAAAACCATAGTGTAGAAGAGAAACAGTTAAAAAGTTTTCATTTTATTATATATTAAGAGGTTGATTATATACACATTCCCTATAATCTAATCTCTCACACTTTACAAACGGTTGTTTGAAAAGTAATCAAAAGACTATTTGTGAGTCTCTATATTAAATCATAGCCCTCTTTGAATTCCAAAAGGTCGTTTGTATATATATTGAACAACCATTTACAGGTCTGCATATCAAATCATTGCCTTTAAATTTCAAACAGTCGTTTGCATATATGTGAAACGTTCGTCTGATGACGTGAAATAGTGTAGGATTAGAAAGCAAAAGTGTGAGTATACAACACCCATATATACCGCTGATGACGTGAAATAGTGTAGGATTAGAAAGCAAAAGTGTGAGTATACAACACCCATATATACCGCTAATTTATAACATTTGTACGATTATCACATAAATTTCTTCTCTTTATCACATTAGTTTGATAATCGTATTGAACTTGTTCCTACTTGCCATTAGTTTGTAATCGTATTGAACTTGTTCCTATCATATAGATAATTAACATATTTTCTTTTGTTTTCAAAAAAAAAATCATCAGCTTCAATTCAATCCAATAATGTGAATTAAACATTTCTTCTCAAATGAACCTTTCCCTTATCACATATATGTGAATTCATATTTTTTCAAAAAAAAACGCTAAAAAACGCCCTATGTAATAGGTTCCGGACATTTTTGGACGTTATTTTTGAAATTAAAAAAAAAACGCCCCACTACGAAGGGTGGTACACATCAAACAATTTGAAGCGTTTTGAGAATTTTTATTTTCTGTTTCTTGTGAATTTATGTTTTTACATTTACGTGGTCATCAAAAATTCAAAGGTTCCGATTGATGTGAGGGCCACCTTGATTAATGATGTGGTGAGTGGTCCCACACGTGGAACATGTGTTTCTTGTAGCATTGTGCCATTGGGAGACTCATCCTATAAATAATTTTGTTCACTTGAAATAAAATAATGTAATATATATTTTTTTTGTTTTGGTTTAAAAATATTACTTTTATTTCTCTCAGATGACTTTTGATATTATTAATACTTTACACAAACTTGATACGCATTGGGATATCTATATCTATCTATAATCTATACATATAATAAAGTAAACCATTTAGTGCCACATGTCACTCTATGGGGTGATCTCAATTATGTTTTCCCGCCTAAACAAATAGATATTGTTAATACTAGGTTACAACCACGTGTATTACACGGGTTGAAAAAATAAATATAGTTAACATATGATGCAAAATGATAATAATACTAACAACAACAACAACAATAATGTTATAAACCAGACATTTTAGGCCCAACCCATTACTTATGGGCTTTAGGGTTTCCAACTATGTTTATCTCTATATATTGTAATGTTGAATATTGTGAAGAATTGAATCAAGTTTATCTCTATTTCTCTTTAGTTTTTATCACGTTATCAGCACCTTTGCCTCTACACTGGGATTAACAGGCCGTCTGCAACAAATCATCTCCAATAGTTGTTTGATATTCTTGACCGGAGTTTGGAATCGCTTCACGCAGCGGAACATAACATTGTTTCTTGCACCCGGTACACATCATCCAAATCTCCACACTGTTTTTTTTCTTGCAGTCTAGCAAAATAGAATCTGAGTTTAGAACCTGCAGATCTAGCAAAATAGAACCCGAAGTTCTAATTATAAAGAACCCGAATATACACATGCTTCTTCGCATCACCTCTGAGCTTAAATTATGTGGTGAACAAATCACCGACAAAGAAATGATTGAGCAAACTACCTCAACGTTCCATTTATCCAACATGCTCCTGACGCAGAAGTACAGGGAACGTAATTCTACAATACAATAGATTTGATGTACTGCTCCTGATGCAGCAGTACAGGGAATGTAATTTTACAAAATATTCTGAGCTCATATCATGTTTTACTGGTCACGGAACAAAACAACAAGCTCATACTATAAAATCATTAGATGCGTGTTATGTGATGATTTTTTTTACTATAAAATCATTAGACTATATTTTTACTTTGTTTGAATTTTATTCAAGCTCTAGTGGTATTTTATGTTTTGAACTATTGTTATGGTTTCATTTAAAACCTAGTGATGCTTGATTTATAGTTGCATGATGTTTTTATCATACTCAAACATGCAATTTCTTATACTTAACATGTTTTATTATTTCCAGAAGAAATATGTATACTAGCTCCAGCAGAGCTATTATTGGTGATGAATGTCTGGTAGATAGTGGTAGTACTAACACTATTCTCAAAGATATGAAATTTTTCTCTGAGTTGTCTCCGGCAGAGACACCGATTAGTACTATATCTGGTGTCAGTAACCTTATCGAAGGCTCCGGCAGAGCACACATAACATTATCTTCGGGTACCCAATTAACTATTGATAATGCATTATATTCTAGTAAATCCAAAAGAAATTTACTCAGCTTTAAAGATATTCGAAAAAATGGTTACCACCTAAAAACAATATCTGAAAATAATATTGAATATCTTCAAATTACTTCAAACAAAAACGGCAAAGAAACAATTTTTAAACAATTAGAAGCCTTATCCTCTGGGTTATATTGTACTAATATCAATCCTATCGGATCATACATGGTGGGTCACCAAAAGCTGTTAGATAAAGATACATTCAATATATGGCATGACCGTCTAGGTCACCCTGGTAGCATAATGATGAGACGAATAATCAAAAGTGCAACCGGGCACCCTCTCAAAAAACTTAAAAGTTTTGCTACCACAAGACTTATTATGTGCAGCATGCTCTCTGGGTAAACTTATAACTCGACCCTCACAAACTAAATTGATACATGAAACCCCCTCATTTTTGGAAAGAATCCAAGGGGATATTTGTGGGCCTATTCATCCTCCGTGTGGACCATTCCGCTATTTTTTGGTTTTAATAGACGCATCCTCCAGGTGGTCACATGTGAGCCTTTTAGCTACTCGAAATATAGCATTTGCCCGACTTTTAGCTCAAATCATACAATTGAGAGCCAATTTCCCCGACAATCAAATTAAAAACATTCGGATGGATAATGCGGGAGAGTTCATATCTCAATCTTTTAATGACTATTGTATGTCAATCGGGATCAATGTTGAACATTCAGTACCTCATGTTCACACACAAAACGGTTTAGCTGAATCTCTAATCAAACGATTACAAATAATCGCTAGACCACTCTTAATGAGATGTAAATTACCATCTTCTGCATGGGGTCATGCTATTTTGCATGCCGCTGCACTGATTAGATTGAGACCAACTGCTGATCACGAATACTCCCCATTGTAACTGGTCTCTGGACGAGAACCAAGTTTGTCCCACCTTGGTTTTTGGTTGTGCGGTATATGTACCAATACCGCCACCACAACATACTACAATGGGACCCCAAAGAAGACTGGGTATCTATGTTGGTTTTAACTCCCCGTCCATTATTAGATACTTAGAACCAATGACGGGAGACATGTTTACAGCACGGTATGCTGACTGTCATTTTGATGAAACGATGTTCCCAGCCTTATGGGGAGATAAGGACAAAGAAAGACTGGTAACACAAGAAATAACGTGGAATGCATCATCGCTATCAAATCTCGACCCCCGAAGTGGTCAATGTGAATATGATGTCCGAAAGATCATACATTTGCAAAGAATAGCGAATGAATTACCAGATGCATTCACAGACACGAATAGAGTGACAAAGTCACATGTACCAGCATCAAATGTACCTGCTCGAATTGAAGTAATCCCAGAAGTGATTACTATACAACGAAAGCGTGGGAGACCAATCGGTTCCAAAGACAAAAACCCACGGAAACGAAAAGAGCAAAGTAACGCAGTTGGTGAAAACTCACAAAAGATTATAAGTGAAACCCCGGTAGAGGTAAATGTCCCAGAAGAGACAACTATGAATCCAGAGGAAAATGAAGTTTCAGAAGAAACACCGGTACCGAACGAAAATGAGATCTCTATTAATTATGTACAAGATAGTACAATGTGGAACCTGAATAAAACACGTGTTGATGATATATTCGCATATGCTATAGCAACGGATGTAATCAACGAAAATGATTACGTAGCAAAAACTTTAGAAGAGTGCATGCACATAAATGATTGGCCAAGATGGCAAGAAGCCATAAATGCCGAACTAAATTCGCTCGAAAAGCGACATGTTTTCGGACCTGTAGTCCGAACGCCCATAGACGTCAAACCAGTAGGTTATAAATGGGTGTTTGCAATAAAGAGAAATGAAAAGAATGAGATTGTACGATATAAGGCTCGACTTGTAGCACAAGGGTTTTCCCAAATCCCAGGAGTTGATTATGAGGAAACGTATTCCCCTGTAGTGGATGCGATAACCCTTAGGTTCCTAATCGGCCTCACAATCTCTGAAGGACTTCATATGAGACTAATGGATGTTGTCACCGCATACTTATACGGGACACTTGAAAATGACATCTACATGAAAATCCCTAAAGGATTAAAATTGCCTGAAGCATTAAAATCAACACCTCGAGATATGTGTTCTATAAAGCTCCAGAGATCTTTATATGGTCTCAAACAATTTGGTCGCATGTGGTACAATCGACTTAGTGAATATCTCGAAAAAGAAGGATACAAGTCTGATGTAATCAGTCCATGTGTCTTTATAAAAAGATCAGTCTCAAATTTCACTATAATAGCAGTCTATGTTGACGATATCAACATTATTGGATCTCCTGAAGAGATAGAGAAAGCTGCTCAGTTGTTGAAGAAGGAATTTGAAATGAAAGATCTTGGTATGACGAAATTATGCATCAGACTACAATTTGAGTATCTGTGCAATGGCACATTTGTCCATCAATCAAACTACATCCAGAAGATGTTAATACGTTTTAATATGGATAAAGCACATCCGTTTAGCGTACCTATGGTTGTCCGACCGCTAGATCCACACAAGGATCCTTATCGCCCTCAAGAAGAAGGCGAAGAAGTACTTGGTCCAGAAGTACCGTACTTAAGCGCGATCGGTGCCCTTATGTATCTCGCAAATAACACAAGACCTGACATTGCATTTGCAGTACATGTACTAGCGAGATACAGTTCGAATCCAACACGTAGACACTGGAATGGTGTAAAACATATATTCCGGTATGTTTGCGGGACACAAGACTTAGGTCTTTTCTATCAGAAAGATCAAAAGTCCCAGCTTGTTGGGTATGCTGATGCCGGATATCTATCAGATCCTCACAAAGCAAAATCTCAGACAGGTTATGTATTCACATATGGTGGCACATCAATTTCTTGGAAGTCAACTAAGCAAACACTTACAGCAACATCATCAAATCATGCCGAATTAATAGCACTATATGATGCTGGTAGGGAATGTGTGTGGTTGAGATCAATGATTAATCACACACAAGAAGCATGCCGATTAGAACAGATCAAGAAGGAGCCAACGATTATTTATGAAGATAATGCTGCTTGCATAGCTCAGATCAGAGAAGGTTACATCAAGGGTGATCGAACAAAGCACATCTCACCAAAGTTTTTCTCAACATATGACTTGCAAAAAGAAGGGGAAATTGATGTTCGCCAGATCAAGTCAAATGAAAATTTAGCTGACCTGTTCACGAAATCTTTACCTAGAAGCAGTTTCGAGCAGCTATCACACAAGATCGGTCTTCGTAGATTGAAAGATGTTTGTTGAATTCATGGGGAGAATTATACACGCTGTACTCTTTTTCCCTTAACTAAGTTTTGTCCCACTGGGTTTTCTTAGTAAGGTTTTTAATGAGGCAGCATAGCTGATCCAATAGTATCAGTTTATTTATTCAGGTCCTGAAGTACCTATTTAACATCATCCTGAAGCATGTTGTTAAACTGTGTTTAATTCTAAATGTCTGAGGGGGAGTGTTATAAACCAGACATTTTAGGCCCAACCTGTTACTTATGGGCTTTAGGGTTTCCAGCTATGTTTATCTCTATATATTGTAATGTTGAATATTGTGAAGAATTGAATCAAGTTTATCTCTATTTCTCTTTAGTTTTTATCAAATAAAAGTATTTTATGCGATTTGGTAGATAATTTCTAAGAACACATTTATCACACTTCATGATAGCGTTAGGTTATAAGCTAGTTATCTTTTATGTAGTTTCATTTGTGTAACATCCTGATTTTAGAACTACATATTACTAATAATACATTTACCACGAAGGTAATAATAATAATAAAATGTATTTAGTTAGAAAATATATAAACAATATCTATAATTATGGCTTATCACTTATCAGTTAGAAAATATATAAATAATAATTAGACCTAAAGAATAGGTAAAATAAAAATAAAACTTATCTATAATAATTATTGTTTATCACTTACCAGTTAGGAAATATATAAATTATATTTAAACCTAAAGGATAGCAACTAAATTAGAGGAAAAAAGGGGCAGAAAAACAATTATGAGAATGCATAGTAATTCAACACGTGTCCCCTTATAGGTTTCTTTTATTATATAGTATAGATTATTGTATTATTATTATTATTATTATTATTATTATTATTATTATTATTATCTATAATAAAATAAACTTCTTGGGGACACATGACACTTCCTGAGCGCTCTCTAATTGTGTTTTCTTGTTTAAATCAATCTTCTAATTTGGAGAGTTTACTAGTGGCGATAAGCATAAAAAATAGAGAGCAAAATGGTGATGATGATTTATTATTTTATTTTAAGTATATTTAATTTTCTTTCCTTTTAAGTTAGTTATGAAAGATGGCATATTCATATGATTCGAAATTTATAATTTCAATAAGTTATAGATAATCACTCTTATTTTTTTTCCAATAAGTTGTAGATAACCACTCTTATTTATTTTTTTATTAGTTAAAAAAAAGTTAGTTTTCCATGTTTAACCACTTTTGTTTTATTAGTTATCTATTAAATATTGCGACTCATAATAATTAACATGTACGAGTTGATGGGTTACATTTATATTAACTCATTTATGTCAATATGGTATATAAATGTTACTGTCTTTGTTTTGCATTTACAGGAAATACCTATATTATATAGTTTAAATTGTTCAACCCGTGTAACACACGGGGAACTAACCTAGTATATAATAAAAGAAACCATGTTAGAGACACATGGCGCTCTATGAGGCATTCGTAATTATTTTTTTAAATATTTACTAAGGAAAGTTAATTATTGATAATATTAAATTTAAAATTTTAAATTTATAGAAGAGATTTAATGATAAAGACAACGATAACTGATAATAATATATTAATTATTATAATTATATATTAATTATTAAAATTTAAAAAAAATATATTAGCGTTTTAAATATTTAGAGTTAATTACATAGTTAGTCCATATGGTTTGCACAAAATAACATACTTAGGTACTAATAGTTTAAAATCACACTCTAGGGTATTAACTTTTCGTTTTGTAACTTTGGGAGTATTAACGTTATTTGTAGGTTTAAAATCACATTCTATTAGTAACTAAGTATGTTATTTTGTGCAAACCATAGGGACTAACTATGTTAATACCTAGAAAATATTTTATTTAATTGGTAGTTTTACTTGTTTTTATATTTGATGATAAGTACAAGGATAACTGATAATCACATACTAAAATAAAAATATTTATTTTAATCAACTGTTTCGTTAAAAGGATTTATTCAATACATGTAGAACATATATATTTTTTATACATGTGGTATAATTAGAATCCTACTTTTAATAAAGGATCTCATTATCCCGTTTTACACTCCAATAAAATAATAATATTACCTCATAATATCCAACTTATCTCTTGGTGTATTTAATATTTTTTAGTAAAATATTTCTTTTTTTTCTGCTGATTATCCAACATCAAGTAATGCGTAAGTTTCTAACCTAATAATAAATAAAAAAACAAAGTAAAATGTTATAAACCATGTAATACACAACTCTCTAACCTAATAAAAAATAAAGTGAGATGTTACAATAAGTAAATAGTAACTCAAAGTTCATTTTGTTAGAAAACACATCTTGATGACTAAATGTGTTAACGGATTACATTATTCGTGTAAGACATGTGTTTCAAATCGTGCAATACACGAGTTTTTAAAAGATGTAACTATTTTATTACTTAGTTTATAAAGTTATATTCATTCAACCCGTGTAATACACGGGGTTCTAACCTAGTTATTATATATATAAAATGCTATAGCATGTTTGCTACAGTGTTTTTATTTTGTTCTTTTCTTTTCTTTTCTTTTTTTTTTTCTTTTAATTTATTGTCCTTTTGTTTTTTTCAATCGTAACTTTGTACTTTAAATAATTTATGTATTTTATAAATTCCTGATATTGTATGGGTAACGAAATGAACCGTCTTGATATCGACCGAACAACGTCGGTATCGATACTGATATTCGGTTTTTATTGTTTTTGTTTGCTCCATTGTTTTTATTTTGTCCTTTTCTTTTTTTTTCTTTTAATTTGTTGTCCTTTTGTTTTAATCACAACTTTATACTTTAAATAACTTACGTTCCTTTATTTTATAAATTCCTGATATTGTACGGGTAACGAAATGAACCGCGTTGATATCGATTGAATAACGTCGGTATCGATACTGGTATTCGGTTTTTATAGTTTTTGATGATATAAAATACGTGTCGATATCCTTTTAGTCATATCACAAGTTCGGCACCATTATCGGTATTCATTTTTATTGTTTCAATGAATGTAAAACACGTGTCGATATCCTTTTGGTCATATAATGACTTTATTTTTTTTTTTCTCTCTTTTGGTTGTGATAGCAAATGTTGGTACCGTAACGAACCAAACAAATATCAACCATATTCACACCATTCATGTTATGATTGCATCTACGTTTCCATTTAAAATTTGTTCAAAGTCGGGTAGCCCCTGCCGCGGAGCGCGGGTGCAACCGACTAGTTTTATAACAAACAAGCCATCTTTAAATATAATATACTTTTAGCTTCCAAACATACTTTTATTTTTATATACCTTAAAACAAGCTAGAATTGCATGTATTACTTTGATTGAATAAATATAATGTTATATTATTATATAACTAATAATAATAACAGAGTTAATTTATTAAAAAAAAACTCGTGTATTGTACAGTTTGATTAAACTCGTTAATTACATACGGTGAATAAAATATAATGTAATCTATTAATATACACATTTGTCAAGATATGTCTTAAAGAAAATGAACTTTGTTAAGTTAATTTATAAGACATATTTTTCTTTCATCTAGGTATTAATTTTATGTATGCAATTGTCAATGCTCTATCTAACAAATTGATCATAATAGCAATTGTCAATACATGATTTCCGTGGTACATCAAGATAATATTAGAAAATAAACTAAGAATAAAAGATACGGGATACTATTTAGAGGATGAAATCTTATTATTTTATTTAGTTTATATCAAAACATAATGTTATTTTCAGTGTACTCCTTCCTAAAGAATACAATGCTTTGTCTTATTAATCTTTATTGGTTTTTATTTAAATATTATCTACATATTGACGTCATTTCCCCAATATATACCTTTTATAACATCTACAAATCTTCATGGTGACCTATATATGTCAGATCAACCTTTTCCGATTTTACCTTTACATTTTCACTTGTTAGTTTATTTAGGTCATGTGTTATACACACGACGGAGACGGGGGGATGCGTGGTGCTTAGGTAACATCGCGGAAGGGCAAGGAACACCACGATGCCCCCCCCCCCCCCAATCCTGCAACTAAAGTGTGGACCATGTACTAATAATCATTTGAAACAAAGAAGGATTTAAGGATGATGCAAAGATGGAAGCTGATGCGAAGGTTTGAAGTGACGGGAACACCATGTCAGTACTTTGGCATAATGCTAGGAACGAAGAGTCCACTAGTATAACACTTGCCCTTAGACTATGGGGTGTGGGACATGGGTTGGGGCGGTGGAGGGGGTTTAACGCTAGCTACACCACCCCGGATTGGCGTTGCGCTTAGCGTGGAGATTCTGCCTAGCGTGGGCGGAGGGAGGGGGGCTGGGTGACATGGCGGGCTATGGTTGATTGGTTCAAAGTAACCGTTGGGGGTAGCGGCTATGCCAAACCATTTTTTTTTTAAAATTACATTTTATACCTATAAATACCCAACCCCAAACCATATTTTCCCATTCTTCTTCAACCACACCCACACCAAAAAAAAAAAAGAAAAAAAATCAAACATGGTGCATTGGACCGAAGGGGAAGAAATCACACTTGTTACATCGATTGTCGATGCACAACGTACTCTACAACACGGTCAAACCGCATATAGAGGTCGAACGTTTCAACAATACCAACAACACATTGGCAACACGCGTCACAACTTAAACGCGTGTCAACACAAATAGCGTGAGCTCAAACCGAAGTTGTATAAAGAAACAAATGAATACAAGTATATTGTTAAAATCAAGAGGCAATAACTTTCATCCTAAATACTTTGAAGTATAGTTAACCATATCATATTAAAACTATAATTTATCTTTTAACTATGCATGCATGCATACAACACCACACCTACATATACACACATATATTTACAAATCATATGTTTATGTAGCAATTTTCAAACAAAACCTAGCATTAAATAAGATCAAACAGTTTGAGAACCTTGAGGATTATCATCATCTTTCTTGAACATGTTCTTGATGGCTTCTTCTTTCTCATCAATAAAATCACAAAAATTCGACAACACGCCGTAACAACCCCTGCTTGACGACGATGTCGGGAATGAAGGCGAGCTTGGGTCGAGCATCTGCTTTTGTTTATAATAAATATATTGACGAACGGTTTGTAATAAGAATAATACCAAAGCAGTGAGTGAGAAAATGCCGCAAATCATGTATAAACCATAAAAACTGCTCATTTGCAGCTGATTAGGCTCGTTTTCAAGCCCCACACCGCTTGAACAACCCTTTTCGCAAAACCATTTTTCGTGGATTTCTTGAAGCTTTCCGTTCTCGGAAAGTTGCATTATTGATAAGGATAGTGTGGTCGCGAGAGGCGAGTCTCTCTTGAATGCCTGACATTCAGGAATGGTGTATATGATTATCGGTTAGTCACCAGTTTCAAATAAAAACTAAAAATCGATAATAAAATTTGCTGACGTGGATTATTTAGTGACATATCATCCAAAAACTAAATAATCTTGATACAAACATGAAAGCGGGATTAGGTAAAACTAGGGCTGCAAATGAACCGAATGAACACAAACAAGGCCTTGTTCGTGTTCGTTCGTTAAGAAAATACATGTGTTCACGAACTGTTCATGAACACTTACCGAACGAAATTTTATGTTCGTGTTCGTCCGTTAAGGAAATGAATGTTCATGACACAAACGGACGTTCATGAACACAAACAAGCGTTTATGAATACAATCAAACACAAAGAAGCGTTCATGAACAAAAATGAACACAAACGAACATATATTAAATTCCAAATAAAATTAGCATCTTTCATAAACAACATTACGTAGATAATTTATATATGTTATACAAGGATTAGGTTCAAGAGTGAACACTAGTGTAGCTTGCGAACTGAGTGAACTAATCCTGGCCATACACGTGTGTAGATTAATGGCCAGGATTTGATGTTGAAATACTTGATGATGAGATCCTGGCCATACACGTGTGTAGATTAATGGCCAGGATTTGTTCACTCAGTTCGCAAATACACTAGTGTTCACTCTAGAACCCCACCCTGTTATACAATACCTTAATATTTATAAAATATTTTATTAGTGGGAATTTTGAAGTACTTAAAAAATATTAAAATTACAAAACCTCAGTGAACTATCACACACAAATGATCACAAACGGACATAAACAGACACGCAACAGAACGTTCATGAACATAAATGAACGAGCGTGGCTTCTGTTCATGTTCGTTTTTTTAACTAAACGAACGAAATTTCTTGTTTGTGTTCGTCCATTTATTAATTTATTAAACGAACTTCCCGCCGAACAGTTCACGAACTGTTCGCTTAACGTTCAGGTCATTTGCAGCCCTAGGTAAAACTACGAAAGTAGATTGATATTATTGGGAATGAGCGTGGTACCGGTACCGGTACCATACCGAACCGGTACAATACCGGTATCGAAAATCGTCAAAATTGGGTACCGGTACTCGGTGCAAATGCTCATCCCTAGATATTACGTGACGTAAATCTTATATTTTGATGGCGTATATGGAATGTTACTTACAAATCCCCACCCGCTTCTTGTAAACGGTTGACCAACAATCGCAAAATCATGATGATCCAAAAGAAACAACTCGATATAAGGAAGCTCATCAACAATAGCCGCCACCCCACCGTTATGTGGGCCCAACCGCAATGCTTTTTCATATTCATCTGGCGACCCAAGTGGAATAAGATAGGATCTAGGCACGAAAAGACTTTCAGCCAAATATGTATACGCAAACGATCCAACTTGGTACCCAATTGGCAAACGAGAAGCTACTAAACTATCGATTCCGGTGATTGGTGACGAAAGTTGTTGAACGGTGAGAATGGATGTTAAGCTTGCAGTGTAGCTTGATGTTATTACCAATAACAAGAAAAGCCATACCACCATTACCATTCGCGCAAGCGGGCTGATAGTATCTTCCTCTGCAAAGTAATAGTGATAAGTTAATTTAAAAAATTGGAGTAAAATGCCTTTTTAGTCCCTGAGGTTTGGTCGGTTTTGCGACTTTCGTCCAAAGGTTTGTTTTTCCGCAGCTGGATCCAAAAGGTTTGAAATCTTGTCGTTTTCATCTGGCTTGTTAACTCCATCCATTTTTCTCCGTTAAGTCAGGGGTGTTTCCATTTTTTTACTAACTTAAATGGAAACTCGGTCTTTTACACTTTATGTAAAAAGACCGAATACCCCTGAAAAATCCTTTAAGTTTTAGCAAGAAAAATGGAAATACCCCTGACTTAACGGAGAAAAATGGATAGAGTTAACGAGCCAGATGAAAAAAACAAGATTTCAAACCTTTCGGATCCAGATGCGGAAAAACAAACCTTTGGACGAAAGTCGCAAAACTGGCTAAACCTCAGGGGCGTAAATGGCATTTTACTAAAAAAAAATTAAGAATATAGTATGGGTGCTTCATTTATTAATGAAATTATGATAAGAAAATTTAGAGATTTAAGTAATGCTTACGATTTCTCTTGAACAGAGTTGAGAAACTGAACCTGAAAAAAAAAATTGTGCGTCAGCGTTCGTTAACTTTTTAGCACATCGCTTATATTAAATTACGCAAAATGGCGATGTCAGGTGGGATGGGTAACGGGTCAAAATATGTTCACGTCATTTTACAATCTATATTTCTAAATATACCAATTTAAGAGGTGAACTTCATTAAATACAAACATCGATCGATTTTCAAACCTGTCTGACCTATTCAACCTGTTCCCCTTTAGCTATACTTTTTAGTAAAGCACACGAATAGTCCCTGTGGTTTTCCAAAATTTTGAATTTGGTCCCTAGCTTTCCAAAAATACACGGATGATCCCTGTGGTTTGCACTTGGCAACACATTTAGTCCCCAACCAACAAATCTAAGGGTTTCAGGAGGTCCAAGTTATGGACTACATGCGTTAAAAAGTGTAAACCACAGGGACTATCCATGTACTTTTGGCAAAAGCTGGGACCATCCGTGTACTTTTGGAAAGTTAGGGACCAAATCCAAAATTTTGAAAAACCACAAGGACTATCTGTGTACTTTACTCTAATTTTTTTCTTTGACCAGCTAGTATAAAACAACCCAATTTGTCAAAACGGCCCATTTATACGTAAACGGGTCGAAATTGCCACTAGCAGTGGCGGACCCAGAAATTATTTGCTGGGGGTGCGGATGAGGTGTTCAACTATATTTTCAAGGGGTGCAGTCGGGTTTTTTACCTAAAATATACACTAAATTTTTTTTTTTCAAGGGGTGCGGCCGCCCACCCTGGCCAAAGGCTAGGTCCGCCCATGGCCCACTACCTCTAAAATAGTAAAATATATAAACAAAGAACTTACAAGAAAATTGTTACAAGTTGTCTCTTAAGTGGGCCCCGGAAATCTTTATTAACACGGTGCTCAAGAAGCCAAATAACAAGAGCGATTAACACGAAAGCCGTTGCTGTGACGCACCACATTTCTATAGTGAACGGTCTAAGAAATACCCAAGTACTCGCTTTTGAATTATTAATAGGAACCACTATCACAAGACCGGTTGTAGCATACGGCTGCGTGTAATCAACAATTCTTGTTCTGTTTGTTACGATTGCTATGTCTCCTACCGCCCCGTCAAAAACCTGTAAATAATCAAAATAGAGTGAATTGCAAGTTTTGTCCTTTATCTGTAGGTCATTTTGCAAGTTTTGTCCTTTATGTTTAAATTTGACGAGTTTTGTCCTTTATGTTTAAAAATCAAGCACGTTTTACCCTTTGAGCCTTAAAAATCAAGCACGTTTTGTCCTTTATGTTTAAAAATCAAGCACGTTTTGTCCTTAAAAATCAAGCACGTTTTGCCCCAAAGGGTAAAACGTGCTTGATTTTCAAACATAAAGGACAAAACTCGTCAAATTTAAACATAAAGGACAAAACTTGCAAAATGGCCTAAAGATAAAGGACAAAACTTGCAATTCACTCATCAAAATAACATTGTTGTTTTTCAAGAAAGGCGTACTATACATTTTAATAATTTTGATATTTAAATAAACGAGAGTGAATTTGAAGGATTGTCCTTTATTTTTATACCTATTTTCAGGCGCTGTCCTTTATGTTCAAAATTGACGAGTTTTGTCCTTTATGTTTTCATATCATACACGTTTTGTCCTTTAGGCCTAACTCAGTTAGTTTTTTCAGTTAAATTTGGTCATGTGCTTTGCACATGAGGGCATTTTTGTCAATTCAAAGGTTGCAGAAGCTTTGAGCTGTAAATCTGTCGTTGAACTTACCTTTGAATTGACAAAAATGCCCTCATGTGCAAAGCATATGACCAAATTTAACTGAAAAAACTAACTGGGTTAAGCCTAAAGGACAAAATGTGTATGATATGAAAACATAAAGGACAAAACTCGTCAATTTTGAACATAAAGGACAGCGCCTGAAAATAGGTATAAAGATAAAGGACAATCCTTGAAATTAAACGAGCTGGCTCGAGCTTTTTACGAGCTGAGTTCGAGCTCAACATTTCAGCTCGTTTGGTTGAGCTCCAAAATGCAAATTTTAAACATAGATCATAATGCTAGGATAAAAATAAGATAGAGTAAATTACAAAAATCGTCCTTTATGTATGTCACTTATTGCAAACTGTGTCCTTTGTCTTCAATAATTACAGAAAACGTACTCGATGTTTGCAAACCCTTGCAAGTTATGTCCTTTAGCCCTAACTCAGTTAATTTTTGTGGTTAAATCTGACCAAATTGACCCCACATGAGGGTATTTTTGTGGTTAAATCTGACCAAATGGACCCCACATGAGAGTAAAATGACCAAAATACACTCATGTGGGGTCCATTTGATCAGATTTAACCACAAAAATTAACTGAGTTAGGGCTAAAGGACATAACTTGCAAGGGTTTGCAAACAACGAGTACGTTTTCTGTAATTATTGAAGATAAAGGACACAGTTTGCAATAACTGACATACATAAAGGACGATTTTTGTAATTTATTCAATAAGATATAATTAGTATTTTACTTACATCCTCCATAACAAGCCTCACAAGATCATCATAATTAGGGTTATGCGCACCATCTCCAAACGGAACAAATCTATAAGGTAGATCATACGGAACTAACTTAAGTGCTTCCTTAAACACATCAATACAATATCCTGCAATTGTATGATTACTTAATTCCGTCACGAATTCAACAAAGCTAGCCCGTTTCGGTATCCCGATTCTTAACGGTCTTTCGCTATCACCAATGACCCATCCACGAGGACGATCCGTTTTTCCACCGGGCCAAGTAATCACACCGAGTTCATCGTTTGAAACCGAAGAGCTAGTTTTATTCACTTTGAGAGTCTCGGGTGGTTTGACCGACAGACCCGAGTGGTTTGACCAATAGCCCACATTACGAACCGTTAAGTTGACCATGTTAAACACTTTATAGCCAGACGGGACCAAGTTTCTATCTCCGTCAAATCGAATGGGGCCCGTTAATCCGTCGAAATTCGTCTTGGATAATATCTTGATAAATTGTTCCCCACCGTCGAAAATCTTGAGTTTCCCGAATTGTGACCCGACAGTCGTAAACGTTAAACTATTTTCTTGATTAAGAAAAGTATCGATTGTGTGTGCTACGGCCCACACGGCATCATACGCGTACGGTCCGTAGACATTCGACCCGTAGAAATTCGACCCGAAATTCTTATCCATCGACACTTGTGGAGTATGTTGACAAAGACCGACAACACCCTCGATAATTCTTAACAAAGACCGATTTTTCGGGGTGAATGACGATAAAGTCGTGCAAAGCCAATCGGTCGTTAACCATATATAATCACTCGTTGTCATATTAAGCTTATTAACCACTTGAAAAAACTTCAAAGCGGGATCAGGATTAACGTGAACGATATAAACACGAGGACCAAGCGGGATTGACCCGTTAAGCACGTTAACGACGTCATTGACGCTATAATTAACGGGCAACGCTAACTTGTAACTAATCTTCGACATTCTTTTTTCTACTTCATCATCTAACGAAAATATCCCGTTTCTCCCGTACTCATCATCGGTGTAAATAGCGATCACTTCTTTCCACCCGTAAAAGTCGATCAAATTAGCGACGGCTGCCATTTGATACGAATCGCTTTGTGTGGTTCTAAAGAAATACGGGAACTGCAGGGATGATAACGTGGGGTCCGTTGCAGCGTATGATATTATCGGTACCTGAACGCCATTTGCGATTTGAGATATCATGTGGGCGACTGTTGATGATTGCGGGCCGATTATTGCCACCACGTCTCGCTCAAGCATCTGAAATGCTGACAAATGTTTTCAAGAAACTTTATTCGGTAACTTTAAGTTGCAGACACATCACTGAAATGCTGACAAATGTTCTGACCCGGACCCGACCCGACCCGAAACCCGTTCCGACCCGGACCCGTTTTGGCCCGAACCAAAACAACCCTTTTTTTATAATTGACCCGTTTTGACCCGAACCCGTTTTGACCCATGACCCGACCCGTTTGCCAGGTCTACACATCAGAATACAAACAATAACATGATATTTTATAACAGTGTGATATTAATGATATTTTAAGGTAAGGAGACACATGTTTATAGCGCGTTACGCCTATGTTTCTAATTCCTTATATTTGCCAAATTCAATATGCAAATATATACAACAGGGTGTACCTATTGGCACACCAATGTGCCTATATGCACACCAAAAAAGTGGTTTTTTGTCCTATATGCACACCCTGCAGTGTCGAGATGTGGCCAAATCGCGACGTTTTGGTCCGGTCAACCAGACAAAGACTGACGGGTGTCTGACGGGTCTGTTGACCGGACCAAAACGCCGAGCTTTGGCCACGTTTTGGTCCTGTCAACCAGACACCCGATCAGTCTTTTGTCTGGTTGACCGGACCAAAACGCGGCCAAATCTCGGCGTTTTGGTCCGGTCAACAGACCCGCCAGTCTTTGTCTGGTTAACCGGACCCAAACGCCGCGCTTTGACCACAGCTCAACACTGTAGGGTGTGCATATAGGACAAAAAACCACTTTTTGAGGTGGCTGTCTACACACCAAGTGTGTAGATAGCTTGAGCCATACAAAAACACACATAAACATTGACCAGAGTCACGAATGGCCACCAAATGCACAATGAGCTCGTGGTCCAAGAGAAAAAAAAGGACCGCTAAAAACACGCCACATAGGCAATTACGCCAGCGGGTTTAAATCTCAGTGCACAAAATGTGTGCACTAAGACTTATCTCGCATAATGCAATTGCCTATGTGACACGTTTTTAGTGCTCCTTTCTTTATTTTGGGCCACCAGCTTGTTGTGCACTCGGTGCACATTCGTGCCATGTGTCAAGATCTTAAAAGTTTATCTTTTTTTTTGAAAAGTCTTAAAAGTTTATCTCTCTCTCTTTTTTTTTTTTGAAAAGTCTTAAAAGTTTTATCTATTCAATGTTTTATAAAATTAAACCTTGCATTCAATGTTATTTTGTTAAGTTTGACTGGTCAAATGCTCATTCTAATTGATTTTCCCCTCAACTGTCTTTACCCTTGGGGACCAAATATCTAATCAAAAGCTAAAAAAAAAAAAAAAAAAAAAAAAAAAAAAAAAAAAAAAACCAAATTAAACTAGTTATTTGGTCAAGTAACTTTACCCTTGAGGCAAAATATGTAGCCAAATGCTAATACTTAAAAATAAGGGTTAAATTTCATTTTAGTCCATGTGGTTTTAGGTCATTTTTCAATTTAATCCAAAAGTTTTATTTTTTTTGTCTGTGGCCAAAAAGTTTTCACCTTTGCCATTTTAGTCCACTGGGTAAGTAACAAGAAGGGCAATTTGGTCATTTTATATGTAATTCTGTTAACTATAAGGGCAATTCGGCCATATAAAGACCAAATTGCCCTTCTCGTTAACAAAAAAAATAGATGAAGTTAACCCAGTAGACTAAAATGGCAACGTTTTCGGATTCATTTGCGAAAAATGAAACCTTTGGACTAAACTGGCAAAATAACCCAAACCACAGTGACTAAAACAACATTTAACTCTAAAAAAAATAATAATAATAAATAAATAAATAAATAAACTAGTTATTGGGTAAGAGTATTGATATGAAGTATGATCAAATCCCTAAAACCAACAAAACAATTTAAACAAATAATCAATCTATGTTATAACAAGATAAATATATATATATACCTCCAATTGAACTCTTGAAGACGCTGCAATTAGTGTCCTCCATGATCAACCTGATCTGAGTTCCATTAAGAATCTTCGAATCCTTATTAACATCAACTACAGCAGTCTTCATAGCCGCCTTTGCAGCTCTACCGATGACAGATTCAAAGGAAAAAAGAACCCCCACGTTTACAAACTCAGGTGCTTTTGAGTAACAAGCACAGCTGTTTAAAATCAACAGTAATGAAAATAATAACAACCACCCTTGAGTCGACTCCATTGTTGGTTGATGAATATCAGAAAATAGACATCAAGTTAGGTTGGAATATATATATATATATATATATATATATATATATATAGAGAGAGAGAGAGAGAGAGAGAGGAGAGAGGGTGTAGATGAGTGGGGGTTGAAGAAGAAGAAGAAGCTAAAGTACAATTAAGAGTGGGTTGTTTAATGGGTTTTTGTGTGTGTTGAATGATTTTGATGGCTGGATAAGAATAAAGTTGTTAGGGTGTCCGGGGCACCTTAGGTGACTCCATTCACCTATTAGGTGAGCATTGCCAACACTTAGGTGAGTTAGAGAGAGAGTAGAGAGAGAGGGTGAAATAGGTGGGGAGTTGCCAAGAGAGGGGAGGAGAGAGGGAGGAGAGAGGGAGATCTTGACCAATCAATGCTTTTCTTCTTCTTTTTTTTTTTTTAAAAAAAAAAAACCAATTCACCTAAGAGGGGAGTGCCGCCATCAAAAAGGGGTATTAGAGGAGTGTTAGAGGGGAGTTGACGTGGCATTTTATGGTTGGTTATGTGTAAGAGGGGGGACTCACCTAAGAGGTGAGCACCCCTTACACCCTTAAGAGTCCACTTATGTTTATTTTTTGGACTAATTACATAAACATGGGGAATTATTGATTGGGATATTTGTTTGATTTTTATTGTTTTCAACTCTTTCTACACTGCTAAAATTTTTAATTTTTTAAATTTTCAAAGTATGACCCGTATAGAGTTATACGAGTCGTATAATTGATTGTTACAAAAAAAGCCAGAGAATGTTTTTTGTCTTCATGTATACGGGTCGTATAACATATACGACCTGTATAGAATGTTATATGACCGTATAAAATGTTATACGACCTAATATATTCTCCATCTATATGAGTCGTATAACATTATACGACCCAATATTTATCATGTTAGATTATTCTATACAGGTCGTATAACGTTATTCGGGCCATATACAAGGTGTGAAATTATGATTTTGGGGTGTGGCTTTATTAGGACCCTTTTTTATTAGATAACAACTAAGGTCTTCACCGTCTAGTTCGGTTGAGATTTCAGATGGGCCGATGGTTTGACGGTTTTCTATAAACATAAACCAAAGTGGTCGATGGTTTCATGGTGTGATTTTGAAGGTCTAAACGATTCAGTTTATGGTCTGACCTAAAATCTAGTTACAACTGAGTGGTCAAAATAGCTTTTAATATAGTCAAAGAAGATTAATCACCAAATGAAGTAGGCAAATTGGATTTAAATAATCCCAACTCACTGTTATTGGCCAATAATAATCCCAACTCATTTAATCACCAATAATAATCCGAACTATTCACTTTTGTTTGTAAAATACTCCCAGTTAAAAAAACACTAACTAGGTTAAAACGGCCCATTTAAGCCAAAATTTTGGAAAACCACATAGACTATGTCAAAACGGCCCATTTAAGCCAATTTGTCAAAACGGCCCATTTATACGTAAACGGGTCAAAATTAAGAGTGGGTTGTTTAATGGGTTTTTGTGTGTTCAATGATTTTGATGGCTGGATAAGAATAAAGTTAAGAGTCCACTTAGTGGTGCACAAATCGGGTTTTTTTAAAAACCGGGTTTCGGGTAGGATCGGGTTCGGGTAGGATCGGGTTTTAAAAAATCGGGTTTTTTTTTAAAACCGGGTCAGGTCCGGGTCCGGGTTTTCTACCAAAAATGTATACCCTATATACCCGGGTTCGGGTAGGGTTCGGGTCGGGTTTTATAAAACCCGGGTATTATAATACCCTATTTCCGGGTTCGGGTCCGGTTCGGGTATTCATCGGGTAGGGTTCGGGTATGCATCGGGTTGGGAAAAACCCGCACCGGGTATTAAAAAACCCGCATCGGGTTGGGAAAAAACCGCATCGGGTAGTGCGGTTGTGGCTGGAGAAGGCTAGACGAGTGATGCAGGTGGCTGGAGAAGGCTAGACGAGTGATGCAGGTGGCTCAAGCAATTGCATGTTGAGCCGAAAAAAATCAAATGAGAACAACCAGGACCAGCCATGCATTGTCACGAGATTTAGTGGGGTTTTGGTTTAGTTCTTTTGGGCTTTGAAAAGAAATATGTGGATTACATAATTTTGTTTATCATAAGAACTAGAAACCTAATACTTAAACAAGATTCATTACATCAAAGTGCATACATAATTTTGTAAAATCATAAGAACTAGATGTCTTAACGCATACATAATTAAACAAGATTACATCAAAATCGGGTTTTTTTAAACCGGGTTTCGGGTATAAACCGGTTCCGGGTTCGGGTTCGGGTATTTATAAAACCGGGTTTCGGGTATAAACCGGGTATAAAAAAAACCGGTTCCGGGTTCGGGTTTTAGATCAAATATGCATACCCGGTCCCTACCCTACGGGTAGGGTCGGGTTCGGGTATAAAAAACCCGGGTTTTATAATACCCGGTTCCGGGTTTTTTTTTCGGGTCCGGGTTCAGGTTTTTTGTGCACCACTAAGTCCACTTATGTTTATTTTTTGGACTAATTACATACACATGGAGAAATATTGATTGGGATATTTGTTTGATTTTTATTATTTTCTGCGTCTACACTTCTAAAATTTAAATTTTCAAAGTACACTTCTAAAATTTAAATTTTCAAAGTACGACATGTATAGAGTTATACGAGTCGTATAACTGATTGTTGCACAAAAAAATGTTAGAGAATGTTTTTTTGTCTCTATGTATACGGGTCGTATAACATTATACGACCCGTATAGAATGTTATACGACCCAAACCTTATATAACGGTATGCAACCCGTATAATGTTATACGACCGTATAAAATGTTATATGGCCTAATATATTCTCCATCTATACGAGCCGTATAATATTATACGACCCAATATTTATCATGTTAGATTATTCTATACGGGCCGTATAACGTTATTCGGCTCATATACAGGGTGTGGCTTTATTAGGACTCTTTTTATTAGATAACAACTGAGTTCTTCACCGTCTAGTTCGGTCGAGATTTCGGATGGACCGATGGTTTGACGGTTTTCTATAAACATTAACCAAAGTGGTCGATGGTTTCATGGTGCGATTTTGACAGTCTAAACGATTCAGTTTGATGATTTTTTGGTGGTCTAAACGATTCAATTTGATGGTTGTAAGGTTGGAGAGAAAATTAATTTTTTATTTATTTATGAAAATTTGATGTGACAGCTGACTAGACGTGTATATGAGTACATTTAGCACATTGCATATATGTGATCGTGTAAATCATACATTTGTTTATTTGAACCATAAAGAGTTCTTTGATTTTTTTATTTTTATTATTTAATTGATAGAAAAAGTAATCCATGATATGTTTTGTTTTCAAAAAGTTTTCAAGATTTATTCGGCATCTAATCAATTTGGTATAAATGAAAACAATATATATGTAAGTGATGTATAAAGTATATTACTTTAGAATGAAATAGTAATAAGATAGTTGATTGAGCATATGATTCTTTTATCCCAACTTTAAACACTTATATTTAAAAAGAAGTATGGAGATTAGATCTGTGTATAGATCGGTTTTGTCCTGTTATTTGTTACGGGTGATAGTGGAGTCAGTTGATTGGTTTCAACTAGTTCTTGTCGACTGAAGAAAGAGTTTGCTCTATTTTTATCTTGATGTTGGCGGAGAGTGGAGAGTAAGATTTTTCGATTGCAAAGGATTCATAGGGCCATAAGAGTAAGGTTTTTCAATTACCTAGGATTCAAGTTGACTTAGTCAAAGTTAGTTCGGATTTTCGAGGATTTAAGTTGACTTAGTCAAAGTCGGCCAAGACAAAGACAAAGACAAGTATAATAGATACTGAAGCATAAAAATCGGTTTATAAAAAAGAATAAACCAAACTATTGGTTTTTTGTTTGGTTCGGTTATATTAATTATCTGACTTCTGTATCATTAGTAGGTTTTCTACGCACCATTAATGAAAACACATAAAAACTACAAATGGAAAAGAGACGGAACTCCACTTCCCTTTCGAAAATGGTAATGCATTATATGGTGCAACTTATACTCGAGTTACATTAGCATTGATGCTTATGAAAAAGTTATCATACAAGTGCATTTAGTCTTAAAAAAGAAGACGAAAACATGATGTGCATTTGTGAAAGGTATAAAGGGATTTTATTGAGCATCTTCGCTTTGATTTCTATTCATGATTATCTATTAAAAATAAAACACTAAGTACCACCATGGGACAAACCTTTATAAGAGGTAAAGTATATATAAACAATACCGTCACCATATTAAACTTATATACTTGTTTCTAATCAATACATTACGGTGTTGGTTTTACCTCATATTATTTAAAATAATGTATTTTTTTATTTAAAAAAGTACTAGTCATTGTTATTTATATTTCATCATCATACTCAGTAAATCTCATCAATAGCAAAGCTAAGATAGAGTCTGAGGAGGGTAAGATGTGGACAGTCTTACCTCTACCCCGTAGGAATAGAGAGACTGCTTCCAGTGAGACACCCGGCTCGATAGTAGTTTTGTATCAAGCCTTGGACATAAGACACATAACACTCAACAATTAAGAAAATTGCCGATTTAACGCCACCACATGATGCATGATTAACCATCCCTTTTTTTTAACGTTATTTTCATGAAATTAGTAAAATAACATTAAAATTAGTGCACTTTCACTTTTGTCACCCAAGGGCCCACACATATATTCATTGTTATTTATTTTTACGCCTTTTAATCCTTAAGGTTTTTTATAAACTTTTTATCTGTTCCATGTTTTTATCAATGAGGATTTCACAAAAAATTCAAGAACTCTTGAGGATCATTTCACGAATGTTCACAATCCATTCACACCAAGTAAAATGCATAAAACATCTACAACGACATCACGAGTAAAATCGATCAAAAACCATTTTTCACGAATCTTTGGCTAAGCGGTAGAGTACTTTACATTCGTTTGTTTTACGCTAGATGCTTACAATTAGCACGCGCATACTCTATGAACCATGTAACTCGCAGTTTCGTGCCCAAACTAGCTTTCGTGGCTGCTAATCGTATCGTATGTCGCGTGTTGTCATGACTCTAAGTTGAGCATCAAATGAACAAGCAACAAGGTGAGCATCAATATTAAAGTTGAAATGCACAGTTTATCCTGCAGCCCTGTAAAATTGATTGATATAAAAAATAATTAATAAAAAGGTAAGAAATTAATAAATTTTTTTAATAAAGAAGTAAGCTCGCCTTTATGATCTGATGTTGCTTTAGGAAGTGCTGGAAGCTCACTGCCTGTACATTCCCATTAGGCATTAATATCATGTTTGTAATTTTTTTCTTCTAAAAACTCTAGTAAGTGAAATCAATTCGGTATAGATATATATAGTGCGTTCGAACATAATTAAATTTAAGTAATGAATTGTGAAAACTGTATAATACATTTGTACGTAATGATAGACAAATATGATGAGAGTTAAAAAATAAGTGGTGTGATCGATTAAATAACCACTTTATGTATTACGTTTAAAGAAAACGATACACAATAGTGTGAAATTTAGTACGATATATGAAATTATGAACTTTTAGACGACAATAATATGATTCCATAACTAGACCGATTATTAAACCAAACATCTTACCGGTTTACTTGTCGAATCGGACTTAAAAGCATAATGACTCATAAATATTTTTGAAAATTATTTTTGAAAATTTATTTAAATATGCATAATACATGTAAATACTATTTATACGAGAAGACAAATAAAATAACGAAGACACTTTTTGAAAATAAAGGAGATGTAAATGAATTTTAGTGTGTTTAGTTATATTTTCCTAGTACGCTTGGCAAAGCGTATCTACTTTATAAAATATGTATTGGAACAGAATCATGACACCTATAAAAAATATTTTTAAGACCGTTTTGCAAAAAATAAAAAAATATATATATAACTGATCCAACCCACAAAACCGATGTTGGATTCAACTCCTGGTCCAACCAACCGATCCAATCTTTCAAAATAGCGCAAACACGTAGACCTACTTGGATTAGACGAAGAATGAGGAGAAAGCGGCCATGGTGCTGCAACATTGTCGTTAAGATCACATTTAAAGTCGATTCCTGAACTTTGATCATACGTCACATCGAAAGGCAAGCTTGGAAACAAACAACCAGAGTCTAAACAAAATAATATCCTTGGATTAGATTAGACTGTCCAAGAAAACATTACTCTTAGCAACTAAATCAAATGGTGTAAAAGTAAATTTATGGTGCTAATAGATCAATAAATTAAAGTTTTCAAAAATCTTACATACCTTCTGATCCAACTGTTGTTGTATAGGAAGAAGTCAATTCCATGATTAACAACATAAAAACACCAAAGTAACCCCACCTATAAAATTGTTAAAAGTGGTCCAAACATGACATTAAAAACAGAACTCTTGGTAGGTACAAGAAAATCTAACCTTGGAGTGAGAAATCTTTGAGTTTAACACGACAAATGTCGTATACATTAATCGAAACATTTGCTTTTTGCAAACTAGCAGCGAACGAGGAAGCACAACTTATGGCTTGCAAGTTTGTAATGAAGCTTTGATCTTGCAACTTAGTAATGTAATGCTCCAAGGTATCACAACAAGTTGTTTGGTTATTATTTGTGTTTCCGCATGCTTTTGAAACGTTCTTCGTGTCAGGAAAGACAAGCGGACAAACTAGACCGAAAAAATACAGATAATAGTTAAAAAACAAGAAACTGATTAGGGTTAATTGCATGAAAAAACCAACTTTTGTCCACTTTAACTTCGGCTAGTTTTAACCTTTTGGTCAAAACATGTTTTGATCCGAACCAAATTAATACTTTTTTTTAGAGCATGTGTAATGGGGCTCCATATACCGCTCTTTTCCTTCATAAAGCCCCCATAGCGCCCCGAACACCAAAACGAGGGGCGCCATGTTTCAGAAATTTGGGGGAGGCGCCATTATTATCACGGCGTTTTGGAGATGCTTTTCAAAATTGGACCAATCACAAAAAAACATGGGTTTTTATAATTAATTAATAAAAACGAAAATTATGATGGGTAGGGGCTTTATGACTACGGGCTCTAGTGATATAACGCCCCATAAAGCCCCTGTGTGACGTGGCACGACACGACACGTGTCGCATAACGCCCCACAAAAGGCTTTATGACTACGGTTGGCCTTAGTATTTGGAGAGTGTCATATGTTTCATGTATTGTAAATTGTAATGACTAATAATAATAATAATAATAATAATAATAATAATAATAATAATAATAATAATAATAATAATAATAATAATAATAATAATAATAATAATAATAATAATAATGACAATAGTGTGTGTTTTACTATGGGCTTATTTATTCAAATGGGCCACCAATAGGCCCAATTTGAGAAGTAGGTATAGTCTTGGATTGATGTGGGCCGGGTGTTATACCCAATTATATAGGGTCCAATTAATAGTTTGGTCTCGGTCTCTCGGGAGTTAATCTCCGTCTTGTTTTGTAGTTCTTGTTTAAATTTATAGATAAAAGATCAAATACAAAGTATTTTATCATACAAAAGGTACGATTAGAGTGGAAAAGTTATAAAAAAAACACTGTGATAATTTCGTAATTATTTTACTCGCATGGTAATTATCAAAATTACTATATAAATGATCTTGTAGGGTAACTATGAGTAAAATGATCTTGTAGGGTAATTTTGATCTTGCAGGGTAATTTTGTAGAATATCATAAAAACTCTACAAACGATCTTATAGGGTAATTTTGATCTTGTAGGGTAATTTTGATCTTACAGGGTAATTTTATAGCGTATCATAATTACTCTACAAATGATATTGTAGTGTAATTTTGATCTTATAGGGTAACTACGAGTAAAATTATTACGAAAATGCCATCACGTTTTTTTACTTTTCCATGTCATTCGTACGTTTTGTACAATAAGACACTTTGTACGAGATTTTTACTCTAAATTTATATATATTTTTCCGGCTCTTTCACCAAAGAAATATAAAAGTTGGCTACCTTTGTATGCAAGTAAAAGTAACCCTACTTGAAAGCAATAAGTTTCACATTTACAAGACATTATTACCTTTATTGATCTTGCAACTAGAAGTTCCTCTCAAAACTTTACTTGCATCAGAAGGTTCGAGTTTACTCGCGAGCCAACGAAGCACAATCTTCCTACAATCATCAATCATGTCCGGCACACTATAATTCTTCGAAGCCATGTTTATCGCAGCATCCGTTATAGCATTCTCACATTCTCTATGGCTACATTCTTTCACAGGATCAATTCTTTTACAAGATTCAAAAACTTTAGATTTGTTCAAAATGTTTTCAATTTGTGTGAGATCTACCAATGGGCAAGAAGCCCGTGTGAGGTTCGTGTGGTTGATCGAGCATAGTTCAAGAAGTTGGTTATAGGAGCCTTGAGCTTCCAAGAGTTGTGTGATGTCCGAGAGGCAATATTTAGCGAGAGTGTCGTCGTTAAGGGTGAGGGTTCCACTAGATTGGCCTAAAAGGATGTTTATTGTGGCATCTAGTTGAGGGCAACATACTACATTGGCTAGATATGGAGCTAGTGAACCCCAACAATCAATTGCGGTTGTGGTTATGACGCTTTCGACGTTTGAGAAGTTCAATGGACACTTTCCTGAAGAGTTAGAACAACTCATGTCAAGTTTAAACAAAAGGGAAGAGGTCATATAGATTAAACTACAAGAGGAAGGTGAAAAAATACCTGAAAGTTTTGGCACACTAACATTTGTAAATGGCATTAACGGCGAAGGTGAGAGTATGGGGAGAACAGGCTGAGATTCCTTAATGTTTAATCGCGGTAGATTAGAATTAATTACGGTGCTATATGACCCGGATACGCCTGCATCTGTGCGCAATACAAATCAGAGATGAACCCGAACACGATATGGATTTTTAAATTTTTATTCTATCATATCTTTTTGAATACTAGTACTCTAGAATAAAAAGAAAAATATAACAAAAAGTAAAAATGTATATAAAATAATTACATCTCTTTTACTTTTCATGTCATAAGCAACAAACTTTAGTAAAATTAAACGGGCTAAACTGGTCAACTCTCAACCAGCAGAGAAACGTGTTTTCAGAGTTTGACCAAACTGAAAACACGTTTCAGTGTTTTATTACATGAATAAAAAAAGTTAAACGAATGTCGGATCATGACTTACGGAGAAGAAGCAGCAGCAATGTGAACCGGAGCATGAGATCCATCATTTGTATACAACTTACAATGAGTGTGTGTATATGTATATGTATATATACATGTGTGTGTGAAATTGAAATAACGTGTGTATGCATGTTTGATTGATTGATTGTTTGTTTCACACGGAAGAGAAATAAGTTGGTCAATGACTTCAAATGCAAGGATGGGTCACGTGCGATGCGTGTGCCGGCCGATATTCAATTGATTCTTTTTCAGTATTTTAAATACCAAAATGGTATTTTCTTATTACTATTTTAATTGTTAAAGATGAATTATAAACATGAAATTTTATTTAAACCGGCACAATTTTATTCTTAGTTTCGTTAACATGACTAAATATGGACGTAACTGAGTAATTGTTCGTTAATCAGTCCAATAATCACTAGTCAGCTCTAGTTGGGCCTCGTCGGCCGACCAAAATTCGGCAATTCCGACCAGATTTCGACAAAAATCCCAGTATATTTCAGGCAAAACCTCTAAATTTCGGCTAATTTCCAACTAAACCATGTTAATTTCCAACAATTAATCTTGTATACTTAAAAAAATGAGTTGAGTAAGTGTTAAAACCTAGCTACCTAAAATATTTACCTATAAAAATGTGTATACGTATACATAAAACTGAAAATTACATATAAAAAACCCGATCCGATTAATCCCGATTAATCTCGAGTAATCCCGAGTAGTCGCTAGTCCCACCTCAACTGCCGACTAGCGACTAGCGAGTTCTGCAACCTTGATTTTAAGTAGAGAATTGTACAAAAACTCATAAATATTGTATCTTTTGTTTAATTTGTGATACATAACATAGTTATATAACACTTTACTTAGCTCTCTTTCTACCAAACATTATGCACGTATGCATACTATGTCGTAATTTTCACTTCTGTAGTTTTCTTAGATAGTTGTTTAAAATTGATTGTGTATAGAATGTGTCATGGGATGATATGAAATTCATGTTGCAATAGTCATAGTAATAGAATATCTAAATAAATGATTTAAAAGGTCTTATATATTTAAAACATGAGTATATGCAACTTTGTACGTTATTTGGTCATTTATTTTTACTTGATTGTAACCATAATATAAGAAAAACTTTAAAAATATATATATATTGGATCCAAAATTTTCAACAAAAAAAGGTTGCTTTCACTTTTGGCTTTGGACTTCTTGTTTCCTCAAGTTCAGGCAGGATTCATTGAATTTGTGTAAGGAATAAATTCAAATATTGAATTCTAAGTGATTTGAGATATTTTTTAAAGAAATATTTTTATCTTTTGAGTTTGAATCTTATCTTATGTAATGAGGGGTGACTAACTAAAAAAGTTTATCCATGTAGATGCAACTGTTTCAGGACTAGATGGAAACCCAAAACACTGGTGGTTCAGTTCACTGCTTATGACTTATGAGCCACATTTGTACGGGCCAGGTATTGTAGGCAGGATTTTTTTTTTCTTACGGGTTCGGAAATTTTTGAGAGAAGGACGACCGATTGTCTATCACTAAGTTTCGGCTTTTTCTGTCTTGACCCGATAAGCGGTTTGAGTCGGGTCACATAATAAAAATAGCAAAAATCAAATTAAGATACAAATAAAAAATTATAGTAAATTGCTAAAATCGTCCCTGAGGTTTGGGCGTGTTTGTCATTTGTATTTTAAAAAAAATGGGTTTAAATGGTTTATGGGCTTATGTTTGCGTATGTAACATATTTATTTTTTTCTAAAAAAAACAGGGAATGTAACATAAATGGGCTTGAACGTTTTTATAAAAAAATGTAAAAAGCGCCTACTTGTTTTTTTTAAATGTTCAAAATTTGTATCTTACATTTTTTTCGACATATATATTATGTAACATGAAATTTTTAACACTTTTTAAAAAATAAACTACTCAGTGTTTTTTTGTTTTTTTTTATAAAAATGTTCAAACATATTTATGTTACATTTCCTTTTTTTAGAAAGAAATAAAAATGTTACATGAGGTTTTTACAAAGATTTTTTGAGTTTTCTCAACTCAAGTGTTTTCGTTTTATCCTTCACACACACACACACACACACACACACACACACACATATATATATATATTTGTTCCTTAAGGGTTTTTATTTTATTAAATAAAAATAGTTTATTACATACCTTCAATCAAAACATTTGCAAGGAACTCTTTTTCAGTGAAAAATGCAAGAATCATTGATAAATGGCCCCCCTTATTTACACATACCATATATTTTATTTTCACACCCTCTATTGTATATGAGTCGTATCGAATGTTTTTGAATAGGAAAATGCGCAAGGAATGTTTTTTTTGATTTTACTATATACGGCTCGTATATAGTTATACGAGCCGTATACATGTGTATACGATTTGTAAAACGTATACGGCTCAATGGATTTATTTTATGAGGTTTTTGATGTTACCAAATGTATACGGGCCGTATAACTGTATACGGCCCGTATATAATATCACGTTTTTTTCCAGTAAAAACACAATCATTCTAGGGTTTCTAAACTCTTCATCACCTTTAACAATGCCGATAAACGTTGATCGGAACACGCCGCTTAAATCGGAGCACAAGTATAATAACGTTACCGATCAGTCCGTTGATGGAAACCTTAGCGATCGCGGAGATCTTTGTGTTGGTTATTTATCGATTCTGCTAGTTATCGGCGGGGATGGGTACAGAAACCACTAGCAGAAGAACCCGACACGTCTTCTATGATGATCCGAAACATTCCGAATAACTAGCAGAAGAACCCGACACAAACACGTTCTCCACAGTTTGTTATTCAGATCTCTATTCGGTCATCTTTCCAAACCACAACATACGATAACTTTAAACTTTATATTGTGTGATTTGACCAGGAAAGGATTGGAGGTGATTTCTACTTTTAATAAGTTGTCACAGTTGTCAAATTCGTTGCGTGCATTCATATTGTTTAGACAACAACAGATAATAAACGGATTGTTGGACTTCTTGTTCCAAATGCACGCCTCAATTCATCTTTTTTACTCTTTTCTTCGATTTCAACAAATCTTTTCCTTTTCCTTCAATTTCGAGAGCATTCTCCGTAACATGATGACGTGTCGGGTTCTTCTACTAGTGGTATTTTAATGAAGTATTGAAGATTGAATGTGCAAACCGCGTCGGTTTTTTTACTCCGGAAACGGTGGCTATGCGAAATACAAACCGCAATCGTCTGTGACTATGGGAAACACAAGTTTTCTTTTTGAGCTTGATGGTGTATACGGGTCGTATAATGTTATATGGCCTGTATACACCATGTGAAAATAAGTTTTTTCTATGTGTTAATATTAGAACCCTTGATAAATACATCACCCATCTGATTTCACAATTTCGTCTATACAGCCTTTAACACTGGTCAACGTAACCAATAAAACCAATGATAACGTACAGAAATGGCATACATAAAAACATTACAAAGTGAAATGGGTTGTTATATTGAGGGTATGTTTGGCAAAAGTAGCTGGTGACTGGTGGCTGGAAGCTGGTAGCTGTAACTGGTGACTGTAGTTTTTTAGATATATTTAGGTGTTTGACAGAGTAGCTGGAAATTTTAATAAAATGTATAAAATGACCAAAATGAACATAACTAAAAAGTTCATTATCTTTAGAGGTTAAAATAGTCATTTTCTCCCTAACAGCTTGTAGCTCCTTCTAAACGCTACTAGTAGGAGCGTTCAACAAAAGCTTCAAGCTCCTAACCTAAAAGCTTCAAGCTCTTTCAACCAAACAAGGTTTAAGTGTCACAAACTTTCGTGTTTTACTTGTTGTACGCAATTAGACCGCCCGTAGTGGGGCGTTTTTTTTTTTAAAAAATTTTGCATTATAAACGCCCCGCCTACCATTACGGTAGGCGTTATAGAGCGTGATTTTCGAAAAAAAAAAATCCCCCCGGCGTTTAAATTAAAACGCTCGCTCAATTTCAACCAACCAATCAAACGGCTAGTTTCTAACGGCTAGTTGTTTTAATTTTTTTTTAAACCTATTATATATATATATATATATATATATATATATATATATATATATATATATATATATATATATATATATATATATATATATATATATATATATATATATATATATATATATATATATATATATATATATATATAAACAACCAAAACTCATTCATTTTCAACAAAAACAATCTCAAAACCTCTCTAAAAAATCCAACCATTTTTAAAAAAACTTGATAGATTCTCCTAGTTCTTCATTCATGGTAAATTTTTACTACAACGAGTATTTTGCGGATGGCGATGGTTCGACCGATGAGGAGCTTGAGCAAGAGGCGGTTACAAGTGCTTGTCAACTAGCGGTGAGATATGTCAACCATTCTCGTCGGCCCCAAGCAGAAAAAAATAAAAGAGGCTATGTTGAACGAGACCGACGCGCGGCACACGATCGTTTGATGAAAGACTATTTTGACGAGGCGCCGACATTTTCAAACGAATTTTTTAGGCGTCGTTTCCGAATGAGTAAGCGGTTGTTTCTACGCATAGTCGACGACTTGGAAGCCAACTACGATTATTTTAAACAAAAACCGGATGCGAGAGGGGCACTTGGATTTACCGGTATCCAAAAGTGTACGTCGGCATTACGAATCCTTGCTTATGGTAACACTACCGACATCAACGACGAGTATCTAAAAATGGCGGAGAAAACAACACGAGACAGCTTGGAACATTTTTGTCGCGGTACAATTCTTATACTTTACTTTTATTTTTTTTTAAACGACGAGTATGCTTAGAATTTTTTTTTTTTTTTTTGAATCTTATGTTTGTCTATATTTTTTTATAAAGGTATAATTGATGTGTACGGTGCGCGTTATCTTAGAACGCCTACATGGGAGGACCTTCAAAAGATCTATGAGGTACATAATGCCGAGCATGGTTTGCCAGGTATGATCGGGAGCATAGATTGCATGCATTAGCGTTGGGATAACTGCCCGACTGCATGGCGAGGCCAACACATACGTGGTGACCAAAAAGGCCCCACTATTATTCTTCAGGCGGTTGCTTCACAGGACCTTTGGGTTTGGTCGGCTTACTTTGGCGTGGTCGGGTCATGCAATGATATCAATGTTTTTGAACAATCGTCGTTGTTAGAGGAGTGGATTTCTGGCAAAGCTCCAAAAGCGTCGTTTTACGCAAATGGAAACTACTACCCTCATGGATATTATTTGAGCGACGGAATTTATCCTAGGTATTCGATTTTCGTGAAGACGTTTAGTGATCCTATTGATGAAAAAAGAGCATACTTTAAAAAGCTTCAAGAGTCTTCACGAAAAGACATTGAGAGATGTTTTGGGGTTCTTAAACAACGCTGGCAATACTTGAGAAATCCTTGTCGTGCATGGAGCAAGCAAAAAATGAGAGATGCTATGTACGCTTGTATAATCATGCACAACATGATTTTGGAAGACGAAGGAAAGGCGATATGGCAGAATTATGTGCCAGAAGCCGTTCAAGAGAAGCATCCACAGGCGTCAATGGAAGAAAGAGTGAATAATGTGCGAGAGTTGCGTTACGAACCGTACCATTCCCAGTTAAAGGTTGATTTGGTACACCACGCATGGTCGGTTCGGTATGTACCACCTGAGGGAGAGGAAGAAACGGAGGACGAGGAAGACGAAGTTGGCGAGGGTGAAGAAAGCGAAGACGGAAACTAGTGTGTTTTTTTTTAACTTAATCGGATGTTTTTTTTTATTTCTAGTATTGTATTTTTTTTTATTTAATGAAGTATTTAAGTTAAAAAAAAAATTGAGAAATACTTGAATGGGGGTTATTGGCATAGTGCCCCACTACGCCACTTTTGCTATAATGCCCCATTGCTGACTAGAACGCCACGTGTCGGATAATGCCCCATGATAGGGGCATTATAAGTTGTTACCACTACACATGGTCTTACAATCGTTGTCTCGTAACGTAGGATGTTACAAATTAGTCGTCATTTGATGGCTGTTTATTATAAACATTAAGATCTTATTTTTCTACGTAACTTTTCAACTTGGTCTAAAACTTTTTAATTAGAACATCCATAAAACTATTTGACAGCAAGTTAAGATTTGCTAATCTATTAAATTGTTCAACACAAATAAGGATTTATATTCATTTAAAGGAACACGAACAAGCTTCCCATTTGTTTATATGCTATCCTTTTTAGATGTTTTATGTTTTCTTCATGTATATTCATCCTTTTTATCCATTAAAAGCAACGAACACAAATAAATATAATCTCACATTCAACAAAACCTATTCTTGTGTCCATTCGTTCTTCACACTTTACTAAGCAAACACAAACAAACCCAAAGTGCAGCCAGCGTGAGCCGGAGGTTCAACGGACCCAATCCAGATGACTTTGGTGAAATAACAAAAGTCTAAACATCTTTGACTTCCTTGTGTCAGTCAAAAGTTCAAATATATGTCTGTCTGCCCTAAAATTATTGAAGGTAATTAACCAGCCTAACCTCCACAGCAGGATTAGGGTATTATTACAAAAACCTGCTGCAACAATTGCAGATCAATCCAGATTTTGAAAAATCTGATATGCAACTAGAGAAAAAAACAAATATTTTATTTTTCATTTTCTCAAATTGTACAGTTTAATAAAGCTCTGTTAAACAGATCATTTTTGTGCCGCTAGTTGTCGGATAACATACGGAAGGATGCCGCCGTGATTGAAATACGCCAATTCGACCTACATGACAGCAAAAGAATACATTAAGGTGATGTACGGTTTGAGTGTATGTAGGGGTGCAAACGAGCCGAGCTACTCGCGAGCTACTCGAGCTCGGCTCGAAAAAAAGCTCGAACGAGCCGAGCTTAAACGAGCTCGAGCCCGAGCCTAAAAACAAGCTCGTTTACTAAACGAGCCCGAGCCCGAGCTTCGCTTATCGAGCTCGAGCCGGCTCGCGAGACTAATCGAGCTTTCTATTTATATATTTTTTATTAATATATTAAACATATATTTATATAATAATAATTACCATTTATATAAATATATAAAAATAACTAAATTATATGTATAATAATAATTATAATTAATATAAATTAATTAAAAAATAGTAAACGAGTCGAGCCCGAGCCGAGCTCGAGCTTGAAAAATTACCTTCGAGCCGAGCTCGAGCTTCAGAAATAAAGCTCGAATCGAGCCGAGCTCGAGCTCGAGCTTTCATATGTTAAACGAGCTCGAGCTCGAGCCTGGTCGAGCTCGGGCTCGGCTCGGCTCGTTTGCACCCCTAAGTGTATGGGTTCGATAATGTTTGAAACTTTGAATATGTTTAATGCATATGTTCGATAGTAGTTAGTTCATATACATGAACATGATGTGTAAAAGTAAAATTACCTCAGTATCAAAACGGGCTGTACACGTGAATGATTTCCCACTATCGGTTTTGACAGTGACATCTTGACCGGGCCGGATCTCATTAATATTGTTTGGTAAGTCAATGGTGTATCGTTCATGACCGGTCAACTGTAATGTGTCGGCATCTTCACCAGCTTTGAAGCAAAGAGGTATAATACCCATTCCTACCAAGTTACTTCGATGGATCCTCTCAAAACTTTTCGCAATTACCGCTTTAACCCCCTGTGGCATATTTTTATTGACCCGTTACAACCAAATTTTAAAATTTACAAGAGTAGAAATGTTATTGAGAAAGAAATATCCCGACTTACCAATAACATGGGACCTTTGGCAGCCCAATCTCGAGAGCTTCCACTTCCATATTCTGCACCGGCCAAAACAATTGTATCCTGACCTGCAGCCTTGTACCTCTGTAAGAAAAATAGTGATTATAAGTGAGTTTTTTCAGCATTTTACAAGGTGTTATATATATATAGAAAAAGTATATCGTACAATACGGCTTAACGTACTTCACGTACGACAACGTGCGTGATTTGTTCTATAACATGCGTGATTAATGTTTTCAATATGCGTGATTATTGTGTTTCAACATGCGTAATTTTGGATTTTTGAGTTATAACGTGCGTGATTTTAAAATGAACGTGCGTAATTACCTGTCGTACGTGATGTACGTTAAGCCGTAATGTACGTTAACCTTCCTCTATATATATACACACACATATATATACTATAAATACACTATCTTGTCACATCAACCAACTTTAGTCCCTCAACTTTAATAATGACATTTTTAGCCTCTCAACTTTAATAATGATATATTTAGCCTCTAAACTACATCAAACAACTTTAGCCCCTCAACTTTAATAATGACATGTTTAGCCCCTTAACTAAAACAACTTTAGCCCCACAACTTTAATATTAAACAACTTTAGCCCCTCAACTTTAATAATGACAACTTTAGCCCCTCGACTAAAACATCAAACAACTTTAACTCTTGCAATTTGCTTATTTTTATCCATGTTTTGAACCCGATACGGAACACGGGTGGTAACCCACTAGTTGAGTATAATTACAAAAGCAGACCAGCAACCTAAGTATGTTACTACTGTGTGACATTAAGCCCTAGTTAGAAACCATATTAAAGTACTAATTTAATGGTATGGTTTCTTTTACGGTAACAATAACTCGCTATAATAAATAACAATAATGATCAGGTTTTAAAAGTTACCGATGCTGCGTCAAAAACTGAGAGTTTCTCTCCAGTTGGAATATGAACAGTCTGCGGGCCAACTTCTCCTTTCAAAAGCTTGTTAACAATGCGAATATTGGCAAAAGTACCCCTGGCCATAATTTCATCATTACCTCTTCGACTGCCATAAGAATTGAAGTCTTTGCGGTCAACACCACGGTCAAGAAGAAACTTAGCAGCCGGGCTGTCTTTGTGAATGCTTCCTGCAGGCGAAATGTGATCCGTTGTGATACTGTCACCGAAGTTGAGTAAGCAGTATGCATCCTTCACACCGTGGGCCCCAGGAGGGTCCATCGTCATGTTTGTGAAATATGGCGGTTGGTGAATGTAGGTGGAATTTTCATCCCAAGAGTATAGTTTGGCTTCAGGGACATTTAGGTCATTCCACATTGGATTTCCCTCGGTGATGGATTTATAGGTACTCTTAAACATATCAGGTAGAACACTTGATTGAACAGCCTGCACCAATTACAATTTCAGTCAACATACAATTCGCCAATTGGCATAGGTAGCAATTTTGACCACTTTACCTTAAGAGTAAATTTCTGTTTTCGTCCCTGAGGTTTGTCAATTTTAACTAGTTTAGTCCAAAAATCTAATTTATAACAAATCCAGCCCTGAAGTTTGCATTTCTTAACGTTTTTCATCCCTAAGGGTGCTTTTTCATTTAATTCTTAGGGATGAAAAACGTTAAGAAATGCAAACCTTAGGGGTGAAAAGCGTTAAGAAATGCAAACCTTAGGGATGGTTTTGTTACAAAATAGATTTTTGGACTAAACTAGTTAAAATGGACAAACCTGAGGGACGAAAACAGAAATTTACTCTTACTTTTTAAATAGGGGTCAAACAATTAATTTAAGGAACTTAGCTTACAAGGTAGAGAATCAAGTCAATCAAGAGGGTTGAAACATGAAAGATGAAAGTCTCCCAAATTGTATATTGTATTTACTAATAAAACTCTCATATCAAGTGACTCAAAATATAATTAACTGGACTAATTTATTTTGTATAATCGTATTCAACACACAAGTTGTTGATTCAAAAAAACTTCAAAATTTGGACGAAAAGTGTTCCGCGTAAACCCAGGCATAAAACCTGTTTTGACCCATTACTAGGGGTGTAAACAAACCAAGTCACTCGTGAGCTACTCAAGATCGGCTTTTTAAAAGACTCGAATTGAGTGAGCCCGAACCCTATTATTTATGTAATTTATTAAATTATGTATTTACATCATTATTGTTATATATCAAGTTATGATAATATAACTAACTAATATATATTATGTATATATAAAAGCTCAAATAATAAAAATATATATAGAAAAAGTTTAAAATACAACAGTCCTTAACGTGCGTAATTATGAACATTAACATGCGTGATTAGGGTTTTACTCATGCGTGATTTTGTTGTTTTTTTGTTGACCACATGTGTGATTGTGGTTTTTGTTCATGTGTGATGCCGTGATCATGGTTTTTTGTTCATGCATGATTAGGGTTTTGAGTGTTATAACATGCGTAATTTACTCACGTACGCATCGCACGTTAAGGACTATTGCATGTTAACCTTCCACTATATATATACACACATATATAAACAAATTAGTATTAATAAATATATATAAAACAAGATGAGCTCGAGCTTTAAAAACTACTCACGAACCGAGCGCAAGCTCAATTCGAGTCTTTTAACAAGGCGATCTTGAGTAGCTCTCGTAACTTAGCGAGCTTGGCTCGGCTCGTTTCGTTTAAGTTTACACCCCTGCCCATTACCACACTCCAAACATTCAATTTTGTCACCGAACAACTAACTAGGTATCAAAAAGACTAACTACTTATAAACCCAACTGTGTCGTGCCAAAAAACTGGGGCTGTTTGGTAGCCTCTTAATGACCATTCAGATGCTACCTCTTAATGGTTTACAACCTCTGAATGAATAAGAGGTAACCTCAAGTCTGAATGGTTAAGAGGTAACCTCTGAATCGTAAATCATCACATGTCACATTCTTGTACCTGCTCATTGGTAAAATTCTTAATGGTTCCATTAAGAGGTAGCCTCTTAATGACTATTCAGAGGCTACCAAACACATATTTACCACAACCCGCTTTGACATTTTACCCACCCAACTGACCCAGTTCAGTTTGCAACCTAGCAATTAACAACTAGCAAAATACTTTCGCCGGAAACTTACTTCTGCAATTTCCTCACTACTGGGCCATATATCTCTTAAATAAACGTTCTTTCCATCTTTTCCAACTCCAATTGGTTCCTTCTCAAAATCAATATCAACCTGGCACAAGAAGGTGACATTCACCAACGGTGTACTATGGATTTGGATAAATTATTTTAAACATTAAATAAAGTCAAAATCTTACAGTGCCAGCAAGGGCGTATGCAACAACCAATGGAGGCGATGCAAGATAGTTCGCTCTTGTCAAAGCGTGAACACGCCCCTCAAAGTTTCGGTTTCCAGAGAGAACCGCTGATGCAATAATATCTGCACCCACACCAGCAGCAAGTTATTATAGACAATTAGACATTCCAAATAAATAAAATGAAGGCAAACTAGAGGTAGCGAAAAAGGTCTGTGTGACGATGAAAAAAACGCCACAGGCCCATGGCGGTATATTCAAAAGTCACGAAAAAGTTATCGGTTGAGTTTGTTACGGTATTGGCAAAAACGAATACCCTGGCGGGTTCGGAACGTAGTTAAAATAACTTACTTGCGACGATACATACGAAATTCAGGAAAACATTGTGTTTAGAAAAAAAAAAAAAAAAAAAAAAAAAAAGATAAAAAGAAACGACCAAAATTAAGTAAGAGAGGAAAAAATACTAAAAGTTTAGGGTCTAACTAGTAACTGCTATAAAGTGTAAAGGGAAAAAACAAAAGTTGAGAGTCTAAATTAAAGTGTAAAGAAGAAAAACTAAGTTGAGGATCTACTTAGTAATTATAATAAAGTGTAAGGCAAAGAAAAACCAAAAACCTAATTAAATTAAAGTTAAAGGGCTAAACATGTCATTATCAAAGTTGAGGGGTCAAAGTGTAAAAAAAACCTTATTGAAGTTGGGGTTAAACATGTTATTATCAAAGTCGAGGGGCTAAAATTGTCTTGATTAAAGTTGAGAGGCAAAGGTTGTCTTGATGTGACAACTTACCCTTTTAATGTTATAAGAATTAGTGTTTCAAATATGATTAACTAAAAGATACTTTATTTCGATGATGATCAATACTTTAAATAAATGGCAAAGTGACATGCATTAACAATACACTTTGGGAGTTTGGGTGACTTTCAACCTGTTTGATCAGTCTGACATGTTTTCTCTCGAGACCTATGCAGTTAATGCGGTAAAATATCGGATATCGGTCAAGGACCGATATTTGAAATATAGGTTATCTCGGTGAGATATCGGTGGGATATCGGTAATTTTAATATAATGCAGAATTTATATATATAGCAATTTAACACCAATAATTCAGTGATATATCAGTGATATATCGGTTATATCGGTCAAATATCGGTGCTATATCGGTTATATTGGTCAAATATCGGTCAATATCGCCGATAATATCGGTACCGATATTTTCACCGATATTTTATTAAGGGACCGATACAACCGATATATCACCGATATATCCCCGATATTAACTGCATAGCTCGAGATAAAGTTTTTTATTTGACCCACTAGAGATAAATACAAGCCCATATTGGCCCATTCATCAATAAACGGGTAGAAATCACCAACTCTAGCTATAGCTTGTTAAGTAGCTGATTATGAAAGCAAGAGTAACTATACCATTATCAGAAATAGCAGATGCAACTGATTCATCTAAGTCCCCTGAATTTCCAATACAAGTTGTGCATCCATATCCAACAATGTCGAACCCTTGTTCATTTAAATACTTCTGCAACCCACTGTATTATAAAAAATAATGGATCGATGTTAGTTAAAAGAAGCAACTTTAAAGTAATCATGTTCTTCAACCAGTACAAGTCAAATAGTCAATACCTTTGAAGCAAGTATTTTGTAACAACTCCAGAGCCCGGTGCAAGACTTGTTTTAACCCATGGTTTGACCTGGTCATCAAGCATCAGATGATGAAATTAGGTTATATGGCACGATATATACAGGTTTGGTACACCAAAATGTAATATATTCACCTTTTTGTCATGACACATCACCATTATACTTGCTATAGAAGGTTAGATCAATATATGTGGGCTTATTACCCCATAATCCAAAATGTAACTTGCTTGCACATTTTGCTCATTGTGTAACAAAAAAAATGTGTTTTCATTGTATGTAACTCGTATTTTTTACTTTTTGTATCGGCGTGGGTAAGTAACCTATTATTGCATGTAAAATGGTGAAGTCATGTACCAGTTTACCTAAAACAGAAGTTACTAACATACAATGGTATAGAAAATTAGAAGTGTGTTACATATAATGAAAAAAAAACATGTTTTTTCTTACATACAGATAAAAAGGTGAAAGTAATTAACACCAATATAAACACAGATATACATACACACACATATATACATGCATATGTATATATGCACACACTCGCACACACATAATAGAATATGCATGACTAACCTGTAGGCCTAGTTCACAAGCCTTTTTGGCAACAAGACCAGCCCCAAGCATAACACTAGGGTTTGACGTATTCGTGCAGCTTGTAATAGCAGCAATCACAACACTGCCATGCCTAAGTTCTGCTGGCTGTCCATGAAAATCAAATTTTGCAACTTTGTCTTGTGCCTCTTTTGGTACCGCAAATCCCTAAAATTTGAAGTTTTTTTTTATCAAAATGCAAAGTGGCAAGTTAACAAATGCTACAACACTTTGTAATAATGTTAAGACGACTTAGATGTTCATGAAGTAAACTCACCTTGAATCCCACTTTATTATCAAGGCAAGAATGCCAATCTGCTTTCATTTCTTTCAAAGGGACTCGGTCATGAGGTCTATCAAAAAAATGAGAATGACGTGGTATACACACAAATATACACATATACACACACATACATATATATACACTGTACACACCTCTTTGGTCCTGAAATGCATGGCTCCACTTCTGAAAGGTTTAACTCTAAATAAGATGAGTAGACTCTTTCTTGTTGTGGCTGAGTTAGAAATTGCATAGTTACGTATTAGACTAAAATTGATTAGCCAGGTGACAATAAAGAAATAAAGAAAATAATATGACAAAGCGGCTTACCTCATTATAGTCGACAAACATATTGTTTGCACGTAAGTATGCTTCTATCATAGCAACCTGAAATTCACAGAGGAACGCATCCATCAAGATCGTTGACCCACCAATACATTTTTGTCTCTTTTGTTAGTTACTATCAATAACTAATGTATTCAGTATAATTACATAAACTGTAGAGTTAATTACTGTTTTCGTCCCTGTGGTTTGTCAAAGATCACTATTTCAGTCCATTAGTTTAAAAATTGCGATTTCAGTCCCTGTGGTTTCACTTTCGTAACCATTTCAGTCCACCTCGTAACCATTTCAGTCCCTGTACTAACAAAATAAATGGATTGAAATGGTTACGAAAGTGAAACCACATGGACTGAAATGGTTACGAAAGTGAAACCACAAGGACTGAAATCGCAATTTTTAAACTAACGGACTGAAATAGTGATTTTTGACAAACCACAGGGACGAAAACAGTAATTAACTCTAAACTGTATTATCTAAATAATGAAGGTTTAATGAGGTTTAAGCATTTGAGTGCATGTTCGACCGGTTCGACCCACTTCCTTGATAGCTATCATTTTCAGTTTTTTTACTCATAAAGTCCGTTATCAATAGATGGAACCCAAATTGACCCGTTTTCTATGTCCACGCAAATGAAAATGAACATACTGTATCATCACTTCGTCCGGTTAACTTGAGATACTGAAGAGTAACATGATCCACTGGGAAGAACCCCATTGTTGCACCATACTCAGGCGACATATTGGCAATAGTAGCCCTGTCAGCAAGTGATATTTTACCCACACCATCACCTAACAAAATAAAATAAAAATAGACACATCAGTAAGTAAATGTTCCTTTTACCCTGTACCTGCAAACTACTACCAAGTTTACCTACCATGAAATTCAACAAATTTGCCTACAACGCCATGTTTTCTTAACATTTGGGTAACAGTCAAAACCAAATCAGTAGCTGTTACACCATCACGCAGTTTTCCTGATAACTTGAACCCAACAACACCGGGCAACACCATGCTCATTGGCTGTCATTGTCAAAATACACTTTCAGAAAATTTCCCCAAAAAATAGTGAAAATGAAAACCATCTTTCAAGAAGAGTAAAATGCCATTTTTGTGCCAGTTTTACGACTTTCGTCCAAGGTTTGTTTTTCCGCATCTGGATCCAAAAGGTTTGAAATCTTGCCATTTTCCTCCGGCTCGTGAAAATCATCTTTCAAGAAAAGTATTTTTGTCTTTTTGCTAACTTAAAGGGCAATTCGGTCTTTTTCACTTTATGAAAAAAAGACTGAATACCCCTGAAAAAGGCCAAATTGCCCTTTAAGTTAACAAACAGACAAAAATACCCCTGATTTAACGCATTTAAGAATGTGAATGGAGTTAACAAGCCGGATGTAAAATGGCAAATTTCAAAACTTTTGAATCCAGATGCGGAAAAACAAACCTTTGGACGAAAGTCGCAAAACTGGCCAAACCTCAGGGACGAAAATGATATTTTACTTATTTAACATATATATAAATTTGCACAGAACCATTGTAAAGTATTTATAATGTTACCTGCCCAAGCATTGCAGCCTCGGCTTCAATTCCACCAACTCCCCAACCAGCAACGCCTAACCCGTCAATCATAGTAGTGTGAGAATCAGTTCCAACAACACTATCAGGGTACAGCATTCCGTCATTGTTGAAAACAACACGTCCAAGATATTCAAGGTTAACCTGAATTTAAGAAAAAAAACAAAAAGTACGTTATCAGACAAGAGATGAAAAACATGCATATAAAGTTTGCCAAATACTGGTACCGTCCAAACACCACCTGTATTGGTATTGGTATTGGTATTTGTTATTAACAATTGCCGGTTTCGATATTTTTACGATACCTATACCAACCAAACATCATCGGTACGATATTCAGCTTAGGGTTGAGCTCAATTTCGGTTTCGGTATTTGTCGGTACGGTATCAGTAAGGTACTGATCTCATCACTAATTTATATAGATAACGAATGCGCTAATTATGATTACAAAAACAATATTACTAGAAAACAAAAATCTAAATATTTGGTTAAAGTTGCTTAGAAGGTTTTAAGCTTAAAAAAAAAATTGGCCAACTTTCAACGCATTCGTACCATTTGACCCGATACCCTTTTAGCTTACTTTTTTATGTGGTCTGTTTGGGATAAAACACAACCCAAACTGATCCATTCATAAGTAAATGGGTTGAAATTGCAACCTACAAGCATCAATATAGTTTGATCAATAAACCCTATACCTGATGTACAATACCAGATCCAGGTGGAACCACAAGCATGTTTTGGAAAGCTTTAGAGCCCCACTTTAGGAAAGCAAATCTCTCCTTGTTTCTCTGAAATTCAAGTTCCATATTTGCTTTTACAGCATTTTCAGACCTAGTAACATCAACTTGAACCGAATGATCAACCACAAGATCCACAGGAACCTGCACCAGAATATTAAAAATGATAAACAAATGCCCAAAAAAAATATCAATATGTACGTATTACGTATGTAATTATGTATGTATGTAGAGCCATGCATACCAAAGGATTGATTTTGTCCGAGTCCCCACCAAGGTTATTAATGGCATCACGCATACATGCAAGGTCTACGACAGCTGGCACACCAGTAAAATCCTGAAAAATAAACATACATTACAATGCAACTTCTTCAACAGAAAACACAGAATGCATGTCTACAAGCTCATACAAAACTGAGCCAAAAAATTCAAAATACGTACTTGCAACAGAACACGGGCCGGCTTGAATGGAATCTCAACTTGCTTTGGAGCAGTCTTCTCCCAATCAATGATTTTCTCAACATCTTCTTTAGTGACTTGGAAATTGTCACAATTACGGATCGCTGATTCCAGAAGTATCCGGATTGAATATGGTAGTTTGTCTGATTTCCGAATAAACAAAATGTTGATCAGTTAAACGGGCATACAAGATGAATACCATTAATTTAGAGATTTTAAAACAATAGCAGTCGCACTCTTTCAAATTTACCTATTCTTGGATCGTTCAGAGCAGGCGAACTATAGAACTTTCCAAACTCCCCACCTCCAGGCTTAGGGAGACCAGTCAAAATCCCACTGAAAGCATGCTCCGAGGCTGTAGATGCATTTGCGTAAACTAATCAGATCTAAAAGTTCATTGAGAATCATCAATATCAGGTAACAAAAGAATAAGAAGCACTAGAAAGCAAACAAAACATGACAAAAAATAACAAAAAAAGCCAAGTATGTTCTGATATGTGCTTCTGTAATTCTGTTCACATCAATACTTATGTAGCACAGCCACATAATTTGTCATATTATCATGAGTAAATTACTACTGTTTGTTAGCTTACAGTAGCACTTGCAAGTTGCATTTCTAAAGCACTATTGACTTCATACAGATAAATAATCCCGCGCGTAAGCTACCAGATAACAAACCTAAGCATGTTATGTTTTCAAATTGCATAACTACTTGACTAAATATAAGCTCAAACATCACCGCACCAACTAGTATCATACACTCTACAAAATTACACAAAACAACGACAAACCTTCGAATCATTAAACCACTGTTGACTTCATACATCATAATCCTGATTCCTGCTTAATGCGTAAGCTACTAGATAACAATCATACACATTCGTTCAAATTCCACAACTACATATCTAAATATAATCTCAAACATAACCACACCAATTATTATCACACAACACTACACAATTGCACAAAACAACAACAAATCTTCGAATCAAAAGCAACAGAAACACAATCAGACCGATAGATCAAACGAAATGATTACCGATAGTAGAGAGATTGCGATGAAACCGATCCAGAACAGGAGAAGCAGCAGTCCGGATCTGAGAACTCAACGAAGCCGGAGACCTCCAATCAACGCCGTGGCTCCACCGCGAGCGAACGGTACGGAAAGCGGCCGATGCGGCGGTGTGAGAGCGGAACTGCGACGCGACTGGCGACGGTGACGGTGACGGAGATGACGGCGGCGGAGGAGATTTAGCGGAAATTGAAGAGTGGAGACGTGAGGTTGTAGACCTAGAAGCTCGCCGGAGAAGAAAGGAAGAGTGAGAACCGGTGATATGCATGGTGAATGATTCCGATTGGATTACAGAAGCATAGAGAGGAATTATTGAAGGATGATCGGAGGAGAATCAATGGCGGTTTGAAAATATCAAAAGAAGAGAGAATATTGGGGAAGGGGCGTGTGGAAAGGGCAAGTTTATAAAGGAGGGTGTGTGGGTTATTTCTAAAGTGAAAAGTCAAATATCCTTTTGAAACAAAAATTCAAATTGAATAAAGCAATGTTTTAAAAACCGGCTTTTAACTCATAGCGGGCTAGGCTTTAAAATAGTTTAACTGGTTGAATTGGGTTGTATCGGGCGGTTGAATCGGGTTATTAGTTAACCCTATAAATTTCATAAAATACAAATTAATCTCAAAAAACAATCCAATCTCAACTATGATTTATGTTAGTTTTATCTAAAAACAACTATTTTAATTGTAAACTATTAAACATTTTAATAATATTTTTATTGGTTATAAATAATATTGCATTGTATGAGGTGAGTAACAGTTTCAACAACAATGAAATATTTAAATAGAAGGCACTAGGTTAATTACCATAAATATGGAATATCAGTATTACCTTAATATCATATTTCATTAAAATTAAGAAATCAAATCTAAGATAATACAAACTGGTTCAACGGTTTGAACCGGTAGAACCGGATTTACCGTCGGTACATAAGACATACCGTATTTGGGTTTTACCGGTCTTTATCGTACCGGACTCGTGTCCGATATCCGGTTTAACCAGTATAACCGGCCGGCTCATACCGGTATTTAAAACATTGGAATAAAGTATTAATATTAATATTATTTTATTGTTCAATGAAACATGCGGAAGTGGAAGGAAAGTGAATTTCATCAATTGAACAAGATTTCAGATGAAAATTTTTCTAATTTAAGAGAATTTCGTGAACCAAACAACCCTAAAGTTCATTCACCAACACCCGCCATATCAACATAGCAAACATGGTAGTCCGCAAACTTTATATTGCATGGCCACGTTTGTGGATGGTTGTGGCATACACATTCATGGGGACGTACGACAACAAATAAAAGACGGTTGCCCATTTAAAATAAAAAATCCTTTTTTTCGATTTTAGATTTTTCTATTAAATATAGCCATCATTAAACAATTGAGTAAACAAAGGTGGTTCGGATTTGAGTAACAAAGGTTGGTTCGGATTTGGGTTCATGATTCTAGAGGATGAATATGTAATAACAGCCATTAGTAGTTGTTATTTATATTTAAAATTTATTATAGTGAAAATGAAATATTCCAAAATAGTGTGAGCCAACCAATCCTACAACTTGATGAATTATACAGATATATTGGATGTAAGTCAACGGCTGATATTTAAGGTCAGCAGTCTTTTCCCTTCCGGAAGTGACAATTTTTATTAATAATTTATACATACATGAGGTCAAAAGACTTCTATCCTCCACCTTCTGGTCTTCTTCGCGAGCCACTATCAATGCCAAAAAGAAAATGCTATCCTCTCTTAGTTTTCTTTATAAAGTGCTTACTTTTAAGGAAGGATAGTTATGATTACTTTCTTCTTTTTTCTATTCAACTCCAAATTTGGGTAACTGACGAACCACTATAATATCATCATGTCACCAGCGAAATCACCTGATCATATCTATTTTTACTAGGCATACTGTGTATACACCAATTTAAGAAGAAACCAAATAAATATGGGAAAAAGCGGAACCACCCGATCATATCCATCTCTACTAGACATACCGTCTATACACCAATTCAGAAGGAAACCAAATAAATATGGAACACCCCCCGCTTGTGGGGATCGAACCCAAAACCTATTGGTCTCAAAGTCTGATCTCATCCCAAAATGCCACCAATTTATTTTTTAATTTATCTTCAATTAGTTGAAACTGTATGGTAGCGTTTGGTATGCAGAATGAGAGGTGGAATGAAGAAAAGAGTGTTTGGTTGGTCGATGGAATGGAATCGCCATTCCAAAATGCATTCCATTCCCTCAAAATCATTCCATTCCTCCCCCCGTTTTTTTTTCCATTCCATTCCCTTTTCACCCATCATTAACAACACCACAACTCACTACCGTTGCCACCACCCACCACCACTGTCATCCGCCGCCGTCACCCACCTTAACCGCCACCCGCCACCGCCGTCACCCGGCACCGCCGCCACCCGCTACCGACGCCACTGTAACACCCCGATATCGGGTTTGGTAATCAAACTCCGTTAATACTAAAAAACGGGTAAAGTACCGTTAGTAGTAAAAATAACCCGGCAAATATTTGGATTTAAATAAGAAAATCCTAATATTAAATACAAGCGAATTCAAGTTTTAAGGAATTGAGTTTATAAGAGCCCGAGTTAACGGGACTTAAAATAAGCCTAGTCATAAATTCCCCGAACCCACTAAATTAACTAGGAATATTTAACCTATTTAATCAGTGGGAATATTGTTAAAAAATAATTAGGTTGTGACCTAATTAATAACAAACTAAACTTGAGGGACCAAAGCTGCCAAAAAGGAAACTTGTTTTATTAAAACATAAAAATCAACACATATCACACACTTAGTGTGTGTATATGTTGATCATCAGGAGAAGAAACAAGGGGAAACCCTTGTTTAACCTTAATCCATCAAATTGGAGGGCAAATCAAGACCCAAATCGATGCATGAACATAAATAAACGATCACCAAGTCAAGGGGATCGTAAGGTATGTCAAATTTTTGATATTTATGAAGTTGGGGTTCTTGATGAACTTATGAAAAATCGAAATTGAAGCTTGAATGTTAGATGTTTGAATGAAACTATGATAAATTCATGGTTAGGAATGAACCCTAATCAATAATTTGATGTATTGATGTTTATACACATGAAATTGAGAATCACCCACATATGTGTTAGATGGGTTTTGTAGAGAGATTAAGAATACTAGAATCTTGATCATGAAACGGGTGTTATTGATTTTTGTGAAACGAATCTAGGTGTTGTTATGCATGCTAGATGTAAAGAACTTGAAAATAATGTTAATCTTGGCTAAGTAGTTAGTCATGAGCTTGATTGCTAGTAGTAAAAATTTCATGCCCATAAGGTGTTCGATGTAATGCCTAGGTGAACTTGGTGAATTAATGTGTTTTGATGATAGTAGAAATACCTTTCACTATCATAGTTATTAATTATGTGAAATATTTAGCACATGGTTTATACATGATTGTTGCTTGAGTAGCTAAGCAACTGAGTATATTGAGTTCATTAGTGCAATTGCATATGATATAAGCAGTTTGACCTTTAAGAGTCAAACCGGACTATAATAAAAATCGTATGCGGAAAATTGTAAAGAGAGTCCATAAGTATAATAGTCATAGTATTGATGACTAATATAACTATCTTGTGGATGATCGCATTATAGCTCGACTTTTGACAAGCTAGGTGGAAGCTTGAGAAGAAGCGGGTCAAGTGGGACGATTACTTAAGAAAAGTATAAGCGGATGCAAGCTAAGTAAAACTTACACTTTTTTTGTAGAATACTTAATTATTCTATAAGCTATAAACTCGATAATGATAATATTGGAAATATGGATTCCGACGCGATTGATACGAGACGGAACATATATAAAATTGATAAAAACCATGATTAATGGTAATCATGAGTAAATGGTAATATAGCCGCGAAATAATGAACATGCAATGAATCTCGAGATGTTACCGTATAGGGTAACACATGATAAGGATTAGTCGCGTGTCGACAAACATAGGTTAAAGCTATAAGACACCCTACGGTATAAGCCGAAATGGGTTAAATAACGAAATGGTAGATATATATATATATATATACCATTCTAAATACAAACGCAAATTGTTTGGTCGTTTAGACCAAATGGGTCAAAGGGTGACATTTTAGCGTCAATTGACAAATGACGACTAATAAGTACTTGCCAAGTTTTACGCTTATAGGTTAATAATGGTTTATGGATTTAAAATGCTACGAATTAGCATATTATGGATGCAAGGTATTGAAACGGGTCAATAAATTGATCCGAATCAGGTATGTATAATGATTCAGCTCATCATTTAGAACTTGAAGTTCTATAAGAGTTAAAAAAGGTCAAAATGAATATTCGGTTATCTTTTAGGTAAACCGAATAATTTGAGTTATAGACATGGTGTTTTAGAAACATAATGGTTTCTAAACAAAATCATAGTTAAAGGGGGTCGAATTTTAGGTCAACAAGTATTTAAAAGTCCTTCGGCGTAAAGGAAAACTAAAATTGACCAAAACGCCCTTGTAAGCCAAATAGAGCTAACGACCCTTAAAGATTGTTTGGAAATGAGTTTTACAAGCAAATAGATACTTAGAATAAGTATAAAAAGCGAAAGAAGTAATTCTTTGGTCAAATGACCCTATATGAGTCGTTGCCGTAAAATGATAATCCGAGGAGTAAAACTCGGAATAAATATATCTCCACATTAAATCCTCCACACATATAGTTGTGGTGGAAGATCATTTGATAAATATTGTGGAAATAAGATGCTAGAAATAAACGAGTATGAATTATGCGGAAAAGTGCTTAAATACCCTTAACGGGTCAAAATAAGTATTTAAGTACAAACGGGTTTAAGAATATACATAAACTCGTGAATTGAACCTATTGTGATAGATAACATTTAAATTATAAGGTTCATGTGAGATTGGGATCAAACAAACATGTTTGTTTGATAAACGCATGAACGGGTCAAAACTTTGTAAAAAGGTAATGTAACACCTCGAATTTTTGTGTCCAATGATGTGTTAACACGTGTCATTTGATTACACGTGGCATCTATAATAAATAAAGGACTAATTTTGACAAACCTTGAAAGTATGTAAATTCGAGGGTTATAAATGTCAACTAGGGTAAATATACTGTATAGTAACCCTAAATAATGCTTGTACCTTCAAACGAATAAATCATAAATCGTACGGAAGCGGAACGCGGAAGAAAGTGAGAGATTACGGGCTACAGGGGTTAACTGTGTCAACATGTTTAATTATACCTCTGAGTGACCCTTTAACGTTCCCAAGGCTTCGTAACAGTATTATACGCTCACTAGAATATACTGTATAAATTCCGCGGAGTTCCGTTTTAAAACGAAAGAGTTATACTCAAATTCGTATGAGAAGACATTGAGAGATGTTTTGGGGTTCTTAAACAACGCTGGCAATACTTGAGAAATCCTTGTCGTGCATGGAGCAAGCAAAAAATGAGAGATGCTATGTACGCTTGTATAATCATGCACAACATGATTTTGGAAGACGAAGGAAAGGCGATATGGCAGAATTATGTGCCAGAAGCCGTTCAAGAGAAGCATCCACAGGCGTCAATGGAAGAAAGAGTGAATAATGTGCGAGAGTTGCGTTACGAACCGTACCATTCCCAGTTAAAGGTTGATTTGGTACACCACGCATGGTCGGTTCGGTATGTACCACCTGAGGGAGAGGAAGAAACGGAGGACGAGGAAGACGAAGTTGGCGAGGGTGAAGAAAGCGAAGACGGAAACTAGTGTGTTTTTTTTTAACTTAATCGGATGTTTTTTTTTATTTCTAGTATTGTATTTTTTTTTATTTAATGAAGTATTTAAGTTAAAAAAAAATTGAGAAATACTTGAATGGGGGTTATTGGCATAGTGCCCCACTACGCCACTTTTGCTATAATGCCCCATTGCTGACTAGAACGCCACGTGTCGGATAATGCCCCATGATAGGGGCATTATAAGTTGTTACCACTACACATGGTCTTACAATCGTTGTCTCGTAACGTAGGATGTTACAAATTAGTCGTCATTTGATGGCTGTTTATTATAAACATTAAGATCTTATTTTTCTACGTAACTTTTCAACTTGGTCTAAAACTTTTTAATTAGAACATCCATAAAACTATTTGACAGCAAGTTAAGATTTGCTAATCTATTAAATTGTTCAACACAAATAAGGATTTATATTCATTTAAAGGAACACGAACAAGCTTCCCATTTGTTTATATGCTATCCTTTTTAGATGTTTTATGTTTTCTTCATGTATATTCATCCTTTTTATCCATTAAAAGCAACGAACACAAATAAATATAATCTCACATTCAACAAAACCTATTCTTGTGTCCATTCGTTCTTCACACTTTACTAAGCAAACACAAACAAACCCAAAGTGCAGCCAGCGTGAGCCGGAGGTTCAACGGACCCAATCCAGATGACTTTGGTGAAATAACAAAAGTCTAAACATCTTTGACTTCCTTGTGTCAGTCAAAAGTTCAAATATATGTCTGTCTGCCCTAAAATTATTGAAGGTAATTAACCAGCCTAACCTCCACAGCAGGATTAGGGTATTATTACAAAAACCTGCTGCAACAATTGCAGATCAATCCAGATTTTGAAAAATCTGATATGCAACTAGAGAAAAAAACAAATATTTTATTTTTCATTTTCTCAAATTGTACAGTTTAATAAAGCTCTGTTAAACAGATCATTTTTGTGCCGCTAGTTGTCGGATAACATACGGAAGGATGCCGCCGTGATTGAAATACGCCAATTCGACCTACATGACAGCAAAAGAATACATTAAGGTGATGTACGGTTTGAGTGTATGTAGGGGTGCAAACGAGCCGAGCTACTCGCGAGCTACTCGAGCTCGGCTCGAAAAAAAGCTCGAACGAGCCGAGCTTAAACGAGCTCGAGCCCGAGCCTAAAAACAAGCTCGTTTACTAAACGAGCCCGAGCCCGAGCTTCGCTTATCGAGCTCGAGCCGGCTCGCGAGACTAATCGAGCTTTCTATTTATATATTTTTTATTAATATATTAAACATATATTTATATAATAATAATTACCATTTATATAAATATATAAAAATAACTAAATTATATGTATAATAATAATTATAATTAATATAAATTAATTAAAAAATAGTAAACGAGTCGAGCCCGAGCCGAGCTCGAGCTTGAAAAATTACCTTCGAGCCGAGCTCGAGCTTCAGAAATAAAGCTCGAATCGAGCCGAGCTCGAGCTCGAGCTTTCATATGTTAAACGAGCTCGAGCTCGAGCCTGGTCGAGCTCGGGCTCGGCTCGGCTCGTTTGCACCCCTAAGTGTATGGGTTCGATAATGTTTGAAACTTTGAATATGTTTAATGCATATGTTCGATAGTAGTTAGTTCATATACATGAACATGATGTGTAAAAGTAAAATTACCTCAGTATCAAAACGGGCTGTACACGTGAATGATTTCCCACTATCGGTTTTGACAGTGACATCTTGACCGGGCCGGATCTCATTAATATTGTTTGGTAAGTCAATGGTGTATCGTTCATGACCGGTCAACTGTAATGTGTCGGCATCTTCACCAGCTTTGAAGCAAAGAGGTATAATACCCATTCCTACCAAGTTACTTCGATGGATCCTCTCAAAACTTTTCGCAATTACCGCTTTAACCCCCTGTGGCATATTTTTATTGACCCGTTACAACCAAATTTTAAAATTTACAAGAGTAGAAATGTTATTGAGAAAGAAATATCCCGACTTACCAATAACATGGGACCTTTGGCAGCCCAATCTCGAGAGCTTCCACTTCCATATTCTGCACCGGCCAAAACAATTGTATCCTGACCTGCAGCCTTGTACCTCTGTAAGAAAAATAGTGATTATAAGTGAGTTTTTTCAGCATTTTACAAGGTGTTATATATATATAGAAAAAGTATATCGTACAATACGGCTTAACGTACTTCACGTACGACAACGTGCGTGATTTGTTCTATAACATGCGTGATTAATGTTTTCAATATGCGTGATTATTGTGTTTCAACATGCGTAATTTTGGATTTTTGAGTTATAACGTGCGTGATTTTAAAATGAACGTGCGTAATTACCTGTCGTACGTGATGTACGTTAAGCCGTAATGTACGTTAACCTTCCTCTATATATATACACACACATATATATACTATAAATACACTATCTTGTCACATCAACCAACTTTAGTCCCTCAACTTTAATAATGACATTTTTAGCCTCTCAACTTTAATAATGATATATTTAGCCTCTAAACTACATCAAACAACTTTAGCCCCTCAACTTTAATAATGACATGTTTAGCCCCTTAACTAAAACAACTTTAGCCCCACAACTTTAATATTAAACAACTTTAGCCCCTCAACTTTAATAATGACAACTTTAGCCCCTCGACTAAAACATCAAACAACTTTAACTCTTGCAATTTGCTTATTTTTATCCATGTTTTGAACCCGATACGGAACACGGGTGGTAACCCACTAGTTGAGTATAATTACAAAAGCAGACCAGCAACCTAAGTATGTTACTACTGTGTGACATTAAGCCCTAGTTAGAAACCATATTAAAGTACTAATTTAATGGTATGGTTTCTTTTACGGTAACAATAACTCGCTATAATAAATAACAATAATGATCAGGTTTTAAAAGTTACCGATGCTGCGTCAAAAACTGAGAGTTTCTCTCCAGTTGGAATATGAACAGTCTGCGGGCCAACTTCTCCTTTCAAAAGCTTGTTAACAATGCGAATATTGGCAAAAGTACCCCTGGCCATAATTTCATCATTACCTCTTCGACTGCCATAAGAATTGAAGTCTTTGCGGTCAACACCACGGTCAAGAAGAAACTTAGCAGCCGGGCTGTCTTTGTGAATGCTTCCTGCAGGCGAAATGTGATCCGTTGTGATACTGTCACCGAAGTTGAGTAAGCAGTATGCATCCTTCACACCGTGGGCCCCAGGAGGGTCCATCGTCATGTTTGTGAAATATGGCGGTTGGTGAATGTAGGTGGAATTTTCATCCCAAGAGTATAGTTTGGCTTCAGGGACATTTAGGTCATTCCACATTGGATTTCCCTCGGTGATGGATTTATAGGTACTCTTAAACATATCAGGTAGAACACTTGATTGAACAGCCTGCACCAATTACAATTTCAGTCAACATACAATTCGCCAATTGGCATAGGTAGCAATTTTGACCACTTTACCTTAAGAGTAAATTTCTGTTTTCGTCCCTGAGGTTTGTCAATTTTAACTAGTTTAGTCCAAAAATCTAATTTATAACAAATCCAGCCCTGAAGTTTGCATTTCTTAACGTTTTTCATCCCTAAGGGTGCTTTTTCATTTAATTCTTAGGGATGAAAAACGTTAAGAAATGCAAACCTTAGGGGTGAAAAGCGTTAAGAAATGCAAACCTTAGGGATGGTTTTGTTACAAAATAGATTTTTGGACTAAACTAGTTAAAATGGACAAACCTGAGGGACGAAAACAGAAATTTACTCTTACTTTTTAAATAGGGGTCAAACAATTAATTTAAGGAACTTAGCTTACAAGGTAGAGAATCAAGTCAATCAAGAGGGTTGAAACATGAAAGATGAAAGTCTCCCAAATTGTATATTGTATTTACTAATAAAACTCTCATATCAAGTGACTCAAAATATAATTAACTGGACTAATTTATTTTGTATAATCGTATTCAACACACAAGTTGTTGATTCAAAAAAACTTCAAAATTTGGACGAAAAGTGTTCCGCGTAAACCCAGGCATAAAACCTGTTTTGACCCATTACTAGGGGTGTAAACAAACCAAGTCACTCGTGAGCTACTCAAGATCGGCTTTTTAAAAGACTCGAATTGAGTGAGCCCGAACCCTATTATTTATGTAATTTATTAAATTATGTATTTACATCATTATTGTTATATATCAAGTTATGATAATATAACTAACTAATATATATTATGTATATATAAAAGCTCAAATAATAAAAATATATATAGAAAAAGTTTAAAATACAACAGTCCTTAACGTGCGTAATTATGAACATTAACATGCGTGATTAGGGTTTTACTCATGCGTGATTTTGTTGTTTTTTTGTTGACCACATGTGTGATTGTGGTTTTTGTTCATGTGTGATGCCGTGATCATGGTTTTTTGTTCATGCATGATTAGGGTTTTGAGTGTTATAACATGCGTAATTTACTCACGTACGCATCGCACGTTAAGGACTATTGCATGTTAACCTTCCACTATATATATACACACATATATAAACAAATTAGTATTAATAAATATATATAAAACAAGATGAGCTCGAGCTTTAAAAACTACTCACGAACCGAGCGCAAGCTCAATTCGAGTCTTTTAACAAGGCGATCTTGAGTAGCTCTCGTAACTTAGCGAGCTTGGCTCGGCTCGTTTCGTTTAAGTTTACACCCCTGCCCATTACCACACTCCAAACATTCAATTTTGTCACCGAACAACTAACTAGGTATCAAAAAGACTAACTACTTATAAACCCAACTGTGTCGTGCCAAAAAACTGGGGCTGTTTGGTAGCCTCTTAATGACCATTCAGATGCTACCTCTTAATGGTTTACAACCTCTGAATGAATAAGAGGTAACCTCAAGTCTGAATGGTTAAGAGGTAACCTCTGAATCGTAAATCATCACATGTCACATTCTTGTACCTGCTCATTGGTAAAATTCTTAATGGTTCCATTAAGAGGTAGCCTCTTAATGACTATTCAGAGGCTACCAAACACATATTTACCACAACCCGCTTTGACATTTTACCCACCCAACTGACCCAGTTCAGTTTGCAACCTAGCAATTAACAACTAGCAAAATACTTTCGCCGGAAACTTACTTCTGCAATTTCCTCACTACTGGGCCATATATCTCTTAAATAAACGTTCTTTCCATCTTTTCCAACTCCAATTGGTTCCTTCTCAAAATCAATATCAACCTGGCACAAGAAGGTGACATTCACCAACGGTGTACTATGGATTTGGATAAATTATTTTAAACATTAAATAAAGTCAAAATCTTACAGTGCCAGCAAGGGCGTATGCAACAACCAATGGAGGCGATGCAAGATAGTTCGCTCTTGTCAAAGCGTGAACACGCCCCTCAAAGTTTCGGTTTCCAGAGAGAACCGCTGATGCAATAATATCTGCACCCACACCAGCAGCAAGTTATTATAGACAATTAGACATTCCAAATAAATAAAATGAAGGCAAACTAGAGGTAGCGAAAAAGGTCTGTGTGACGATGAAAAAAACGCCACAGGCCCATGGCGGTATATTCAAAAGTCACGAAAAAGTTATCGGTTGAGTTTGTTACGGTATTGGCAAAAACGAATACCCTGGCGGGTTCGGAACGTAGTTAAAATAACTTACTTGCGACGATACATACGAAATTCAGGAAAACATTGTGTTTAGAAAAAAAAAAAAAAAAAAAAAAAAAAAGATAAAAAGAAACGACCAAAATTAAGTAAGAGAGGAAAAAATACTAAAAGTTTAGGGTCTAACTAGTAACTGCTATAAAGTGTAAAGGGAAAAAACAAAAGTTGAGAGTCTAAATTAAAGTGTAAAGAAGAAAAACTAAGTTGAGGATCTACTTAGTAATTATAATAAAGTGTAAGGCAAAGAAAAACCAAAAACCTAATTAAATTAAAGTTAAAGGGCTAAACATGTCATTATCAAAGTTGAGGGGTCAAAGTGTAAAAAAAACCTTATTGAAGTTGGGGTTAAACATGTTATTATCAAAGTCGAGGGGCTAAAATTGTCTTGATTAAAGTTGAGAGGCAAAGGTTGTCTTGATGTGACAACTTACCCTTTTAATGTTATAAGAATTAGTGTTTCAAATATGATTAACTAAAAGATACTTTATTTCGATGATGATCAATACTTTAAATAAATGGCAAAGTGACATGCATTAACAATACACTTTGGGAGTTTGGGTGACTTTCAACCTGTTTGATCAGTCTGACATGTTTTCTCTCGAGACCTATGCAGTTAATGCGGTAAAATATCGGATATCGGTCAAGGACCGATATTTGAAATATAGGTTATCTCGGTGAGATATCGGTGGGATATCGGTAATTTTAATATAATGCAGAATTTATATATATAGCAATTTAACACCAATAATTCAGTGATATATCAGTGATATATCGGTTATATCGGTCAAATATCGGTGCTATATCGGTTATATTGGTCAAATATCGGTCAATATCGCCGATAATATCGGTACCGATATTTTCACCGATATTTTATTAAGGGACCGATACAACCGATATATCACCGATATATCCCCGATATTAACTGCATAGCTCGAGATAAAGTTTTTTATTTGACCCACTAGAGATAAATACAAGCCCATATTGGCCCATTCATCAATAAACGGGTAGAAATCACCAACTCTAGCTATAGCTTGTTAAGTAGCTGATTATGAAAGCAAGAGTAACTATACCATTATCAGAAATAGCAGATGCAACTGATTCATCTAAGTCCCCTGAATTTCCAATACAAGTTGTGCATCCATATCCAACAATGTCGAACCCTTGTTCATTTAAATACTTCTGCAACCCACTGTATTATAAAAAATAATGGATCGATGTTAGTTAAAAGAAGCAACTTTAAAGTAATCATGTTCTTCAACCAGTACAAGTCAAATAGTCAATACCTTTGAAGCAAGTATTTTGTAACAACTCCAGAGCCCGGTGCAAGACTTGTTTTAACCCATGGTTTGACCTGGTCATCAAGCATCAGATGATGAAATTAGGTTATATGGCACGATATATACAGGTTTGGTACACCAAAATGTAATATATTCACCTTTTTGTCATGACACATCACCATTATACTTGCTATAGAAGGTTAGATCAATATATGTGGGCTTATTACCCCATAATCCAAAATGTAACTTGCTTGCACATTTTGCTCATTGTGTAACAAAAAAAATGTGTTTTCATTGTATGTAACTCGTATTTTTTACTTTTTGTATCGGCGTGGGTAAGTAACCTATTATTGCATGTAAAATGGTGAAGTCATGTACCAGTTTACCTAAAACAGAAGTTACTAACATACAATGGTATAGAAAATTAGAAGTGTGTTACATATAATGAAAAAAAAACATGTTTTTTCTTACATACAGATAAAAAGGTGAAAGTAATTAACACCAATATAAACACAGATATACATACACACACATATATACATGCATATGTATATATGCACACACTCGCACACACATAATAGAATATGCATGACTAACCTGTAGGCCTAGTTCACAAGCCTTTTTGGCAACAAGACCAGCCCCAAGCATAACACTAGGGTTTGACGTATTCGTGCAGCTTGTAATAGCAGCAATCACAACACTGCCATGCCTAAGTTCTGCTGGCTGTCCATGAAAATCAAATTTTGCAACTTTGTCTTGTGCCTCTTTTGGTACCGCAAATCCCTAAAATTTGAAGTTTTTTTTTATCAAAATGCAAAGTGGCAAGTTAACAAATGCTACAACACTTTGTAATAATGTTAAGACGACTTAGATGTTCATGAAGTAAACTCACCTTGAATCCCACTTTATTATCAAGGCAAGAATGCCAATCTGCTTTCATTTCTTTCAAAGGGACTCGGTCATGAGGTCTATCAAAAAAATGAGAATGACGTGGTATACACACAAATATACACATATACACACACATACATATATATACACTGTACACACCTCTTTGGTCCTGAAATGCATGGCTCCACTTCTGAAAGGTTTAACTCTAAATAAGATGAGTAGACTCTTTCTTGTTGTGGCTGAGTTAGAAATTGCATAGTTACGTATTAGACTAAAATTGATTAGCCAGGTGACAATAAAGAAATAAAGAAAATAATATGACAAAGCGGCTTACCTCATTATAGTCGACAAACATATTGTTTGCACGTAAGTATGCTTCTATCATAGCAACCTGAAATTCACAGAGGAACGCATCCATCAAGATCGTTGACCCACCAATACATTTTTGTCTCTTTTGTTAGTTACTATCAATAACTAATGTATTCAGTATAATTACATAAACTGTAGAGTTAATTACTGTTTTCGTCCCTGTGGTTTGTCAAAGATCACTATTTCAGTCCATTAGTTTAAAAATTGCGATTTCAGTCCCTGTGGTTTCACTTTCGTAACCATTTCAGTCCACCTCGTAACCATTTCAGTCCCTGTACTAACAAAATAAATGGATTGAAATGGTTACGAAAGTGAAACCACATGGACTGAAATGGTTACGAAAGTGAAACCACAAGGACTGAAATCGCAATTTTTAAACTAACGGACTGAAATAGTGATTTTTGACAAACCACAGGGACGAAAACAGTAATTAACTCTAAACTGTATTATCTAAATAATGAAGGTTTAATGAGGTTTAAGCATTTGAGTGCATGTTCGACCGGTTCGACCCACTTCCTTGATAGCTATCATTTTCAGTTTTTTTACTCATAAAGTCCGTTATCAATAGATGGAACCCAAATTGACCCGTTTTCTATGTCCACGCAAATGAAAATGAACATACTGTATCATCACTTCGTCCGGTTAACTTGAGATACTGAAGAGTAACATGATCCACTGGGAAGAACCCCATTGTTGCACCATACTCAGGCGACATATTGGCAATAGTAGCCCTGTCAGCAAGTGATATTTTACCCACACCATCACCTAACAAAATAAAATAAAAATAGACACATCAGTAAGTAAATGTTCCTTTTACCCTGTACCTGCAAACTACTACCAAGTTTACCTACCATGAAATTCAACAAATTTGCCTACAACGCCATGTTTTCTTAACATTTGGGTAACAGTCAAAACCAAATCAGTAGCTGTTACACCATCACGCAGTTTTCCTGATAACTTGAACCCAACAACACCGGGCAACACCATGCTCATTGGCTGTCATTGTCAAAATACACTTTCAGAAAATTTCCCCAAAAAATAGTGAAAATGAAAACCATCTTTCAAGAAGAGTAAAATGCCATTTTTGTGCCAGTTTTACGACTTTCGTCCAAGGTTTGTTTTTCCGCATCTGGATCCAAAAGGTTTGAAATCTTGCCATTTTCCTCCGGCTCGTGAAAATCATCTTTCAAGAAAAGTATTTTTGTCTTTTTGCTAACTTAAAGGGCAATTCGGTCTTTTTCACTTTATGAAAAAAAGACTGAATACCCCTGAAAAAGGCCAAATTGCCCTTTAAGTTAACAAACAGACAAAAATACCCCTGATTTAACGCATTTAAGAATGTGAATGGAGTTAACAAGCCGGATGTAAAATGGCAAATTTCAAAACTTTTGAATCCAGATGCGGAAAAACAAACCTTTGGACGAAAGTCGCAAAACTGGCCAAACCTCAGGGACGAAAATGATATTTTACTTATTTAACATATATATAAATTTGCACAGAACCATTGTAAAGTATTTATAATGTTACCTGCCCAAGCATTGCAGCCTCGGCTTCAATTCCACCAACTCCCCAACCAGCAACGCCTAACCCGTCAATCATAGTAGTGTGAGAATCAGTTCCAACAACACTATCAGGGTACAGCATTCCGTCATTGTTGAAAACAACACGTCCAAGATATTCAAGGTTAACCTGAATTTAAGAAAAAAAACAAAAAGTACGTTATCAGACAAGAGATGAAAAACATGCATATAAAGTTTGCCAAATACTGGTACCGTCCAAACACCACCTGTATTGGTATTGGTATTGGTATTTGTTATTAACAATTGCCGGTTTCGATATTTTTACGATACCTATACCAACCAAACATCATCGGTACGATATTCAGCTTAGGGTTGAGCTCAATTTCGGTTTCGGTATTTGTCGGTACGGTATCAGTAAGGTACTGATCTCATCACTAATTTATATAGATAACGAATGCGCTAATTATGATTACAAAAACAATATTACTAGAAAACAAAAATCTAAATATTTGGTTAAAGTTGCTTAGAAGGTTTTAAGCTTAAAAAAAAAATTGGCCAACTTTCAACGCATTCGTACCATTTGACCCGATACCCTTTTAGCTTACTTTTTTATGTGGTCTGTTTGGGATAAAACACAACCCAAACTGATCCATTCATAAGTAAATGGGTTGAAATTGCAACCTACAAGCATCAATATAGTTTGATCAATAAACCCTATACCTGATGTACAATACCAGATCCAGGTGGAACCACAAGCATGTTTTGGAAAGCTTTAGAGCCCCACTTTAGGAAAGCAAATCTCTCCTTGTTTCTCTGAAATTCAAGTTCCATATTTGCTTTTACAGCATTTTCAGACCTAGTAACATCAACTTGAACCGAATGATCAACCACAAGATCCACAGGAACCTGCACCAGAATATTAAAAATGATAAACAAATGCCCAAAAAAAATATCAATATGTACGTATTACGTATGTAATTATGTATGTATGTAGAGCCATGCATACCAAAGGATTGATTTTGTCCGAGTCCCCACCAAGGTTATTAATGGCATCACGCATACATGCAAGGTCTACGACAGCTGGCACACCAGTAAAATCCTGAAAAATAAACATACATTACAATGCAACTTCTTCAACAGAAAACACAGAATGCATGTCTACAAGCTCATACAAAACTGAGCCAAAAAATTCAAAATACGTACTTGCAACAGAACACGGGCCGGCTTGAATGGAATCTCAACTTGCTTTGGAGCAGTCTTCTCCCAATCAATGATTTTCTCAACATCTTCTTTAGTGACTTGGAAATTGTCACAATTACGGATCGCTGATTCCAGAAGTATCCGGATTGAATATGGTAGTTTGTCTGATTTCCGAATAAACAAAATGTTGATCAGTTAAACGGGCATACAAGATGAATACCATTAATTTAGAGATTTTAAAACAATAGCAGTCGCACTCTTTCAAATTTACCTATTCTTGGATCGTTCAGAGCAGGCAAACTATAGAACTTTCCAAACTCCCCACCTCCAGGCTTAGGGAGACCAGTCAAAATCCCACTGAAAGCATGCTCCGAGGCTGTAGATGCATTTGCGTAAACTAATCAGATCTAAAAGTTCATTGAGAATCATCAATATCAGGTAACAAAAGAATAAGAAGCACTAGAAAGCAAACAAAACATGACAAAAAATAACAAAAAAAGCCAAGTATGTTCTGATATGTGCTTCTGTAATTCTGTTCACATCAATACTTATGTAGCACAGCCACATAATTTGTCATATTATCATGAGTAAATTACTACTGTTTGTTAGCTTACAGTAGCACTTGCAAGTTGCATTTCTAAAGCACTATTGACTTCATACAGATAAATAATCCCGCGCGTAAGCTACCAGATAACAAACCTAAGCATGTTATGTTTTCAAATTGCATAACTACTTGACTAAATATAAGCTCAAACATCACCGCACCAACTAGTATCATACACTCTACAAAATTACACAAAACAACGACAAACCTTCGAATCATTAAACCACTGTTGACTTCATACATCATAATCCTGATTCCTGCTTAATGCGTAAGCTACTAGATAACAATCATACACATTCGTTCAAATTCCACAACTACATATCTAAATATAATCTCAAACATAACCACACCAATTATTATCACACAACACTACACAATTGCACAAAACAACAACAAATCTTCGAATCAAAAGCAACAGAAACACAATCAGACCGATAGATCAAACGAAATGATTACCGATAGTAGAGAGATTGCGATGAAACCGATCCAGAACAGGAGAAGCAGCAGTCCGGATCTGAGAACTCAACGAAGCCGGAGACCTCCAATCAACGCCGTGGCTCCACCGCGAGCGAACGGTACGGAAAGCGGCCGATGCGGCGGTGTGAGAGCGGAACTGCGACGCGACTGGCGACGGTGACGGTGACGGAGATGACGGCGGCGGAGGAGATTTAGCGGAAATTGAAGAGTGGAGACGTGAGGTTGTAGACCTAGAAGCTCGCCGGAGAAGAAATGAAGAGTGAGAACCGGTGATATGCATGGTGATTGATTCCGATTGGATTACAGAAGCATAGAGGAATTATTGAAGGATGATCGGAGGAGAATCAATGGCGGTTTGAAAATATCAAAAGAAGAGAGAATATTGGGGAAGGGGCGTGTGGAAAGGGCAAGTTTATAGAGGAGAGTGTGTGGGTTATTTCAAAAGTAAAAAGTCAAATATACTTTTCAAACAAAAATTCAAATTGAATAAACCAATGTTTTAAAAACCGGTTTTTAAAGCATACCGGGCTTGTCTTTAAAATAATTCAACTGGTTAAATCGGGTTGTATTGGATGGTTAAACCAGGTTACTGGAAATTTCATAAAATACAAATTCATCTCAAAAACAATTCAATCTCAACTATGATTTATTATAGTTTTAGAGAAAAATGCCCGGATAGTCCCTGTGGTTTCGTATTTTTTCACCTATAGTCCCCAACTTTCTAAAACTACCTGAATAGTCCCCAAGTTTTCATTTTTTGTTTCCGGATAGTCCCTGGGTCTAACTTCAGTTACTTTTCTCTGTTAAAATAATGTGAAATGACAAAAATACCCTTACCTTAAAAGGCCAAACCATAGGGACAATCTACGGGCATCTTCTTCATTTTTATTTATAAAACCCCACCACCACACTTCAACTTCAACCTCCACCCACCATCACCCTCCTCCACCCTCCACCATCGCCGCCGACATCATCTTCTCTCTAGTTATGTTGATGCTGCTGCTACTGTTGTTGTTTCATTTGAAAAGGCTATGACGATGGAAATTATTTCGAGCAAAATCGGAATTTACATATCTGATTCGTATCTTGGCTAGGCAACTCGGACAATATGTATTTGATACATGCTACTGTGATTGCAGCCATGGCGGATTTCGACAGTAAATTCCGATGATAATATATTTGATCCTCAGAACCTTTATCGTTGGAGATACAACTCTGTATAAGAACATTTATCTACCTAGAGGTGCACATTTCGTTTTTTTAATCCCATTCCGGTTCAGGTTGAAATGGTTTCGGTTTGGGTCAACAATGGTCAAAACTGGTGTTTGGTAAAACTAGTTTACAGGTGGAAAAGGATCAGTTCGGTTTAAAACTAGTTCTAGTTATTAATTGGTGTCAAGGGAGAAAGGGGACCAGTTTCACCAAACCTGTATCATATTCGGTTTCGGGTCAGGTCAAAACTGGTTCCAGTTCACAAACCGGTTTTCTGTTCACCTCTATATTTATATTAACCATCTTGAAAAAGTAGATGAGGTGTTATGTTGTGTTATTCTCATGTGAATTGAGACTAGGGTGAGAATGCGATTGAGGAGGTTTCTGTGCCATTTGATGATGGTGATGGTGGAGGTTGTGATAGTAACAGTATTTTGTAAACTTGTTTAAAGGCTGTGATGATCAGTGTATTCAGAGGGGACATCGAAGATCCGATTTGTATCTTGGCAGGGCAAGATCCAGATGGCATAGTGAAGAAGAATTTGATATTCTCTTACCATGAAAATGTGTATCTGTAGCCACGGCGTAACACGTTTCTTCTTTGTCCCCATCTCCCAATTACAGATCTGAGCCTATTCATTTACCTCTTTACAAGTGGAAAAGGCTCGGTTCGGTTTAAAACTAGTTCTGGCTCTTAACCGGTTTCAAGGGAGTAGTTCTCAAACTGATAAGTGGAAAAGGATCGGTTTCTGTTCAGGTCAAAAACCGTTTTTTTGTTTACCTCAATTGAATTGAGGCTCAGGTGAGAATGAGGAGGTTTCTTAGAGTAACTTTCCTCTTGCCATTTCGACTAGCAGCGTTTTCTGATGATGATTGATGATGATGAGTGATGATGATTATGTTGCTGTTGTTGTTCCATTTAAAAAAGGCTATGACGATGGAAATTATATTAAGCAAAATCGGAATTTACATATCGGATCCGTATCGGACTATGATTGCAGCCATGGCGGATTTCGACAACAAATTACGATGATAACATATCTGGGTGGAGGTTGAAGATGAAGTGTGGTGGTGGGGTTTTATAAATAAAAATGAAGAAGATGCCCGGATAGTCCCTATGGTTTGGCCTTTTAAGGTAAGGGTACTTGTGTCATTTCACATCATTTTAACAGAGAAAAGTAACTGAAGTTAGACCCAGGGACTATCCGAGAACAAAAAATGAAAACTTGAGGACTATTCGGGTAGTTTTAGAAAGTTGGGGACTATAGGTGAAAAAAGGCGAAACCACAGGGACTATCCGGGCATTTTTCTCATAGTTTTATCTAAAAACAATTATTTTTATTCTAAACTATTAAGCATTTTAATAATATTTTTATTAGTTATAAACAATATTGCATTGTATGAGGTAAGTAATAATTTCATCAGCGATGAAATATTTAAATAGAATGCACTAGGTTAATTACCATAAATATGGAATATCAATATTACCTTAATATCATATTTTATTAAAATTAAGAAATTTAATCTTAAGATAATGCAAACCGGTTTAATGGTTTGAACCGGTAGAACCGGATTTACCGCCGGTACATAAGACATACCGTATTCGAGTTTTACCGGCCTTTATCGTAACGGACTCGTGTCTGATATCCGGTTTAACAGTATAACCGGCCGGCTCATACTGATATTTAAAACATTGGAATAAAGCATTAATATTGATATTATTTTATTGTTCAATGAAACATTCGGAAGCGAAAGGAAAGTGAATTCCATCAATTGAAGAAGATTTCAGATGAAAAATTTTCTAATTTAAGAGAATTTCGTGAACCAAGCAACCCTAAATTTCACCAACACCCAAAAGCAGCCATATCAGCATGGCAAACATGGTAGTCCGCAAACTTTGTATTGCATGGCCACGTTTGTGGATGTTTGTGGCATACACATTCGTGGGGACGTACGACAACAAATAAGAGATGATTGCCCATTTGAAATAAAAAATCCTTTTTTTCGGTTTTAGATTTTTTTATTAAATATAGCCGTTATTTAACAATTGAGTAAACAAAGGTTGGTTTGGATTTGGGTAACAAAGGTTGGTTCGGATTTGGGTTCATGATTCTAGAGGATGAATATGTAATAACAGCCATTAGTAGTTGTTATTTATATTTAAAATTTATTATAGTGAAAATGAAATATTCCAAAATAGTGTGAGCCAACCAATCCTACAACTTGATGAATTATACAGATACATTGGATGTAAGTCAACGGCTCATATTTAAGGTCAACAGTCTTTTCCCTTCAGGAAGTGACAATTTTTATTAATAATTTATACATACATGAGGTCAAAAGACTTCTATCCTCCACCTTCTGGTCTTCTTCGTGAGCCACTATCAATGCCAAAAGAGAAATAAATAAACAAGAAAATGATATCCTATCTAAGTTTAAGTTTTTCTTTATAAAAAGTGTCTACTTTTATGGAAGGATAGTTATGAAGACTTATTTTTAAATTAATCTTCAATTAATTGTAATTTTTACAAGCTAGTTGTCTAATAAACGAAAAACTGAAAATATATATATTTTATTAACTAAACAATAGAATAGGCAATACAAAGGTGAGTGCTATAAGAAATATATAACCTCAAATACTATAAATAAGCTTTTAATACAATGATTTTTAGATGTAAGAGGAATGTTTTAATTATGTATGAATTAGAGTAAAGTGTGACGGATTTCCTCCGGTGAAGTTTTCACTTGAGTAACCACAAAATTGTGAGTTTCTCATAGATAAAACGGACAATATCAATCGGTACGAGGGCCGGATGTCACAAATGGTATCAAAGTTACTCATGTGTTGTTTGGGATGGTAGGCCAACTATAATCGAGGATGATGTGTCTTTAAGAGGGTGTTTTAACACATTAGGCGAGTCTCACACGATGAACTGCAGGCGCCATTAGGGTTTCTCCTTTATTTATTTGTGATAAATTTGATTTGAGTCCTTTGTTTTACAAAGCAGTAACATTGTTATATCATCCCTGTTTTGTCTTGGGTTTCTAGCGATTTTGCTTTAGAAAATGAAAAATGATGAACATGAGACGGAAAAACGACGATGGTCAATGTGTAAACAACGAAGAAGAATACAAATATGATACAGAGAGATGGTGGGTGATTAACGACGTGGTTGTGTGGCGGGAGTTGCCGGAATTCTTTGAAGGTTGGTAGGGGTGAAGGTTGAGAGATAGTATGAGAGAGAAGGAGAGATAGAGGGGGTTTGGATTTTTTTTTATTTAATTTCTTAAATGATAAAGAAAAAGACAATACTATCCTCACATGGTTGGCACATGTTCAGAGTTAACAAGAAAACTTAACTGAGTTTGGAACAAAGGACATCGCCTGTAACCATGTGCAAACATAAAGGACAACCAGTGTAACTTTTAAGGTTAAAGGACAGCGCTTGCAGAAACTTTGAAACATAAAGGACGAAAAGTGCAATTTGCTCAAGATTTTAACATATCTATACTTCATATTATTTTAATAAAGCATTTATTTAACATGTGTGATACACGTGTTTCTAACCTAGTTATATTATAAATAAAATTTAAAATTAACATTATCTCACAATTTTAGTTAAGATTGATATTTAAAGCTCTGACTCAGACTTGTTACTAAAGAAGCTTCAATTTAGGTCTAAGCCCGATCCAAATTCGTTTAAGTTTGACTTGATTTAAGTTTTTAACGAACCAATTTAAAGTAATTGTTTACATCCTAAATTCTTTTTACTATTTTAATCGGCTAACACACACACCTAAAACGACTTCTAAATACATACATTTGTTCATCATGGCACTATGTGAGTAGAGCCCCCAACCACTTAAAGATTGTGTTAAATAGATAATTCAAAACCTATAAGATAAATTGATGTTAGTAGATCAATTATATGTTTCATTAAAAACCTTAAAAGACGTATAACATAGTTGTATTATACTTTCAAATTATTAGAGTATTAGAGGGGTGCATGTGCGATGTGGTGGGAATCCAACACAACCGTGGATTCATAGAATGGTGATGACAACATCAATTTCCGACTTAAATAGCGATGAGTCGACCAAAATAATAAAATTTATTTAAGGTGAATATTTTTATATAAGATAAAACTAAAATAAATTAACCTCTAATGTAATATGCCCATTAATACATGCATGATTCATTGTAACTTATTCTAACCTAGTATGACTTCCTCTAAGTTTATCAAAAACCTATTAGAAAAAAAAACATGTGTCCTAATAACCATGATTGCTCTTTATAGAACGTATTTTATAGTAGTAAAAATAAATAAAAGTATATACAATTTAGGGTAAAATTACTTTTTGAGTCCCTATGTTTTAGTGGTTTTAACTAGTTGAATCTAAAAGCAAAAAGTTTAACGACCTGAGTCCCTATAAGAATTTTCATTAACCATTTGAGTCTTTTTGAGTCCAAATTTTAACCTTTTGAGTCCAATTTTTTGGACTCAAATCGTTATAAAATGAACAAAATTGGACTCAAAACGTTATTAAATAAATGGCTAGGGACTCAGGGCGTTAAACTTTTTGATTTCGGACTCAAATGATTAAAACCACTAAAACACAGGGACTCAAAAAGTAATTTACTCTACAATTTATGTCATTAAATACAAACCGAATATAGTGGCAATTCAAAAAAAATGCAGAAGAAAAATGTAATTTACACACTAGGATGCATAAAATATTTGTACCAGACGCATAAGAGCTTTTGCAGGAGGTCTTAAAATTGAGTGAAATTATCGTGTTGTCCCAAAGAGGGGTATTCTATAGTGGTATAGATTTAAATAGTATTAATATTCGAATATTTTTAAATTAGTTATAACGTCATCTGGTTCTTTAGTCTGGTCCAACTGAACCGTCAATGAACCAGCAAAACCCTAAATACAACTATTAGATGTTTGTATTGCAAACTGATAACGATTGATATATTTTTTTTTTGAACGGCAAATTTGGATCACTGACGGACTACTGGAGTATCATCGTGCCACCAGCAGAACCACCCAATCATATCCATCTCCACTAGGCAATAATGCCTATACACCAATTCAGGAGGAAACCCAATAAATCCGGGAAAACCCCCTTTGTGGGAATCGAACCCATGACCTAATGGTCATAAGCCTTATCCCACCACCAACATACCACTAGGCTATAATGCCATGGGTAACGATTGATATTATAGACATGTTTAACTTAGACACATTCTAAAGCTACCTCACATTGATTAATCGGATACTAGAATCTTTAACCATTTAAGAAAATTTTATTTATATATACGATGATATTAACGACCTACTAGCTCTTTAACAGTAATATTTTCAGTAACTTAATAAAATTCCGTTGAAGGGAACAAATAAATATATGCTAACTTACGGGCTGTTTGGTAGCCTCTTAATGATTCCATTAAGAGGCTACATCTGAATGAGATAGAGTTAAGGTTGTTTGGTATGTTAAGTGGACACCTCTTAATGTTTCCGTAGGCCTCTGACCGATTCAGTTTTAAAACATCGCTGAATGAAAAGCAAAGACCTAAATACCCACGTACTTAACACGCTCCTTCCATCTTATCTTCTCTTCTCTTCTGGCGACCACCATCCAAGCAAATCAATTGCAGATTCCAAGCAAATCTTCGCTCACAACCAAGTAATCTTTCTTCGATCGCTATGTGTGCGTTTTGATGTCAGTTAATGATGTCTGTTATGGTTTTCTATGTTATGAGCAACTACTAAAATCATACTTAATATATCATAATAATTGCTGTAAAATTATCTATGTTATGCAAATGAATCTAACAAAATCGAATGAGATAATCTACGAATTCATGAATTAAATACGATAAGATGCGAATATGATACTTACAGATCGAAATTCAGGGAACTTCGTCACCAATTTGATGTTTAGACTTATGTTTAGGGCATGAATCAGTGACTGATGCATAGTGGTTTGAAGTGAGATGTCATACATGCGTAAGATACATATGTAATTCGAGATTTAATTCAGATACAATTATGCAGCGGACGTTTACGAATGTTTTTTTTTTCAATCCCATTTGAGGTGTTTTTTTGGGGGTTTCGGTTTTTCAGGCCATTTAAAGTTCAGGTTGATTCGAAAAGATAAAATGCAAAGTCTATTGTATTGATGTTTTCATGATTATTACAGAAAATTCCTTTTCAAGGCTTCATGCTGTCATAACTAATTTGGGACAATTTTAGTTGTTTTATGTGTAGACCTCTTTTATGGCACTTGATGTTCGATGTTATTGATGTGCTTGAATTCCCTGGAGCAATAGGTGCGCTAGATGGAACTCTTGTACATGCAATCGTGCCTGTTGATCAACATACTCATTACAGGGGAAGAGGAACGGGTGAATGCTTTCAGAATGTCTTAGCAATTTGTGATTTTGATATGATATTCACGTTTGTATGGGCCGGATGGGAGGGGATTGCACATGATTCACGAGTTTTAAAAGAAGTTGCATTTAACCCGACTTCCGGGTTTTCCTTTCCCCACTAGATTTTTAATCATTTTAACTTTGATTATTTTTAAATTACCTATTGTTTATGTAACAGTTTTGATACTGGTGTTTACAGATAAATATTATTTTTGTAACGCTGCATACACCAACACTCGTGGATTTATGACTCCCTACCATAATATGAGATATTGGTTAGCTGATTTTCTACGACAACGTGCGTTAACTAAGGAAGAAAAATTCAATCATGCCCATGCACAACTCATAAATATTATTGAGCGCTCATATGGTGTTTTGAATGCGAGATTCCCAATCCTAAAGCAAATGGCTCCTTTTTCTTTTCCAATCCAAAGGGACATAGTGATCACTTGTTTCGCCGTACATAATTTTATAAGGAAATGCAATATTCGTGATCAATTATTTATGGAGTATGGCGAGAATACTATGTTTTCTGAAATACAAGGTGGAGAAAATGCTGGCCAGTTCGTTCACGACATATAATGGGGTTCACAATCACAAGACATAAAGTATATGGCTACTTTGCGTAACCAGATAGCTAGTCAACTAATTTGAAATGTTTAAAATTAAAATTCTACACAAACTATTAATTTCTAGTTGAATTTTAGTATGTTTTTAAGAATTTTCAAGGATTTATATGTAATTTGGATTTTCTGTAATGTTATGTATTTTCATTTTGTAATTATTAATCTTCCAGAACCGTCATTCAGAGCACTAACCAAACAGATACATTTCATTCAGCATAAAATAGTTCAGAGGGGTAAAACAGTCATTCTGCACAGTCATTCGGAGGTATAGCCAAACAACATGTAACAACTCGACTTTCCGAAGTCAAAGTCAAGTACAAGTCAAAGTCAAAGTCAAAGCAAGAGTCGGGTTGCTATTCAGATTTGTCTTTTCTTGCTTAATTATTGCCTTGTACTCTCGAACTTCGATAATCGATATATTAGTTAACGCTATTTTAGACTACGATTTATTATTGTGTGAAGTAACAATGCAATAAACGCAACTAAACGCTATTTTACCTAATGCTATCACATCGCTATCGCATCGCAACTCGAAACGCAAATTTACTTACTTTTATGTTGTTATGTGTTAGTTAGGTTAATTGTGTAACTATTGTTTAATACCGTCGCATTACTTACTCGCAACTCGCTTAAACGCAACGCAACGCTCAACGCACGAAACGAAAGTTGGAAAACTAACCCGCACGAGCCATCCGATCGAACGGCTATCCGACCCACGTAACTTTCCACCGCCTTTCTCCCTTTCACCTATAAATACCCCCCTGTCACATCAATTGTTCATTGATGTGACAGCTCTGTCCGACCCACACACTCTCAAGCTCTTTTCTCTCGATTCCTCACGATTCTTGTAAGTTTTCACTCTAAATCTTGTACTTCCATCATCAGCACACACTTTCTCATCATCTTCTCCATCAAATCACTACTTTTCACCATGGAAATCGCCTGATTTGGACTGTTTTAGAGTGACGTCACCTTGGTTTCTCATGAACACTAAAGTGTGACCTCAACTCATCAAGAATGATTCGGATCTAAAGGATTTCTACATGTTTTTACACTGATTTTGACTAAATCTAAACGTTTAACAACTATTTTAAACTTTTCTTCAACATTTATATCTTTCTACCCGAAAATCGATGGAATCCAGACTCGTTCATGTTTTCTACTCGTACTCTAGTTGATGACCGGTATAAGAACGGATTTCCATCGGTGAAGACAACCGATTCACGGGTTGAACATGAAACTTCATCTTGAACAGTTGAGCCTGATCGAATGGAGTAATTCCCATCCGATCGACTGAGCTGGACTTGGTACGGTTTCCGTTGTTTGACACGTCGTCATGCCATCTCGGTTAAACCGTGAAACTTTTAACTTAGAAAATTTTACAAAGTTTTTCAAACGAAATAGTTGCTCGATCGAATAGCCATCCGATCGGATGACCATCCGATCGAATGACTATTCGACCAGGTGACTTGCTTTGTAAATTCCACACTGAATCAATTTTGCAAAACTTCAAAGAATATCGACTTTCAATCGAATGGCCATCTGATCGAACGGTCATCCGTCTGGATGACATCCGATCGAATGACCTTATTTATACTACAACGAAAACTTCAAAAGTTCAAACATTTTACAAATACCCTTCCTCAATCGAATGACCAACCGACCGAATGGTCATCCGTCCTGATGACCATCCGTCTGGACGGTCATCCGGTCGAACCACTATCCGATCATTCATCTCACTCGACACGATGTTTTCGCACTGTTCAACGCTTACGCTATGTTACACTCTAACACGTTTAACCTTAAAAATGACGCAGCGGAAAAAGAGCTTTAAAATTTCTTTCCTTATTAACGACATTACTTTCACGAAGGTTCCAAATTCTAAAAATGTTAAACGTTCTATAAAAGAATTCACAACATTCATACTAAAATTTAGATTTCTAGACATTATATACTTCAACTATGTGACCGATCTATCCGTACAATCCTTGCTCTTGACTCGATCTACGTCCGCTTCACTTCCTTAGCAGCAGAAGAAGTCCGTGTAGTACCTGTGGGCATCACATACAGCTTAGCCATTAGTCGATGACAACATCATATAACATTAATCTCAAATAATTAAAGATTGAATAACGTTCGATAATGTAACTTGATCCATTCGAATAACCCTTCTCATTCTCATGTTCCGGATTCGGCTTAAATTTCATAAGAATCCGACGTACTCATTCCTGCATTACATACTGAAGGGGTATGGTCCCAGATCTCGCGTCAGCATCGACCGCGAGTGACCATTACCCTTATCAAAACCCCCACCAGCTAACAACCTACTTGTGCCCATGCGAGAACGCGTCGGCACAAGGGTTGAATCCAATCTATCTAGTAACGAAGGAGGACTTACATGGAACATGAGAACGGTAGAGTGATGCGACATAGCATCACATCTGGTGTATGAAAACGGAAGTATTCATAGCGATGCGGCCTCGCACCGCGTCCAGTGAACACTTCTATCAATACAAGGAAGCCTTACCTTAGGCATAGAAGAAGATGAACATAACGGTGCGGCTGGCACCGCACCATATGGGCATTTTCGTCACGACAAGGGATGCAGGCAAATAGTCTCCGCGGACGACGATGCGGCCAACACCGCATCTCGCGTATTTCTTGGTCACAAGTAGGAGACGCGGTAACCTCAGACGTTACCGCATGCAGCGATGCGGCTTGCACCGCATCCTATGCACTCAACAAGTGGGACTGACACCACAGTGCAAGTGGCACCAATGGCAGTTACCTGTCAGAGCTACGTAAGCAATGGACTGACGTGACGTAACCTCCACAACCGACAAGCCTGACACACCTGCAAAGGTGCAGCACGTCGTCAGTCCATCCATCATCCCCCTCCTTCACTCCTCGGCTATAAATACCAACCCCAAACCAGGTTTGAGGTATCTCTTCACAACTCTCTCACTACTACTACTATCTTACTTTGCTTCCCAAGCAAACTACTGATTCTCACGCCGGAGAGTGGTAACAAGGAGCACCCCCCACCCCATCCTCCTTGTTACGAGTCACGGCTTGTTTCCTTGTGCAGGAGATCAACCACCGGTGATCCAGCCAGCGATCCTCGAGAGGAAGGGATTAACCCTTCTTGACGAGACCAGTGTGTTAACCCTGCCCGGTTAACCATTGTTTCATCATTGGCGCCCACCGCTACTCTTAGCATTTTTTCATCTATCCTTTTCCTCTCTCAAAATCATGACTGATCACCAAAACAACACTGCGGATAACCAAAATCCCCCAATCCCACCTCCGATAGGGGTCAATCCCTCGACCTCCCAACCCGGACACATTGGCACGTCCACACAAAGGGGTCCCTCCTTTACGTTTGGACATGACTTATCACAGTTCGCACCTGCGATCCCACCAGGCATGGACGTTCATACCTAGTATGATCAGCAGGCAGCCCTGCTGACAGCAACATACAACCGCGTTTGTGCGGAAGCGCATATACAAGCTGGGCCTACCCCAGCACCGCACACCCCTGCTGACCGTATTTTACAATACGACGGCAGGGTACATTCACGTCCGGCTTCAAGAAGCCGACGTGAAGACCGCGGATCGTCTTACTGTTCGGTCCGCACACTCCACGAGGACGATTCCTCGTATGGGTCCCACACCAGAGGACCAGTGCATACCCGCCTTGGTCCTTATGGCGAGGACAGGCGGCGGTCTACCTCCCGACACAGCCTAGGTATTCAGAGCAGGCTGGGCCCACAACCATACACCGAAGGGTACGGTCATACCGACCCTGACGACTGTACCTACCGCGGGGATTCGCACGACACCAGCAGCAGACCGGGAGGGCGCAACTATGTTCCTCCCAGTCACCCCCGCAACACATACCTCAGGGCGGCCAAGCGCCCTGCTAATGAACCATACAGGCCAAAGGCAGCAGCCGAAAATTCCAAGTTCGCCCCGCGGATTGCCCACGCCCGGGTCACAACTACAAAATTCCCATTCGGCATCGGGAAATACAGTGGTTCGACCTACCCGGACGACCACATGAACGTCTTCATGGGCGCAGGGTGCAACGGCCAGTGGGATGAACCCACGTGGTGTAATTTTTTCCCCCAGACCCTCACGGGCCTGGCCAGGGCATGGTTCGATTCTTTGCCAGTGGGATCACTGGAATCATTCGAGGACTTGCGTACCAAGTTCCTCGCCCATTTCAGCCAACAACGACGCCACGAACGCGATTCGATGGACGTCATGAATATCTGGCGAAGGGACGACGAATCTATCGAAGCATTCGTCGTCCATTACAACAAAGAGTGCCTGGAGATAGGTGACGTGGCAGAACAAATGGCACGGAACCACTTCATCAAGGCAGTCAGGGACAAGCAGATGGTCATGACCATCTCAGGCAAGGAAGGCTTGCCTAAAAAATGGGAAGATGTCATGACCGCGGTCAAGACATACGCCCAGACGCAGCGGTCTCTTGAACCGCATCTGGCGAAGGCACAGCCCCAAGCCGAAACCTCCCACCAAGGGTCCAAGCGTAATAATAAACGCAACAGGGACGCGGGAAATCGTGACAACATTTCCAAACCATATTTCCCGCGAACCAACACGTTCGACCCAAGGAACCACAACTCCGCCCGAGACAATCGGGCGTCAAAAAAAGATTCTCGGGATCGCAACTGGACCGAGATCACCATGTCGCCAAGTGAGGTCCTTCTTGCGGACCCACAGTTCTTGCGGCCGGCCCAACCAATGAAGTCAAAGAAAAATCAGGACCTCACACTCTACTGTGAGTACCACAAGGACTCGGGCCACACCACCAACAACTGCATCAGTCTCCGGCTGGAGATTGAGCGGGCCTTAAAGGAGGGGAAACTGCAACACCTTTTGCCAGGTGGGCAAAAACCCACCAAGCGCATCACCCCTCATGGCGAAGGTACCTCCTCCGGGAAGAGAACCATGTACGTGGCTTCCACCCACATGATCCACGGAGGCAAAGGTAGGCCGCGCAAAGCGGCGAGAAGGCCGGACAATGACTGGAAAGACGAGCAAGTCGTCTTTCCAAAAGTCCGAGGCGGACCGCGCGATAGGCGCGCCGTCGTTATTTCAGGCCAACTGGCACACTACTGCACCGAGCGTCTATTCATCGACCCGGGCAGTACATCTGATATAATCTACGAACAATGCTTCAACCAGTTCGACCAGGAGGACAAAGATCGGTTGCAAGCAGTAGATTACCCGTTGGCCGGGTTCGCAGGGGAAACTGTCTTTCCCCTGGGCCAGATTACTTTTCCTGTGCGTCTTTCCAACGGAAGACACACAAGGACAGAAGAGGTAAACTTCATGGTTTTACCTCACACCTCCAGATATGACGTACTCCTCGGGAGAGAATCCCAAGGAGATTTCAATATGATTACATCCGTCCCCACTCTGCGGTCGGTTTCCCAACCGAATCGGGGGTCGCGATAATCTATGCCCGCAGGGACGTCATGATGTCGGACGAAATACGTCCGACCAAGGTCGCAAGGCCCACTCCCAACGACCAACCAGAAAAATGGGTTCTCAACGCGAGATACCCAGAACAAAAGGTCACATTGGGTCACGCCTTGTCCCCAGCCACCAAAGCGCACCTGAAGCAACTTCTCTTCAGGAACCAAGACATCTTCGCGTGGACACCCGCAGACATGACCGGGGTCCCATGTGATATTGCGCAACATCACTTGAATACCTTGCCAGGTATTAAGCCAGTGATCCAAGGCCAACGCCACCTTGGATCAGCTAAAAATCAGGCGATGCAAGAGCAGATCGAAGAACTGCTCTCCGCAGGCATCCTGCGGGAAGTCAAATACCAGACTTGGTTATCCAACCCAGTCATGGTAGAGAAACCTTCCGGGGGCTGGCGCATGTGCGTCGATTACAAAGACCTTAACAAAGCCTGCCCCAAGGATTGTTACGCGCTTCCATAAATCGACGAAAAAGTCGATAATCTCGCACCATTCAGGTGGAAGTGTTTCCTCGATTGCTACAAAGGGTACCATCAAGTACAAATGGCAATCGAGGATGAAGACAAAACGGCATTCCGGACTCCCACCGGAAATTACTGTTATACAAAGATGCCGTTTGGGTTGCGCAACGCGGGCTCAACATATCAAAAGCTGATAAACGACACTTTCCGCGGCCAAATAAGCAAAAGTGTCGAAATCTACATGGACGACCTAGTCGTCATGAGCATGGAAGAAGATACCATGCTCACAGACATTGAAAGAACATTCCAGACTCTACGAAGCGTTAACTTAAAGCTCAATCCAGGGAAATGCTCGTTTGGAATGGAAGAAGGCAAATTCCTTGGGTTCATCGTGACCAAAGATGGATTCAAGGTAAACCCGGAGAAAGTCCAGGCGATCGAGCGCATGCCATCGCCTTCATCGATGAAAGATATGCAACGGCTAGCCGGCAGACTAGCGGCACTCAACAGATTCTTAGCCAACCATGCAGCTAAGTCTTATCCTTTCATCAAGACCCTGCGGAGCTGTTCAAAGAAAGAACAATTCCAGTGGACCGCAGAGGCTGAAAAGGCCTTCCGGGAAATGAAGGAGTGTTTGATACAACTCCCAACTCTAACCGCACCACGCAAGGATGAGCCACTCATATTATACCTATCCGCCGCGGACAACGCGGTGGGTGCGGTATTGATAGTGGAGCGAGAGGGGGTTCAAACACCCATCTATTACATCAGCAAGATGCTCAACGACCCAGAGACGAGATACTCAATAATGGAGAAGTTGGTGCTAACATTAGTGCACGCTTCAAGACGGTTGCGACGCTACTTCGTAAACCACGTCATCACAGTGCTAACCAATTACGGGATCGACCCGATCCTATCCAAACCTGACATCTCTGGGAGATTAGCAAAATGGGCAATCAAGCTGGGCGCGCACACGATACACTATAAACCGCGCCCCGCGATTAAAGGCCAGATCTTAGCTGATTTCGCCGCCGAAGTACCGGTGAATCGCATCCAAGAATGCGAAGAAGCACAAACTCCTGCACCAACGCCATCCTCCTCAGAAACATGGGCACTATTCACCGATGGTGCCTCCAACGAGGAAGGTGCGGGTGCAGGTCTGCGACTCGTCAGCCCTGACGGCCAAGAGCTTACATATGCAATCCGCCTCGATTTCAAAAGCACAAACAATGAGGCAGAATATGAGGCCCTGTTAGCGGGGCTACGTTTAGCAGTCAAAATCGGCGTGCAACATCTGTAAGCACACGTCGACTCTTTATTAGTTGCAGGCCAAATACGCGGCGACTATGCCGCAAAAGGGGATATCATGATCCTCTACCTCGAGCAAGCCCTGCAACTAATATCCAAATTCGTTTCGTTCAATATTCGCCATATTAATCGAAGCGAAAACAAGTCCGCAGATGCACTATCAAAACTTGCATCTACCAGTTTCCAACACTTGGCAAAGGAGATACGCATCGAAATTCTGCAAAATCCCTCGGTACCCCTACGCCAAGTCAATGTCATTCAATACGGTACAACATCATGGATGACACCTATTATCGCATATCTACAATCAGGTGTGACTCCCGAAAGCAAGTCAGAGGCACGCAAGTTGCAACACAAAGCGTGCCACTATCAAATGGGAGACGGTATCTTATACCGAAAGTCATACCTCGGGCCACTCCTGCGATGCGTCAACCCACAGGATGCCACATACCTCATCCGAGAGATACACGAGGGCATATGTGGCATACATGCTGGACCGCGCATGGTAGTGGCCAAAATCATGAATGCCGGGTATTACTGGCCCGACATGCACCTGGACGCCGTCAAAGAGTTGCGCCAAATGCATTGACTGTCAACGTCATGCTCCAAAAACCTTGCGGCCAAAGAACAACTTAGTCCCCGTCACAACCGCATGGCCCTTTCAGAAATGGGCAATTGACGTTGTGGGACCCTTCCCTGACGCTCCGGGTGCGGTCAAATTTATCATAGTAGCGGTCGATTACTTCACAAAATGGGTAGAAGCAAAACCGCTCGCCTCAACCACTGCTATGATAACAAGAAAGTTCATTTGGGAACACATCATCTGCCGTTTCGGTTTACCAATGTGCATTGTCACCGATAACGGCACCAACTTCGCTGCCGATGAATTTCAAAAATGGCTAGAAGAACTACATATTGAGCACATATTCTCATCAGTCGCACACCCGCAAGGGAACGGCCAAGTTGAGAGTATCAATAAAAGCCTAGTCGAAGGGATAAAGGCACGGTTGGGAACGGCCAGGCGTGGCTGGGTCGATGAACTCCCAAGTATCTTATGGGCTCACCGTACAAGCCCAAAAACAAGCAACGGGGAGACAACTTTCAGCCTAGTCTACGGTTCAGAAGCGGTGATCCTCGCGGAAGTAGGTCTCCCATCTCCTAGAATGTTGGCTGTTATATGTAAACCATGTTCTTACATTTTTCTATGTAACCTATCGGGCCGCAGGCCATTGGCAAATAAATAAATAAATAAATAAGCAATTTTATACATTATTGTTTGTTACTACTATTACAAATGCGTGTTCCACTTTGCGGTATCCCAAAAACAGATTGGCAAAATCTTCATTCGCGATACCCATACAAAGTGGTAACCACACACAAATATTGTAATAGGCCAGCAGAAGGCAAAAAGACTTGCATATTTATCCGGCCGGATAAACAAGTTTTTTGTTAACACTTAACACAATTCCTGAGCCCAAAAAGGCAAACAACGGAATTGACGCGTACTCATACGACAAAGGTATGGAGTATACTTGACCCCATTCACAAATGGGTAGAGTTCCGGATATATAAGCTTTTACAAAGCTTACACAATCCTAAAACCCTAACGGGGTAAATAACAGAATTGACGCGTACTCATACGACAAAAGTATGGAGTATACTTGACCCCATTCACAAATGGGTAAAGTTCCGCATACATACGTTCAAAAATGCAAGAAGTAAAAACACTTGTACAAATTGAACAAAAAACTTTATATTCAAAAAATTCAAGCACCCACGTGATGCTTAATGGATTTACATAAAGTTCCTATTCTATACAAGAGGGAAACAAAAAGGAGGCACACTAGCCAACCTAAGCCCTATTTTGTACCGCTGGTTCCCGCACCTCCTTCGGCACCACCAGCGGGATCTTCCTCTTCCGCATCAGGATAAAGCATCCGCAGGCGATCAACATAGTCCGCAGCCTCTAAACAATTGTCCAGTTCCTCTACACAAGAGAGGGACGTATCATAAAAGGAGGCTACGGCCACGTTCAGGTGAGCTTCGGTATCCACGTCCCGAAAGCCGGATCGCTCTTCGATAACACCGCCTATAGACATGACGTTCATATGGGAAATACAGCGGTTATAACCAGCTTTAAAACCAGCGTCACGAGCACGCTGCTTGACCAAGTCCAAGCCAGCTGCGGTCTCAGGGGCATCCATGATAGCCTCAACAATCTGCAATAAAAGGATCATAAGTCTCGGATGCTAATCCAAGCAAATATAAAGGCAACGGATACTTACACGCACGATACCGTGAGTCCGCAACCACTCACGGTCAGCCTTCAGCTGGTCCATAGAGGACGCCAAGGCATCCTTGGCCTCAACAGCGGCATCAGCCCGCTCTTCCGCAACCGACACGCGGGCAGTAAGGTCTTTAACCGCGACCTCTCGGGCCTGAACCTCAGCCTGTCAAAAAACAGAAAACAGGTTACTCGATAAACATTTTCAAAACAATGAAGGAAATATACAACAGAGGTAACGAAACATACCTGAAGGCTGGCAACAACCCTACCCAAGCGGGTAAGCTCCGCGTTCGCCTCTTCCAAGAGCCTTCGAAGTGCGGTTTTCCCTCTCTTTGGCCTCATCTAGGGCCTTCGCAGTACGGGCCCCCGTTTTCTTGGCCTCTTCCAGCGCCTTAATAGCCAGGGCCTCTGCTTGCTGCGCTTTAACCGCAATGGCCTCAGCTGCAGCTTTTTCTTTGCCCAAGGCAACGTTCGCTGCCTTGGTGTTCGTCAACTCCTGCCGAGCACGAAACAGAGTGTCATTCTGCTTCGCCCAAGATTCATTCCACTTCTTGCACTCATTGGAATACTTTTCATTCCAACTCTTGCGTTCATCAGAAAGAAGTTTGGCAAGAGTACGAACTTGTTTCAACTGAGCAGTGGCAACCCACTCCGAGGTTTGCTTCTGCTTCTCAAAAGCAGCTCTATCCTTCTCAAGCTGCTCCGCACCCGCACGAGCAGCCTTGACCAACTCTTCCGCTTCGGCCCGCAAGCGAGCAGCTTCATCCTCTCTGCGGCCTAACACCCGATAGTCTTCCAAAATGGCGTTCGCCACTATGGAACTTCCTACTAGCATGGTAGAAAGTTGGTTGATCCGCAGCTCACGGGGTGCCGAACGGGCACGATCAACTTCAAACGGAGTACCCAGACCACCCAAAATCTCCTTGCACGCAGAAGGGTCATTGGAAATATCATCCCCCTGCATAACAGTCCAGGGGGGTCGGTGATAAACAGTACTTCGACCCTGGGTATAGGTGCGGTAGTAATACTCCAATTCAGACTCCCCAGGCTGAATTGGAGGCCCATCATAACCCGCACCACCGGCAGACGAACCGGTACCCTTCTCACCAGCAGGAGACTTCCGCGGCTCAGCATCCTGCTGCCGCACCTCAGCATCAGACTTCTGCTTACCAGCATCTGAAAACCTCAAGTCCAATCCATCACCCTCATTAGGAGAGATCAGATTGTCTGAGGAATCCACAGTGTCGAATATCTGGTCAGCAGTCGTTTCCACCGTCTTCTCCACGGTGGGATCGCGAACCGGCCCAACAAAAGGGGCCGTAGGCTCCTTGGGCACAACAGTCTCCTTCGGTACCCCCGCACCCGCAGCAGCGGTATGCAGGGGAGACGAAGGGAAGTCAAAGAAAGAATACCCTGCATCTCGGGATTCTGCAACACAAAGAGCAACAATTGTTAATCCAACATATTGTACATGCAAAACAATGAAACGGGATATACTTACCAGCAGCAACCGCAGGTTTCTTTTGCGCCGGAGCAGCCCTTTTGGTCTGCAGTCTCCGACGCTTTGGTTCACCACCACCAGCAGCCTTCTGCTCTGGTCCTCTTTTCTCACCAACTATAGGGGGAACCGCAGCAGTTCCACCCGCAGCCGCACCACTACCTACAACACCCAAGCCCTCAAGGGTATCAGATACTACCACGTAATCGGTATATCCGCGATAACAAGATCGATAGGTACATGCGGCTTCAGAAACTGAAGAAGGGGCAACTGAGCCTTCAGAACTCCCCTTGCCATGACCCCGCGCGGTTTTCTTCACCGGTTTCTTCTCCGCATACTTTTTGGGAATGCGCTTCTCAAACTTCCCCAAATCCGCAAGGATACCTGGATTGACATAATCAAGAAAACCAGTCAAAAAGATAAACTGAAAAAACAAATGCAATGTATGAACTACCTCTTGCGTCTCCCAGAACCGGGGCATCCAGCACCGCACGCGACGGTACGCGGAAGTTGCTAAGAATTTCTAGGTTGAAGCCTTTCTTCAGCTCAACCGCAATAAGCTCAACCCGGCCCTCGAAATCGGGCTCAAACATTCTCCACGAGCCAACCGCATCCGCTGATACAACACATGCATGCAGGTTACTACAAGGCTTAGGAAATAAGGAAAACAACAAAGAGTAACAAACTTACCACCACTCTTTTCCCGCAAAACGGGCCTTGCCTTCCTATCCGGTCTAGTGAGCATCATCCGCAATACCCACAGCTGATTGTTATCCAACTTCTTGAGTTCAATAGGCCGCAGCCTAGAGAACCAATCCACAGTCTTTGCGGTGGCAACAGGAATATCTTCATCAGAAACTCCAACGTTGACATTCCTGAAAGACATGCTGGCATAGACCGCACAGGCTTTCACATAGAAGAATTTCTTCTTCCCTCCTGTCACACCCTTAGGGGGCGTCATCAACTTCAAGCTCCCATGCCGTTGAGTAAACGAGAAAAAACGGGTGTTCACCGTCAACTGGTAGAATCGCCGGAAATTTTCCACTGTAATGGGCAAGCCATGGGCACGGAATGTATATTCAAAGTTCCTAATTCGGAACATTCCAAAGGGACTAAGTTGGGAGATATGGAGATGATAATACTCCAACACCTCCGCAACGAACACCGTCACCGGCAACCTAAGGTTGCCGTCGTTGAAAAAATCGGCCCACAAAGTTATATAACCGGCCGGAGCATCGGCACCGGTATCCCACTCTTGTGGGTAGGTGGCATCCCAATCGTCGGCCATCTGCACAGTGGTCATCAGGAGTTTAAAACCACCCTTTGACCACTTCAACACCGGTAACCCACCACCGGGAACGTCAACGTCATCATCTTCGTCTTCATCAGCCGCTACTACCGACTGTTCAGGGTTTTCACCCTCCACATTGTGTGGACTTGATGGTTCAGCCATCAGATATATCAAAGAAACAGAAGACAGTGAGTGGAAAAACTAAAAACCTCACCGGAACTTCAAGAAATATCGTCGGAGAAGACAAAGAAAAAGTTTTCTCTCACCGGCAAATTTTTGAAATTTCGAACAAGTGAGGGGAAACCACGAACGGTTTCCCCTTATATACCCATCGCAATTAATGCGGAGGAAGAAAACGAATCATCACGTTCAAAAAGAGCGAATTGCGCGACACCACGTGTCAAGCGCCGTTTTCGCTGACGGTTATCACGCGCGCGTGGCCGCCCACGCGCCTGACATAGGAGACGTTTACACTCCTTGCTACAGTGCATTTAATGCCTCGGGCAGTGCAAATGTCCTTTCATTTCAGCACATGCCAGAAAGATCTCACCAACTTCCACCAACTCACACGTGAGATCAGCCACGTAGGCAAGAAAAAGCGACTACATTATCCAACAATAAGCGGCATGCGGTTTCTCTGGTATACCGCACCATAACCCATACCGCATGTCGTTTTTTAACATACCCCTAAAAATAGGTAAAAAATATATCTCTACACTATAAGGGGGTATAATACCTATCCGCACTACCCACGAGCACACGTGGAATATGCGGACATGACACACACGAGCCCGTTCAGGTGTGTCGGATGCTCAGAACCAGCGTTGTTCTTTGGACTGAACCGCATCTCAGACACAGGTAAACCGCATCGCCTTCATTCTCTTCAAGCTTCAAATCCCTCCTGTCCGGTTCACAACCGCAGAGGGTACATGAACACCTTCTTTAACATAAAGAAGGAAGGGAATGTACGCGCGCGCACATCAGCAACCCTGACTCCTGAACCTTCAAGAGCTACATCCGAGCAACACACCCGCTTCGAGCGAATATGGTAATACAAAACCGCAGACACTCACGAGTAGCTACGGACATAACCATAGCTTCCGCAGACTGGTTGCTACGGAAGAGCCAAGCTCACTCCACATCACCGAGCGAAGCTACTTCAAGGCAAACTCGGTATTGGAGCGTGAAGGTAAGTGGCTCCAGAAAGAACGCAGATAAGCGCTCTAAACAAGCCCTTATCGAACAGCAAGCGTCCGAACAGCGGTAACAAGTCTGCTTATGACTTTGTTTGCCCGCCTATGGGCCGCATAGAATAAACAATGGTGGGCATACCCTTGCCTATGACCATGTTTGTTTACCCATAGTACAAATCTACATTGTTCGACCAAACATGGCCAACAATGACGCAACGAGGTAACCGCAAAGGGCGTGCGGTTACTAGAGAGCTATGACGACGAACACGAAAACCCAACAAAAAAGGGATTGTCATCTCATGACTAGATGCTGAACATACAGCTTGAGCAAAGCACTTACAAGCATCAACTACTTTTGATCCTGATCTCAGAGATTGATCCAAAGTTTCTTTTCTTCTTCATGCACCACTTCAACAATTGGTTTGAAGACAAGACCACCTCTCAGAGGTTGAAAGCCTGTGCATACCTTCAAACCACCATCTCAGAGGTTGGTTCGAAGTTTGTGCAGCATTACTAACAAAGTCCCCAAGAGACCTTCGGCACAACAACAGGTGGCAACCCACCTGGTGACATAAAACGGCTGAGAATTTCGCATCAGACGAAATTCCTTCACCGATACGGAAGAGGCGTCAGATGACCCTTCCAGACCTCCAGCTTGATTTACATACAGAAAAGACCATCCACATGGTCTAGGATCTTCTCAAGACTCCAAACTACCTTCCAAACACCATAGTCCAGTACTCCTCCCACATACAACTTGTATGTGGCAGCAACACTAGACTGGGGGGACTTGAAGGGGTATTGTCCCAGATCTCGCGTCAGCATCGACCGCGAGTGACCATTACCCTTATCAAAACCCCCACCAGCTAACAACCTACTTGTGCCCATGCGTGAACGCGTCGGCACAAGGGTTGAATCCAATCTATCTAGTAACGAAGGAGGACTTACATGGAACATGAGAACGGTAGAGTGATGCGACATAGCATCACATCTGGTGTATGAAAACGGAAGTATTCATAGCGATGCGGCCTCGCACCGCGTCCAGTGAACACTTCTATCAATACAAGGAAGCCTTACCTTAGGCATAGAAGAAGATGAACATAACGGTGCGGCTGGCACCGCACCATATGGCCATTTTCGTCACGACAAGGGATGCAGGCAAATAGTCTCCGCGGATGACGATGCGGCCAGCACCGCATCTCGCGTATTTCTTGGTCACAAGTAGGAGACGCGGTAACCTCAGACGTTACCGCATGCAGCGATGCGGCTTGCACCGCATCCTATGCACTCAACAAGTGGGACTGACACCACAGTGCAAGTGGCACCAATGGCAGTTACCTGTCAGAGCTACGTAAGCAATGGACTGACGTGGCGTAACCTCCACAACCGACAAGCCTGACACACCTGCAAAGGTGCAGCACGTCGTCAGTCCATCCATCATCCCCCTCCTTCACTCCTCGGCTATAAATACCAACCCCAAACCAGGTTTGAGGTATCTCTTCACAACTCTCTCACTACTACTACTATCTTACTTTGCTTCCCAAGCAAACTACTGATTCTCACGCCGGAGAGTGGTAACAAGGAGCACCCCCACCCCATCCTCCTTGTTACGAGTCACGGCTTGTTTCCTTGTGCAGGAGATCAACCACCGGTGATCCAGCCAGCGATCCTCGAGAGGAAGGGATTAACCCTTCTTGACGAGACCAGTGTGTTAATCCTGCCCGGTTAACCATTGTTTCATCACATACCGACCTCAAACGCATAATTAGTAACGTTAAAATTCTAACATATCAATTCATGCATACATACGTACTTACATACAAACATACATACACATCTGCATGCATACATACATACCTTTCCTACAACCTTACTTACGTGCATACACTCTTACATGTCTTTACACATACATACATACACAACTACATACGTACATACCTTTCCTACATCTTTACATAATCATACAATATTTACATGGGTCTTAGACTTAGGTTTACAACTCATAAGCGTAAAGGGAACACTCGAAATCATGATTGGAAGGCTCGCCATAGACCACGGGTAATATACCGAAGCCTACGATGCATAATTAACATAATAACTAAATTTCAGCTTTTTGGACATGGGGAGGGCGTCGGCGACGGCCCTAGGGGTCGTAGGCGACGGCCCTTGCATTTACACGTAGCCAAAAACCTCCGTAGGCAGCAAAATAACCCGTCAGCAAAAACTGACTTTCCAGGGGTCGTAGGCGACGGCCTACTTGGGCGTAGGCTACGGCCTCTCGAAAATCAGTTTTCCTGCTGTGTTGTTTTCGTCGTTCGAACGCACTAAAACTCGCATAACTTTTGAACCGTTTACCCGTTTAACCTCCTGTTTCTTCCTACATGCTTGTAAATTCACATTCTATCATATTAACTTAAAATCCTACCTCCGGATTAAGGAAATTCTTAACTTACGTGCATTCGACATATTATCATTTTCTAACTATTTGACCCGTTCGTGCATTTATCAACATAATCTGTTTATTTGACCTCAATCTCATATGAACTTTAATAATTTCATTGGCACCTATCATAAAAGATTAAATTCTCGGACGTCTTGCATCCTCTTAACCCATTTTCGCTCAAAGGCTTATTTTTGACCCGTTATGGGTATTTGCGCATTAAGTGGACTATGACATACCAAACCCTATACTTCGCTTTCATACTTGTCCTAGACATTACTCTAATCGAATAGCTCGTTTCCAAACGACTTCTAAGGTCGTTTGTCCAATATACCTATCAAGGGCATTTTAGTCAACTATGCTCTATCCTTAATAACAAAGGAATTCCTTACATAAGTAACCAATTCCACTACTTAGCTACAATTTCTTAATCACACCTACCTTGCTCGGATCAAAACTAAAATCCGTTTAATACTTCATTGACATCATACAATTTATTCCTATTCGACCTCAATTATCACATATAATTAAATTGCATATAACATTACATAAACAACTAAGAAGTGATTACGGAATCACTTACCTTAAGCGTTAGTGTTCATGCTTGCTTCCTCACCTCCGCTTGACCCATTAGCTTTCCATACTTGAGTCCATGTCAATTTGGGATTCCTATCCTTTCAAGTCATTATGCCCATATCATAGTTAGTCCGCATGTTTATTCATATCACATCCATTTCCAACTTTTAACTACATAGACTCTTAATAGTCGAACTTTATCATAGATAAACATGAACTAACAACCACATTGTTCAACATTCACTTAATCAAAGTTATTATCTTACATACGTTCACGACATAACTCCAACATTATTGTTTACCAATAAGCTATTCATTTCACACTCATACGCATTCACTTTTAATTACCATAAATGTAGCGCATCAAATACATGGCGAGCATCACACCATTGAAGCATAAGGTACAAGTTCCTAATGCATAATTTTACCAAACCATACATTCAATCCGAATTCTCATATGAACTCCATCGTAAGCACACTTAACATATTATTTTGCTAACGACTACAAACACTTTCTATACATACTTACCCACAACTTTCATATAATTTCACAATTTGTTCTCTTAGGCATTTCATCGAACACTTGGCGGGTTTCGCATTTGTAACACATTATGTACAAGCTTTTAAAGCGTGATTCCTACTAATTCTTCACATAGCTTATTAACAATCAATCAAGTTCATAACAATATTTCATCCTAACTATGAACATATGGTTGTGACATCAATTATTCATAACAAGATCATCAACAACAACCAAATTAACATGTAGAAACCTCAAAATTTCTAGCCATTCCTTAACATACAAGTGGGTTTTGCCTAATCCATGTTCATATTCAAAATTTAACATATCTTGATGTCTACACAACCATAGCAACCATCATTCATACTAGATTTAGCATTACATTCACGAATTACACTAAACCCACTAAATCAAACATCACCAATATGCAAAATTCGACTTACTTGGTGTCAAGAACGCTTGAGTGATCATAAATCTTGGTTCATGCATCCAATTAACCCTCAAATCCTTTTCCAATTTGATGATTTCATGTGGGTTAGGGTTTACACCCTTTCCCCTTTTCTCCTGCTCGATCACACGCACACCTTGTGTGGGTGTGTGTGTGATTTTTGTTTTAATAAATTAAACTCCCAAGTTTGGCACTCTAAGTCCCTCAAGTTTAACTTACTATCATAAATGCCACAAGTTTCATCATTTAGCTTATCTAATAGGCATTTAACTAGGTTTATTAACTTAGTTATTGTATCTCATTTTATTAAACATGGCAACATGCTAACGAATTTAATAGTTCGAATTTTGAGGTGTTACACGCTATCGTTCTGTGATCAAGCTAATCTCCCACGCGCTCCCTTCAATCCAAGATAGTGTTTATTTACTAAACACGCTCTGTGAGTATACTCGATCCCTTTTTGCTTAACGCACTTTTGAGTGTTACATACGTTACCAATATCAAATCACATCAACACACAATGCAAACACTTTTCATACGCTGACCGCTCTCGCATGTTATACGTGTTTTCGATGAATGCTTGTATGTTATGTTTACACAGTGATTGTTGCCTGGCACCTTAGCAATGATAGTACTATAGTTTGGACTCAGCACCTGTCGTGGACAGGGGTTGTTAAGGGTTTTACCTCACATGGTCACAGTGGTGATAATGTGTTGCGCATTCTACAACTCGCAGTCATGTCGGTTGCATATTTCATTGTTGATAGCTTACTTGCTTCACATTTCTACGTGTTACATGTTGGTTATGCGTAAAACGTTTTCGCTATACTATATGATATTAAACTTGTGTGCTCACCTTTACACTATGTGTATTGACCTTATTTTAATGTATGCGACATGTGTCTAGGATGCTAGGATCGCTGAACTTTTGTGGAATCAAGTTAGGTGGTCTAGAAACGTCATTCAATAAAACCTGAGTTGTCGGAACAATTATTTGTCTTTGAGAACAATGTCTGTGGTAACTATTTATGCTTTATATGTTTATGGTATGGGACGTGAACGTTAAATGTATTGTTACTAATAATGTTATCGAATTTAAGTGTGAAATTAAAGGGAAACACCATCCTCATCATCATACTCGGTAAATTTCATCAATAGCAAAGTTAAGATAGTGTCTGAGGAGGGTAGAATGTAGACAGCCCTACCTCTACCCCGTAGGAATAGAGAGACTGCTTCCAGTGAGACCCCTTGCTCGATAGTAGTTTGGTATCAAGTCTTGGACATAAGGCACATAACACCCAACAATTGAGACAAATGCCGATTAATGTATGTACCCCTTGTCTTTCGGCTATCAACGCCACCACATGATGCGTGATTAACCATCCTTCTCTTTTAACGTTATTTTCACGAAATTTTGTAAAATAACGTTAAAAATATACACTTTCACTCCCCCCCCCCGAGCGCCCACACATATATACATTATATACGCATACTGCAAGCGGGTCGTTTGAATTTAAAGAGACACAAATATGTTAATTGACGTTTTAGCTCTAAAATTCTTGAAGAAAAGTCTAGGGTTTACTCAAAATCACGGGTTTATGTCGCCAATGTAATCGTTATTTTTATCCAGCCTGTTTTGGCCTCACTTTGCTCATTTTAATAACAATGTTATTATCTATGTTGTCAAAAAAAAGCCTTCATTCTCGTATCTAGGCCGTCAAACGAGTCGAGGCACAGAGAAAACGTCTTGCTACCATATAAGCGCTCTGGCAACCTTTGGGTTAGATTCCAGAGCACTTGGATGGTAACGTGTTTGCAAATTCCAACAGAGAATTGTGAACTCCGCACATTCTTGTTTGAAACAAACAAAAAAGGCATGGAACGAACCCAAACTAGCCTTAAAAGCCTAAAACATGTCTAAAACCTCAAAAAAAATGGTACGTTTATGCTATGCGCTTTGCTTATCCAAGACTCTCGCCTATTAAGCATCTTGCCCCTAGGCCCACTCTTAGAGTCTTGAATGCCTCTTGTGCCTTTGACAACTATGAGTATGATACACTACACAAACATGATATGAAGCAAATGAAAACACAGATTCAGTAGAAACTTTGAAAACAAACATGTGCCCAATCTTTTAGCTCCATAGCTGCTTGAATGTGTAAGCACTTGCTCAATAACATTTGTCATATTTTCAAATTGCACATCAACTAAGAAATTAACATAACTACATAAAAAGTACCCAACAATTTAAAAAAATAAAAAATCCAACGAGTTGCAACATGAAAGCCGAATTATCAAGCTATTAATAGTCCATTTCATGTAATTGTCTACCATTAAGAAGTAAAGAACAACATAATGCTATGTGATAAATGAACAATAATGGAAGTGCATAAAACAATTAATGACTTATATATCATAACTTTCACATATTCATCCTCTACAATAATTTTCATCTTAATATATTATAATAAACTCCTGTATTTCTGCTTTCACATTCTAAAATATGATCTATGTTGTCAAAAGCCCTTTGAGTAGGGATGAGCTCGATACCGGTACTGGTATCGAAAATACCGGTACCGAAATCGCCAAATACAGATACCGATACCAGTACCGGTGTTTGTGTGTCAAATTTGGTAAAATACCGTACTGTACCAAAAACGCCAAAAAGTGGGTACCGAAAAAATATCGGTACGGGAAATGCGGTACCTGTACCGGTACCAAGTCCCAAATGCTCATCCCTACCTTTGAGTGCGAGTCTAGGCCCTCAGGCGAAGCAAATGAGAAAAAAACGCCTTGCTGCCATCCAGGTGCTCTTGCAACCTTTGGGAGAGATTCCGGCCGGATATCAGCTTGATTCAAACCAAATGCTAAAAATCCGGAAAATATCTACAAATTCTGGGCAAACTGTTCTCAAACATCAAAAACTGGCCTGAAACCATCCCGGACTAGCCCTAAAAAAAGCCTAAAACATGTCTAAAACCCCCAAAAAAATAGTATGTTTACCGCTATATGATATGCACCTTGCTTATCCCAGACCCTTGCTTTCTGAGCGGCTTGCGCCAAGAGTGCACCAATGACAACTATGAGTATGATACAACAGTACAAAAACATGATATTAAACATCAATAATCAACTAAACATGTATAAATAAATAAATCCAACAGGTTGCAACATAAAAACAGAATTATTAACCATTTAATAGTCCATAAGTGCAAAACTCAAAAAAAAAAAAAAAAAAAAAAAAAACAATGCAGTTAGATTAAACACAATATTATGCTCTGTGATAAATGAACAATTGAAGAAGCACATACACAAATAGTATAAAACCATTAATAACATATATATATCATAATTTTTATATTATCCTCTACAATAATTTTCAATTTTCATCTTAAAATATTACCATAAGCTCCTGTACTTCTGTTTTCACATAATCATAAAGCAGAATTACAGAAACAACTTGAAATCAATGAGCAACAACAAAATCACTACTAAAACCATCAATAACCGGTTCAGGACCATCTGACGTCACAACAGTAGAGCTAGGGTTTAGAAAACAGATAGATCTAGCAGCCATAAGCTTCTTCCTCTGCGGACACCTCGGACCGTAAAACCTCACCGGAAAGAACGGAGAGCCGCCGTCAACGGCGGCGGCGATAGTGGTGGTGTCGTCAGGTTGTTGAGTAGAAACGGCTGCGGAAGGAGATCTCGACGGAGAAGAAGAAACCTGTGGTGAAAGAGTGCGAGAGAGATAGATCTGAGAATCGGAAGAGCGGTGGTGAGTTTTGGCGATGATTTTGGAGTCGCGGAGTTGAGCGAGGGCGCCGGGCTTTAGGTAGCGGAGGAAGGAGGAGGTGGTGGTGGATCGGCGGCGGATACGGCGGTTCATGGTGGCGGAGATAGGGTAGGTGGTGGTTTTAGGGTGTGAAGAGAGAGAGAGAGAGAGAGAGAGAGGCGGGGGAATTTTAAGGGGGTGATGGAGCGGGAAAGTGGAGGCGGAGGATTTAGATATTTTTTTTTTATAGTTTTTCAATAACTAGCAACAGGATCCGCGCGCATTGGAGCGCGGGTACGTCGTAAACATCAAAATGATTAGTTCAAACGTTATTTGATGAGTTAATAATATGAAAACGCGTGTTTCGATGTATCCCATTGAACTCAATGTAACCTTTATAAGCTTTGCGATTTGATTAAAACATAAAGTAAATCATTATAACGTACAATCATAACGTATTATATGTGACCCGACTCATACATGGAAAATGTAACACATGTAACGGAAAAGTTGACACGTAAATTAAAAGAGATTAATTAGAGGTTTTGAAAAAAGGGGAAAAAAAGAAATCCCAATTTGACTCCACTCGATTCGAAACAAATTTTACGAAACATTCATAAAATAAGCACGAAAACATATTATATTTGATCTGACTCGTTCCCCAAAAAAATTTACGTCGAAACATACACCAACTTGAATTTATACCAAAACGTACATAAAAATATGTACGCAAAAATGATTTATTTTATAGGAAAACGTATTGTATTTGACCTAACTCATTTTGAGAAAAAGTTTATGTCGAAACGTAGAGCAAAATCGAATTCATACCGACATATACATAAAAATATGCACGCAAAAATAGTTTTTTTAAGTAAAAAAGATATAGGGGTTAACTCAAAACAAATTATTAGTAAAAAAACTTAATAGGTTAAATACGTTCATAAAATCGTGCCAAGTAGCACCAATGCGACACAACTGCCAGCAACCACGAACATCAGAAAAAGCATGTAAAAATAAAATAAATAAAAAAGGAAAAAATAACACCGAACGAAAAACAAAAACAGACGTAAAATTGTTGAACCACGCACGCCCGTTGCATCATGTTAATGCGAAAAATTAGACCGTAACTTAAAACGTAGAAAAGAATAACTAAGTCGATCTAGGACTCTCGCGATGCGATGAACTTGTCAAACGGAGAAAAATAGACAATTGACGAAAAAACATTGCACCACACACGCACATTGCGGTGTGTTGACTCGCAAATTTAAAGTGAAACGTAAAACGAAAAACTTGCGAAAGATAAAAGTACGAGGGACTAAAGTTGAACATAAAGAAAGTGTTTGTGTTAAATTGCAAAAGATGAAAAGCTTTGGGTTAAAAGTAAAAAATTCAAAGGGGTTAAAATGTAAAAGATAAAAAAACTTTTAGATTGAAAGTGAATAATCAATTTTTTTTTTGAAAAACACCCTATGCATAAGATACAACAATATGAAGCAACCACATGTTGGAAATTTATAGTGTGGTAATATATGTATTTCGGTTTTCTAGGGCGCAAACGAACCAAACGTTCAGCGGGAAGTTCGTTTGTGTTCGTTCGTTTATTAAACAAATGAACACGAACAAGAAATTTCGTTCGTTTAGTTAAATGAACAAACATGAACAGAGGTCGTTGTCGTTCGTTTATGTTGGTGAACGTTTGGTAACGTGTTCGATAGTTAATTAGTGTTTTTAGTTCTTATTTGTATTTAAATACTTCAAAATTTCGACAAATTAAGTACCTAATAAGTATCAGTGTATTATATATTATGTTCTTGAACAATTGTCTGTGTTCGTTTGTTTCCATTTGTGTTCATGAACATTAGTTTGTGCTCATTTGTGTTCGTCAACGTTTGTTTTTGTTCGTTGCCTAAAATTAACAAACGAACACGAACATAAAATCTCGTTTGATAAGTGTTTGTGAACGGTTCGTGAACACATATATTTCTTAACAAACGTACACGAACAAGGTCATGTTCGTGTTCGTTCGGTTCGTTTGCAACCCAACTATTAATTATGGAACTGAACAGAGGTGCACAAAATAACCGATCGAGTAATAACCAGTTTTTTAAGCGGCAGACCGGTTAACCAAAAAATTACTGAAAAATTCAAAACAAAAAAACAAAAAAATGGTTATTAACCGAAAATAACCGGTTAATTAATTGAACCGGTTAAAGTAATTAACGAACCAGTTAAAAAAATAACCGATTAAAATCAAAAAGTCAAATTAACCTGTTATTAAAATTAACTGGTTTGTGCACCTCTAGAACCGAATGGTAAGTGAGGCCACTTGGGAAGTTGGGCCCATGGTAAACAACTAAACCTGTTAAAAAATGTCAAAACGATTCAGCCCACTATGAAATAATGGCCACTTGGGCCCATGGTAGTGGATTAATCGGTACAGGTTTTTAGGAAACAGAAATGAGGCTTAGAGACATATAGCCATAGAGCCCATATGGTATTACTTGAATACTTGTCAAAACTATTTGTCCGTATTTTATCTTATAAAATCGATTTAAAATAAGTAACTACAATTTATTTATTTTTAATTATTTTTAGGTTTAGACCACGAATGTTCTTTCATATGTGAATAATTTGCCTACATGGCGACTTTAGTTTTGCAACTTTCACATATCTTACCAAGGTTATCAAGCTCGGGTTTAAATATACATGAGTATACGAGTTTAGTTGCTCATAAGCTACTTGAGATTAACTTGTTAAGAGTTTGAATAAACTGAGCATGGACAAGCTTGAGATGAGCTAAAATATATATTGAAGCTCGTTTAATAAAGGAGCTCGAGCCAAAAATTCACACAACTTTAAATTTGTCTTGCGAATTTATAACTTACGTAAACATAATAATACTTATAAATAAAATGTAATATATAACAACATAGTCGTTATTTTTTATATATAGCTATGATTAAAAAAACCTATATAGCCGTTAAATATTGTTTATAATAAATACTATAATAATACTTATATATAATATAATGTAATATATAACTACATAATAAATATTATTTATATCCAGCTATGATTAAACTAAATTCTAATTAATATATATATATATATCGAGGGAAAAGATCAAATAAAAAGTTAATTTTGGCTAGGAAGGATAGGAAGCCCATAGGATTATGACATGTGGCAACATTTAAAATAAAGAAAAAGGGTATTTTAGTCAATCCAACTCCTTCTTTTTCCTTTTTCAAAACCCAGTAACTTCAAAACCCACCATTTTCAAAACCCACCATCTTCAACCATTTCTTCACTTTCTATCTCAATAATCAATATATTATAGCGCGATTTTCATCACCAATCAATGATTCAAAACCCGATCAACGTGTTCTTCAACTTTTTTTGAAGAAAACCCATTTTAATTTCATAAAAAAAATCTTGTTTTTTTCCGGTGATTTTGGGGATAATCACTCGATTCGTTCGATTCGAGCGTTGATAAGTGTTTCTATCATTCAAATTTCGTCAATTGATGAAGAAATCGGCTTCGATCCATGTAAGAAATTCTTTAATATCATTTTCACGATCTAGGTTTTTTATTTAGTCATTGCGTTTTACGATCTTGGCGGGGTCCCAGGGGCGGCAGCCCCTGGCGGGGTCCAAGGGGCAGAGCCCCTGGCTGGGGTTGACAATTCAGACAGTTCACAGTGACAGACAGTTTTATGTGTCCATTGCATTTTAGAAATAAGAGAGTTTTATGTGGTTTCTGGCTATTGCGTTTTAGAAAAAAAACACATTTTTAAGTGTTTTAGGTAAAACACATTTTTTAGGTGTTTTCAGTCTATTGCGTTTTAGAATGAGTCATTTTTAAGTGTTTGGCCATTGCGTTTTACAAATAAGACATTTTTTTGTGTTTTTGGTGCATTGCGTTTTAGGTAAAACACTTTTTTATGTGTTTTCAGTCCATTGCGTTTTAGAAAACAGACATTTTAAGTGTTTTCTGGCCATTGCGTTTTACAAATAAGACATTTCTTTGTGTTTTTTGTGCATTGCGTTTTAGGTAAAACACCTTTTTATGTGTTTTTGGTGCATTGCGTTTTAGGTAAAACACATTTTTATGTGTTTTCTGGTCATTGCGTTTTACAAATAAGACATTTCTTTGTGTTTTTTGGCCATTGCGTTTTACAAATAAGTCATTTCTTTGTGTTTTTGGTGCATTGTGTCACAACCCCCGATCCCTAGTTCCCGGGAACGGGCGGCCGTGAGCCAGTTTCGGTGGTATCACATTTATTTATCCAATTTGGCAGCGGAAATTTTCATCAGGACCGTAGTTAGGAAATATTTAATCAGAGTAAACCACCATGTTTTATAACATTAAACATATGGGTAAAACCCAAGTTTTCAATACACGCATTTCATAGAAATAAATCCTATTTATTTAATAAAAACATCCGTTTTATTTTTAGGTAACTTTATTGCCACTTTTCCAAGCCTCCAGTGCTGTCCAGCTGGCTTCTATTTGGCTTTCATATTTTGTTACCTGAAACGTGTTTTAAAAACATTTTGTCAGTGGGAAATACTGGTGAGTGAATCCCAGTTTAATCAGGTTTAAATAAAATTCACAGTGAACAGTATTGAGGGCGATCCCGCAATTACATTTGTTTCCAAGTTATATCAATTATCACCCGTTGGTACTGTCGACACCCGACTTGTGGAAATGTTACTCCTTAACCAGGTTGTAACCAATTTTGTATACAAAACCCCAACATACCCACGATAATTGTATTCTTACAAATACTCAATAACTGTTATTCGCATAGAAAAGTATGTAAGGTTTTGTAAAAACATTTAACAAAAAGAGGATAACTCACATTGTTGTTTTAGGTTATTCTTTAGGGTTTCCTGGTGAATATCTATAATTTACACAAATGCACGTGTGTTAGTATAATAACCCATTTTAACATTAGTAATACCCTCCCCGAGACGGCATTCCAACGACTACGTCGGGCAGAGCCACGACAGCCGTTACGGAACCCTAGATCAATCGGGCAGCGTATCTAATACGTCTCCAGGGGTTATAATACTTACATCGTAGCAGAACCTCGCTATTTTAGGGGGTATAATGCCCGGGTATAAAAACGCTACTACAGAAATTGTGATTTAAGAAGTGAATTGTGAACGAATTGTCGACTGAAGCCGATGGCCTCTATTTATAGGGTCTGATCTTGACTTTCTCGCGGCCCGCGTAAGATAAGGCAAGGCTTTACGCGGCCCGCGTCAACATACCGTCAACGCATAGCTTGGCTGGGTCAGCGTGTAGGTCCGCCACGATGATGACACGTGTCATCACCGGGCTGCGCCACCATTTGAGACACTCGCGGCCCGCATCAACTAACAATAACCTTTACGCGGCCCGCCTAAACTAAAGAAATCAAAGGAATCCGGTTACACCTTCATACGGCCCGCGTAAAAGGTTGGGGTGGGTCTATGCGGCCCGCCTCAACTTGAATAAACTTATTTTATTTTTATTTTATCTATTTTGGGCTCGGTTTTCACATACGGGGTGCATATAAAGACATATTGATACATTTAAAGATATATTAGGGTGTCAGAAATATTATGGGGGTGTCGGTTTTACCGAGGGTTGTTATATCCTCCCCACCTTGTTTTAGAGCTCGTCCTCGAGATCTACTGAAATAAGTGTGGATATTTCTTTTGTATTTCTGATTCAAGTTCCCATGTGTATTCAGGTCCTCTTTTGGAGTCTCACTTTACTTTGACCAGAACTAATCTCTTATGCTTGAGATTTTTAATTTTTCTATCTTCAATCTGTAGAGGCCTCTCTACAAATTTGAGTTGTTCATTAACCTCTATATCTTTGAGAGGTACTACGAGTGATTCATCAGCTAGACACTTTTTGAGATTAGATACATGAAATACATCATGTATTCCTGCCATTTCCTCTGGCAGTTGTAGCTGATAGGCTACAGGTCCTATTCTTTTAAGAATTTTGAAAGGTCCAATATACCTGGGACTAAGCTTTCCTCTCTTGATGAATCTTACCACTCCTTTCCAAGGAGAGACTTTTAATAATACTCTATCTCCTACTTGAAATTCTAATGGTTTGCGTCTGTTATCAGCCTAGCTCTTTTGTCTATCACGTGCTGCTTTCAGTCGTTCCTTGACTTGAATGATTTTGTCAGTTGTTTCTTGTACTATCTCAGGTCCAGATAATTGTTTTTCCCCAATTTCTGCCCAACAGACTGGGGTTCTGCACTTTCGTCCATAAAGTGCTTCGAATGGTGCAGCATTGATACTTGTGTGATGACTGTTATTATAAGAAAATTCTATTAAAGGTAAGTGTTCGTCCCAATTACCTCCGAAATCAATTACACAAGCTCTAAGCATGTCTTCCATTATCTGGATTATCCTTTCACTTTGCCCGTCTGTTTGAGGATGATAAGCTGTGCTTAGATTTAACCTGGTTCCCATTGCTTTTTGGAAACTTGACCAAAAATGAGAGGTAAAACGGCTATCCCGATCAGAAACAATTGATAAAGGAATTCCGTGTAATGAAACAATTTCATTTACATATAATTTGGCTAATTGTTCCATACTAAAGGTTTCCTTCATTGGTAAGAAATGAGCTGACTTGGTTAACCTATCTACAATCACCCAGATTGTATCATTACCTTTCCTTGTTTTGGGTAATTTGGTAACAAAATCCATTGTTATCAATTCCCATTTCCAGACTGGCAATTCTAATTGTTGTAACAAACCTGAGGGTTTCTGATGTTCAGCTTTAACTTGTGAGCAAGTTAAACATTTAGAAACATAGGCTGCTACATCCTTTTTCATTCCTATCCACCAGAATTTTTTCCTTAAATCCTGGTACATTTTATCACTTCCTGGATGCATCGTATATTTAGACTTATGAGCTTCTTCTAATATACGGTGACGTAAATTTTCTAATTTAGGTATCCACATTCTCTTTTTATGGAACCTCCAAATTCCATCTGTTCCTTGTTCTACTTCCTTAATCATTCCTTTTAATTTTTCAGTATCCTCCTTGATTACTGATTCTTGTGCTTTTCTAATCTGATTGTTTAAATCTACTTGTAGATTTAATTTAAGAGAACGTACCCTTTTTGGCTTTTCGTGATATTTTCGACTTAAAGCATCAGCCACTACATTGGCTTTTCCTGCATGATACTGGATATCACAATCATAATCACTAAGTAACTCCATCCATCGTCTTTGCCTCATATTCAGTTCTTTTTGCCCGAAGACATATCTTAAACTCTTATGATCTGTGAATATGGTAAACTTACTACCATAAAGATAATGTCTCCAAATCTTAAGGGCAAAAATTATGGCTCCTAATTCCAAATCATGGGTTGAATAATTTTCTTCATGACTCTTAAGCTGTCTAGATGCATAAGCTATAACTTTTTGACGTTGCATTAATACGCATCCATAACCTAACTTAGAAGCGTCACAAAAGACTACAAAGTCTTCGGTTCCTTCTGGTAACGCTAGTATGGGTGTATGGGTTAATCTTTGCTTAAGAATTATAAAGGCTTCTTCTTGTTTTAGTCCCCATTCAAACTTAGATTTATAGGTTAACTTAGTTAAAGGAATGGCTATTCTAGAAAAATCTCGGATAAATCTTCTATAATAACCGGCCAATCCTAAGAAACTTCTAACTTCAGTTGGTGACTCTGGGGTTTTCCATTTGGTAATTGCCTCGATTTTTGTTGGATCTACATGAATTCCTTCATGGTTAACTAGATGTCCGAGGAATTGTACTTGTTCTAACCAAAACTCACACTTTGAAAATTTAGCATAAAGCTTTTCCTTTCTCAATAAACTTAAAAGTAAGTGCAAGTGATTTGCATGCTCTTCTTTACTTTTAGAGTAAATTAGAATATCATCTATGAAAACAATTATGAATTTATCCAAATATGGCTTACATATTCGGTTCATCATGTCCATAAATGCGGCTGGGGCATTGGTTAAACCAAATGGCATGACAGTAAATTCATAATGACCATACCTTGTTCTGAATGCGGTTTTAGGAATGTCCTTTTCCTGTACCTTTAGTTGATGATATCCTGATCTTAAATCGATTTTAGAGAAAAATCGAGCTCCTTGAAGTTGATCAAACAAATCATCGATTCTCGGTAATGGATACCGATTCTTAATCGTGACTTTGTTCAATTCACGGTAGTCAATGCACATACGCATTGATCCGTCCTTCTTCTTGACAAATAAAATCGGCGCTCCCCATGGCGATGAGCTTGGCTGTATAAATCCTTTCTCCAATAATTCGTCTAATTGTTTCTTCAGTTCCTGCATTTCAGCGGGTGCCAAACGGTAGGGTGCTTTGGCAATCGGTGCTGTCCCTGGTAACAGGTGAATTCTGAATTCAACTTCCCTGTCTGGCGGTAGTCCTGGCAATTCTTCTGGAAAGACATCTGAAAACTGGGACACTACTGGAATGTCTTTTAACTCTTTTCCTTTAGTGTTAGTGATTATAGAAATCAAATACGCTATAGATCCTTTTCTTATACAATTTGCAGTTTTCATCACAGAGATGAATTTAGTGGATCTAGATGGCTTATCTCCTTTAATTCTGATCTTTTCACCTCTTGGTGATTTTACCTGAATTGACTTTTGATCACATAGGATATTAGCTTTATTGGTTATTAACCAATCCATACCTAACACAACATCAAATCCAGCCAGATTTATTGGGTAAAAGTTTGCAATAAACTTTTGATTAAAAATTTCTATTCTTGCTCCCTGCAAGATTTCAGAAATTCTAACGGTTTCTCCATTTGCGGTTTCTACTAGACATTCTTGTGGTAGTTTAGTTAATGATTGATTTAGGAGTTTGCAAAATGAAGTATTAATAAAACTTTGGTTTGCACCAGAGTCAAATAATACTTTCGCAAAAATATCATTAACTAAAAACGTACCAGCAATTACGTCTGGAATCATCCTGGATTCATCTGCAGTTAAAACGAATGCTCTAGCATTTTTAATATTCTTGTTGTTTGCAGCTGGAGTCAATTTTGGGCAGTTTGTCTTAATATGACCTTTTTCTCCGCAGTTGTAGCACATTCCATTACTGGCTTTTCTTCTGCAATTTTCTTCCTTGTGTCCTGGTGCCTTACAGTAATTGCAGTAAACAGAGCATCTTCCAGAATGCTTCTTCTTGCAGTTCCTGCAGTATGGTGCAGAGGTAGAACCTATATTTCTACGGTTGGAATTCCCAGAACGGAATTCTTGGGTAAGCCTTTGGGTTAGGTTTCTCCTCTGGTCTTCTTCTCTAGTACGGATTAACTCATCTGTCAAGGTATTGGCTAGTTCTACAGCTTCTTCTATAGTTTGGGGTCTAGCTGCCTTGACTACATGTCTAATCTCTCCAATTAATCCCCAGATATAACGGGAGATTAATACCGGTTCAGGTGATGCAAGGGTAGGTACTATCCTAGCATATTCAAAGAATGTGGTAGTGTAACCCTTACTATCTACCCCGACCATTCTAAGATTCAGAAACTTATTTGCTATCTGTTCCTTTTCATTGGGAGGGCAGAATTTCCTTTCTACCATATTTTTAAATTCCTCCCATTCCATGTTATAAATCCTATCACTTCCTCTTGACTGGAGGATAGTGTTCCACCATTCTAAGGCTGCGTTTTTAAACAGATTTGAAGCAAACATTATCTTATCTTCTTCAGCACATTTGCTTATTTTTAGAACAGCCTCAGTTTTCTCTATCCAGCGTAAGGCTGCAATGGGTCCTTCATTGCCCGAGAATTCTATTGGTTTACAGGACCAGAATTCCTTGTAAGAACAACCATATGGCATGGTTCTTCTTCTTTTGGGAATGGGCGCTTGAAGTACGGGTCCATTGTTCACGCTGTGTTCCGGTTCACTTAGTCGCTTACTGCTATTCTTACTTTTATTATTCGCTTCTTGAACTGTTTGAATAATAAATGGCATTGCATCTATAATTCCTTGTGCCACTATATGTTGAACAGCACTATTATCCATTTGGTTTCCATTGTTGTTTGGATTCTCATTAACCACGTTATTGTTACTTTGGTTATCGTTATTCAGATTATCTTGATTTCCCTCGTCGGCCATCTGAATTTTAAACAATTACCAAATATTAATATCACAATTAATATTTGAATATAGCCAATCACATGACACGCACTTTTAACCAAAAGCGTCGAGCATTGCGACTTTTACTCTATTTATATAGTATGCATCATTACACACTAGTACTGAAATTTAAATTACAATACTGACTGAAATGTAAAGCTACAATACTAATAGTAGGCATCCGTAGTGTTTTTTTTCTAACACATACACACATATATTATTTTATTATTATTATTATTATTATTATTATTATTATTATTATTATTATTATTATTATTATTATTACTATTACTACCGTTCCTGCCATCACCTTAACTGATATGGATTCATCCAAAAATCCATATTACGCTCATCGTATTTCCATACGAGGCGTTCTCCCACCTGTCGCATTCTATCACTGCTTTCTAAAATTTCCTCCCCAAAAGTCCTAAGTTCTTGGACATTTTCTGCACTCATTGGGGGTGCAGGTTCTAGGACTGGGTTTGGAAACTGGGGTACGAGTTCCTGATACGGAGGCATAGGGGCCTGGTACGGGTATGGATTCTCTAGAATTTCCCTAACATATGCATCACTAATGTTGTAGGGATCTTGAGGATCTAACCCTGGGTAAGCTCCTAAGTTGGGTATTGGCACATGTTCCTGTATTGGGTTTTGTTGCACGTAGTCCCTAACATCGTCCCACCAGGGGTCGTAGTTGTTTGGGTCTAGGGGATCTGGTACAGGTACCCTAGGTATCTCTTCCGGGTTGTAATCAGACATTTCTATCTGGTTTTCTACTTCCATGGGTTGGTCAGGATTTTGCGGTTGGGGTGCTAGCATTTGTTCCAGGTTTGGATCAGCAGCAGTGGTTGCTAAAATATGGATATTAGCGATACCCCTTTTGAGCATATCCTGATTATAAGCATCAGTCTCTCTTTTTGCTGCGGCTAACACTCGCTGTTCCTGCAACTTTTTCATTCTTTTCCTACGCTCGTGCGCTGCCCTACTGAACCATCCCCTCTTTTTCTGAGGAAATGGCTCTTCAGACTGAGCCTTAAACACAAAGATTCCTTCTTCTGTGTCAGCAGAATACCCCGAGAGGGCAGGCTGAGAAGAGGAGGTGCCTTCGCTCCTAGGCGAACCAGACAGTTGACGATAGGCGTCAGAAGGTCCTTGGTCGCTCATACTGTAAACTAACAAATAGTCAGATAACACATAGCAAGAAATACAATTATACACGTATTTCCATAATTTATTTCCTAACACTTTGAATTTTGATGTCAGCAGAACACTTCTGTGGCTGAATCAGTGGCATAGCTCTGATACCACCTTCTGTCACAACCCCCGATCCCTAGTTCCCGGGAACGGGCGGCCGTGAGCCAGTTTCGGTGGTATCACATTTATTTATCCAATTTGGCAGCGGAAATTTTCATCAGGACCGTAGTTAGGAAATATTTAATCAGAGTAAACCACCATGTTTTATAACATTAAACATATGGGTAAAACCCAAGTTTTCAATACACACATTTCATAGGAATAAATCCTATTTATTTAATAAAAACATCCGTTTTATTTTTAGGTAACTTTATTGCCACTTTTCCAAGCCTCCAGTGCTGTCCAGCTGGCTTCTATTTGGCTTTCACATTTTGTTACCTGAAACGTGTTTTAAAAACATTTTGTCAGTGGGCAATACTGGTGAGTGAATCCCAGTTTAATCAGGTTTAAATAAAATTCACAGTGAACAGTATTGAGGGCGATCCCGCAATTACATTTGTTTCCAAGTTATATCAATTATCACCCGTTGGTACTGTCGACACCCGACTTGTGGAAATGTTACTCCTTAACCAGGTTGTAACCAATTTTGTATACAAAACCCCAACATACCCACGATAATTGTATTCTTACAAATACTCAATAACTGCTATTCGCATAGAAAAGTATGTAAGGTTTTGTAAAAACATTTAACAAAAAGAGGATAACTCACATTGCTGTTTTAGGTTATTCTTTAGGGTTTCATGGTGAATATCTATAATTTACACAAATGCACGTGTGTTAGTATAATAACCCATTTTAACATTAGTAATACCCTCCCCGAGACGGCATTCCAACGACTACGTCGGGCAGAGCCACGACAGCCGTTACGGAACCCTAGATCAATCGGGCAGCGTATCTAATACGTCTCTAGGGGTTATAATACTTACATCGTAGCAGAACCTCGCTATTTTAGGGGGTATAATGCCCGGGTATAAAAACGCTACTACAGAAATTGTGATTTAAGAAGTGAATTGTGAACGAATTGTCGACTGAAGCCGATGGCCTCTATTTATAGGGTCTGATCTTGACTTTCTCGCGGCCCGCGTAAGATAAGGCAAGGCTTTACGCGGCCCGCGTCAACATACCGTCAACGCATAGCTTGGCTGGGTCAGCGTGTAGGTCCGCCACGATGATGACACGTGTCATCACCGGGCTGCGCCACCATTTGAGACACTCGCGGCCCGCATCAACTAACAATAACCTTTACGCGGCCCGCATAAACTAAAGAAATCAAAGGAATCCGGTTACACCTTCATACGGCCCGCGTAAAAGGTTGGGGTGGGTCTATGCGGCCCGCCTCAACTTGAATAAACTTATTTTATTTTTATTTTATCTATTTTGGGCTCGGTTTTCACATACGGGGTGCATATAAAGACATATTGATACATTTAAAGATATATTAGGGTGTCAGAAATATTATGAGGGTGTCGGTTTTACCGAGAGTTGTTATACATTGCGTTTTAGAAAAATGTCATTTTTTAGGTTTTTTTTCATTGAGTTTTACGTAACTGGTGGTTTTTCTATTGCGTTTTACGCAACTGGGTTTAATTTTTTTTTTTTTAAATATAGCAATAGTATACTCGTTTTAAAGATAAAAAAACGCTCGTTTTTTTGGTGCAATTTTTATAAAAAAATAATGTCGTATGAAAGAGTTATTAACGTATAAAAAATGGGGAGGGGGAATTGGAGGAGAGAGAAACTATTGGCTTGGATTGACTAGAATGCCCTTGAACAAACTCACACGCCTCTTTTCTTCCTTTCAATTTCCCTGATTTAATCTTAGCCCTTGATTAGCTTAATGGATGGTCAAGATCATTTCCTAGCCTTCCTAGCCAAATAAACTTCTTATTGTATCTCCACCCTATATATCTATATCTATACTATATAATAAAAGAAACCATTTTTTGGACACTTGTCATCATATTAGGCCATGTGTTATGGATAATTATTAAATTAGTTTAATCTCTTCTAATTAATTATAGATAATTCTCCTACTAAATATTATTTAGTTTAATTATTACTTTTATATTTATCTATTTACTTTAAAATCAAATTTAGTTATCTAATTTGATATTAGAGTAAATTACGATTTTAGTCCCTCTGGTTATATCACTTTTACCCTTTTAGCCCCAAAAGGAATTTTTTAACATCTGAGTCCTCAACGTCTTTTTTTCTAACCCTTTTGGACCCCAACGTCGTTTTTTCTAACCCTTTTGGCCCCTAAAGGTAAATTGATGAGGTTAGTGTTTGGGGCCAAAAGGATTAGAAAAAAAGATGTTGGAGGCTCAGATGTTAAAAGATTGTATCGAGTATTATCCATTAGTATATTGAAAGATATGACTTTTCTATTATTGGTATATAAAATTAGATTTATTAAACCAATGTAATACACATAGTTTTTTAAAGATATACCTTCTTTTATTATTTACTATACAAAATTACATTTATTCTACCCGTGTAATACATGAGGCTTTTTAAGATATAACTTTTTATTATTTGATATATAAATTTAGATTTATTCAATTCGTACGATACACGGGATTTTTTAAGGATATATATTTTTTATTAGTTAGTATAGAAAATTACATTTATTCAACCCATGTAATATACATATTTTTAAAGATGTAACTTTTTTATTATTTGATATATAAAATTACATTTATTCAACCTGTGTACTAAATGAGGTTTTTAAAGATGTATTGTTTCATTATTTGGTAAACAATATTACATTTATTTAACCGTGTAATACACATGGTTTTAAAGATATAACTTTTTTATTTGGTATATAAAATTATATTTATTCAACCCGTACAATATGGTTATTATAGATATAACTTTTTATTATTTAATATATAAAATTATATTGTTTTATTATTTAGTATATAGAATTCATTTATTCGACCCGTGTAATACACGGGGTTATAACCTAGTTATGTTATAAAAATTACAAAAAATAGTATATTATAATATATAGTAATAATGATAATAATATAATGAAAATAAGAATAATAAAATACCTATCAGTTTTGATGGACTATGAATCATAACTTTATTATATAGTATTAATTGTTTTAAGTTATAATTTCATCTCTTATACTTTTCATAACTTGTTGTATCGAGTGTTAGTATCGTAACAAATCAAAACCATACCAACCAAAAGATATATGACGACTTTATTTTTTAGGTTTTTTTTTCGGTTGTTATACGTGACGAACCAATACCAAACGAATTGCTGACGCAGGGTGCGAAAGAATCCCATTAGCATATAGTAAGTATTAACTAACTAACAAGTCGAACTTGATTTTTAAAATTACCCACGACCCAATTTTGTGGTTTTGATATAAGGTTCAAAACGAAACAACCGGAAACTCAAGCTTTCACATGTTAAACGAGTTTAATATAAGCCGAATGGTTTGATTTACATTTCGCCAATCAAAAGCTTTCACTTATCAGTTATAGGCAAACCGAATCATTAGATTGTAATTTGGAAGAAAATTCAAGGTATAGTGATGGTTATGACCTTAAAAATTGGAGTTGTTCAAAATATTGAATTAGTGGGCAAACACTTGGGCCCATGGCATATAAATTGGATGGAGCCCATATAGTCATATGTTTATTACATAACTCGCCTACATGAAGACTTTAGTCTGCATATGCATATGGGCTTTTCAAATCTGACTGAAATCTACTTACTGACTTGTTACAAGTTTGAATCAATCAGAGCATAAACAAAGTCAAGCCAAGTATAAACCTAAACCGAAGCTTGTTTAATAAACGAGCTTAAGCCCAACAAGTTTTATTAGACTGTTATTAGATGTGAGTCTAAACGAGCCGAGCCTACTACTTATGTAAAAAAATAATATATGTGCATATATGATTTTTTATTTTTTTATTTTTACAAAACTTTTTTTAGTAAAAAAATTGTATACGACTTCTTACATTAATGTAAAACAAACTTACACAGCCGTAACGTTATTAAACTGGTGATGTCATTAGTTTTGTACCGAAAATTACATTAGTGTAAATCAAGATTACATGTTGAATAAATGCCGATTTTTTTTTAATTTTTTTCCATAAATGTATTAGTTAGATGTTAATCTACGTTTATACAAAATCTGGCTGAAAAACTCACACGGAATGTAGGATTTCTCGCGATTCTCGCAACTCGAGGGAGTTTTCATCAGAAATGATCTCTGTGTGTATGTATACGTGGAGGGTTCAAATGAGAAGAAATTTTTTGCAAGGAGAATAAAGAAAAATTTTCAACCAATAAGAATGCTTCGTCTTGGTTTATTTAATATTTGTATTTAATGTTATTGTAAGAGTATATGGGTAAACTTATATAAATCATTAATTATTTAATTTGTAGTCTTTCTTTTTAATAGCCCCACACAAAATTTGTAACTTATTTTTAAAATATATATTTTTTTCAAAAAAAAATAAAATAAAATAATTTAGAGTGTAGGATAAGTTACGAGCTATGTATGATAAATTATGATATTTGTAGGATAATTTTTAATGTGTGCAAACAAAAAATTTAGTGTGAATAATGATAGTCTTTATGATTAATTAATTGTCAAAAATAATAATAAATGATATGAGAGAAAACAATTTAATGTTTTACATTTGTACCATGTTATTTATACAATGAGGTCGGATAAAGTATCCCGCAAATTTGGTTTGTTGGTTACTAAGCGTCAAATTTGTTTATCGTCATACTATATGTAATTGTGTAAACAACCGAATTGCTAGAAGACCAAATATGGTACGAAGGCAGGCCATAACTTTGTCATTCTCAATTGTCTTCATGTTGCCAGATCATATGCCTGCCTTATAATTATAATGTTACATTATTCCTCTCCTTAACACATGGTTTCAAGGACATGATGCTTAATAAAAACATAAACAAATGTATGATTGTATCTATAACTGATTGTGACCACCCTTGGGGTTGGCCCGGCGCATACCAAAGGACCATGTTACGAGAACTGGAGGACCTGTCGAACTATGAAACATGTACTGGACCGGATGGTTGGACCAAATTTCAAAATAAAGTTTGATTTAATTTTTATCTTCTCGGAGTCTCATTTACGAATTCATCTATTAGCTCCATGTTTTGTGTATTTCAAACTTCACATTTTGTTAGCGTTGCAAATTCACACCAAAAGATAAGTAGTTTCATATAGTGTTTAAAATTGGAAGTATAATATTATTTTTTAACTATTTATGACGTCATCTAGTTTTATAAACACTTCACAAGTGCACCCAATTGAATACGAGGTTATGAAAACCTTACCAAATGGCATCCAAATATCAAAGTATGTAGCAAATCCAAATATCATCTTAATATAATATATATATATATATATATATATATATATATATATATATATAACTTTTTTGTTACTATGATCAAGATCCAATGAAGCAATACTAAAAGCATTTTTTTATTTTCTTGAAATGTGGTGTATTTATGTATTTGCGTGATCCAAACCTTTTGGGATGTGAAAGATTTACCGAGTAACAAATCACATGATTCATGGAACATCAAACTCTTTTGGCTTAAAAATGGAATCACATGAATTGGTGGTATTAAGATTGTCTTTGACTACACTAAAAGTGGGTTGCAATGTCACTAATTTGAAGCAAGGTATCCTATTTCCCTAAAATCACTCCTTGATGTGTATATCTAATTTTAAAGAGTACGATGTAAAAGTTGAAGTTTAGATATAAAAATAAGAATTAAATGCCATTTAAGTCCTTGTGGTTTGGGCAATTTTGCTAGTTTAGTCCAAATGTTTCATTTTTCGTCTGTGGGTCTAAAAAGGTTTCACCGTTGTCATTTTAGTCCACTGGGTTAACTACATCCATTTTTTCTGTTAACGAGAAGGGTAATTCGGTCATTTTATATGTAATTATGTTAACTAGCAGGGCAATTCGGCCATATACATAACTGAATTGCCCTTCTCGTTAACAGAAAAAATGGATTAAGTTAACCCAGTGGACTAAAATGTCAACGGTGAAACATTTTTGGTAAAATGACCCAAACCACAAAGACTAAAATGACATTTAATTCTAAAAATAAAATATTGTAACTTATTATTTCTATGAGTTATAACAGTTATTAAATATTTTAATAAAACAACATAACATAAAAATAAATCTGAGCTATTAGTACTTATTATATTAAATCCGGGAGATAATTTATACGTGAAAAAGATGGCACGCACATACACGTATAGGTATAAGTAGGTTAGAACCCCGTATATTAAACGAGTTGAATAAATGCAATTTTATATACCAAATACTAAAAAATATATCTTTAAAAATCTCGTTTATTACACGGGTTGAATAAATGCAATTTTATATACAAAATAATAAAACAATATATATTTAAAAATCTCGTTTATTACATTGGTTGAATAAATGTAATTTTATATATTAAATAATAAAAAAAGTTATATCTTTAAGAACCCCGTGTATTGTACGGGTTGAGCAAATTTAATTTTATATATTAAACAATTTTGAAATAGGTTTACCCTTAACTATTTTAGTTTAATAAAATAAATAAATAAATCATTTAAATTAACTGAGTTAGAGCTAAAGAACATAACTTGCAAGGGTTTGCAAACATCGAGTACGTTTTCTGTAATTATTGAAGACAAAGGACACAGTTTGCAATAAGTAACATATATAAAGGACGATTTTTGTAATTTACTCTATTTTAAAATATTTATATATATATATATATATATATATATATTATCTCCTATATGAATTGTTGTAACGCCCCAAAACCCGAACGTTTAACTCACTAATGAGATTTCATGGAATACGAGATAAAATATGACAAATATGTTATTTAACTTGGTCACAATACAAGTTAGATAATAGTAGTAAAGTTTGTGACTAAGCAATTACCACATTAAACTCAAGGGACTAAAAGTGGCAGGTTAAGAAAGCTAAATGAATAAGAATGAAATAAGAATTAAAACACACACACATCAGGTGTGTGTGTGTGTGTTCGACGCCCAGGGCCAGAGAAGAAGGGGGAAACCCTTCTAACCACAAAATCCAGCCAATTGAAGCCCCAATCGTGACTAAATCTCATGCATGTCAATGATTTCTGGATCATCTAGGCCTATTAAAGCTTAAGGTAAGAAGAATTTGATAGTTTGATGATCTTGAATATGTAGGGTTTCAAGAAATTCCATGTGTTTATATGAAATTAGTATGATATTGAACTAAGATCATCACCTAGAACATTATGAATGCTTGAAATCGATTAAATCAATGTTGGGAATGAAAACCCACTTAGAGTAGAATGAATATGAGTTGTAAAGTGTTAAAATTGGATGAGGGAATGTATGATAATTGTTTATAATGATAAATTGTTAGTTAGAGCTGAATGAGAAGAGAAGTTATGTGAAATTCTATTGAATATTGATGTTCTTGATGATATTGATATGGATTGGTCATGTTATGCAAATGATACTTGTACATTATGCTTAATTAACGGTACGCCCACCAAGTGTATGATGAAATGCCTAAGTGACGATTTTAAATGAATTATGTATAATGATGGATGGAAAAAGTATAGAATGTAATAATGAAGTGATAAACGATAGGTTAGCATGAAATATGCGTTTTGATTGAAATACATATGTGTTTTTAATTGATAAAACAACTTTGATAAAAGGTATGCTTAGAAGTTGAACTTCGTACTTAAATGATGCGGTAAACGTCATGTGTTGGTCTAGAGGTTTGATGGTGAATTGATATGGACGTGCACTAAAGGTAGAGTGATTTATTAGTAAAGAAGGATGTTAAGGTTTTGTTAAATTGTTAACTTGAATATGGTTGACAATTACAAGATTATAAAGGTCATATGGAACGTAGTTAGATCAATGTATGAATGTGTAATGACATGATAAATTACATAAGCTTGAAAAGATATGATTTTGAGTATATGCTTTATGCTTGTTAGAAATTGACTAATAAAGGTCAAAGGTTGAGCATAGGATTAATGTGATTGATGTTATGTGTGGTCTTGTATGCTAACAAGGATATTAATGTATTGACATGTAAGGATGAATAACATATCTACGAACTCAAGCACGGAGGCTAACGGGTCGAAAGTAAACATGGAACCTATGCTTGAACTTGGTCGCTCAAGGTAAGTGATTCCGTAATCACTTCTTAGTTATTTATGTAAAGTTATATGCAACTCAAATAGGTATGATAACTGAAGTCGAATAGGAACAAATGGTATGATATTGATGAAGTATTAAACGGATCTCAGCTTTGATCCGAGCAAGGTATGCGTGATTAAAAATCGTAACTAGGTGGTAGGATTGGTTACTTATGCCAGGTAGTGCTTTGTTGTTAATAATGGGGCAAGTTGACAAAAACGCCCTTGGTAGGGATTTCGGGTAAACGACCTTAAAAGTCATCTAGAAGTGAGTTATTCGATTAGAGAATGTCTTGGTTTAGTATGAAAGCGAAGTATAGGGTTATGTAAGTTATAGACCTTTTAATGTATAAATACCCATAACGGGTCGAATAATTCATAAGTGAATAATAAGCCAAGAGTGTGTAAGACAAGAATTTCCTTAATCCGGATGTTGGGTTTTAGGTTCTTATGATAAACGATGAATGTACAAGTATGTAGAAAGGAACGGGAGGTTAAACGGGTAAACGGGTTGAAAGTTATGCGAATTTTAGTTTATGCGAACGACGAAACAACACAGCAGGAAAATGAATAAACGAGGACCCGTCGCCGACGCCCAGAAGGGTCGTCGCCGACGGCATGTGGGAATTAGGTTTTGGCCGACGGCCTAGTTTTCTGTCTACGGAGCTTTTGGACGACGGAGGTGCGTCGCCGACGGCCAATATGGGCGTCGGCGACGGTGCCCAGAGTTTATGTTTTCTGTTTTCTTCCATATGTGAACCCGGTTGATCCAGTTCGTGTCCCGGCGCTCCGTTAAGCTCCCGAATGGACCGAAATCAAGTTTCCGATGCATTTTTGATAAGGAAAGGTATGTGTGTTTATAACTCCAAGTGTACGTATGTAGTGGGTTATGTAGTTACGCTTAATAATATGCATGAGTGTTTGAATGTATGTCTAGTTGTAGGAAGGATATGTAAGTACGTAGTTGTGTATGTAGGTATGTATATGTATGTGGGTATGTAAATACGTATATGTGTATGATTTAGACACATTGATGATTAACGTTATTGATGGTGTACCACGAGAATGATAAGTAATGCAGGTACATTTATGAAGCCTCATCAGGAAATGGATACGCAGATGTAATTCTTGAAGTTGATAAAGAAAGAGATGTGAAGTGTACGTGAATGATCTTGTTTATACATTGTGTGCTAATGTTTTGAATGTATGTGGTGAATGCAGGTTGTACGGGACACGGAGGATCATTGAGGTATAAAGATCGAGGACCGAGTCACTTGAGGGATTGTACGGGGTTGTCTAAGGATGTAATTTGTTGTACATAAGCTATGATTTATTCTATAATTGAGTCAGTTGTTGTATTCTATATAAAAAGGTTGTTTTGAAAATAAAATTCAAATAAGCTAAGGTATTATTATGGAAGAAATTTTTATACATGCATTTCCGCTGCGACTTTTGGTCAGACGTGAATTAGGGCGTAACAATTGTTTAAATTTATATTAAATTTAATTGTATAATTATCTTTTAATTGATATTAATTATCTATAAAAATAGATGGCTTCAATGAATGACACGTGTCCAAAACTTGGTTTCTTTTATTATAGTAGATAGATACAGTGGATTTAACATAACCTATAATTAATGTGATGAACTTAAAGATTTTCCTGTTGCTACATCTAACTTTAAAAACTTGGCTTTTATCATACAAGGTTACCTCTATTATAGGTAACTGATAACTTTAATTTTATTTAGAATTAAATGTACCAAAATGTATTTAATTTACAATAAAATGTTGTTAGCACATTAGAAATCAATGTCACACCACAATTTATTGTTTTGACAAGTGAAATATTTACAAAGATAAATTTATTAACTATAATATAATTAGAAACTTCTAACTATAACTCTTTTTTTATGTCTATTTGTCTTTTTTTTTTTTTTTTACTTTTACCCCTCAAATTTTAGCATTGATACATATAAATCTTAATTTTCGGAAGACTTTGTAATCAAGTTTTACGTGTTGATATTTGTAGGATTTGAGTTTGTTAAACTTGTTAATATACAATTGTAAAAGTTGACTATAAAGACATATGGTAGCAATTTGAGTTGAGTTCAACCCGAAAACTATTTCTTTTTATTAGGGTTAGTTAGGGTGGGCAAGGCACATCGTGATAACCCGAGCAAAAACATATGTCACATTTGCACTCTACCACCTACCCAAAACACAAGCTTTTGACCAGGAGTGGAAACCGATGACCCATTCTCCCTCCTCTCCTTTGCAACACACAAACGCAACTCTCATTCCAATCGGTAAACAATCACTGATTTCGTAACCCAGATTATTGGCGCCGATTTAACCGATTGGGTAACACTACTCGATCATGGGCACCCTTGAATACCCTTCATACCCTTACACAAACATTTTATTGGGTAATACACATTACAATAAAATGTTGTTGCACATAAGAAATCAAGTCACGTCATAATATGTTGTTTTAACAGAGGTCAAATATATTAATACATTAGTTTGTTGATATGACACATAATAGCAAATTAGCAATTCGAGTCTAGCTCACGGGCAAACCAATCTTTTTTACTAACGTCGATTTTTGAACATTATTGATGAATCAAAATCAGTTTTCGTATATTACACACTAATTATTTTTATGATCATCTGATTTCAATACCTAAGGCTCTCCGGTGTGGGGCTCTTCCCAGCCTCGTCGTGGCCTGGCGCCGCTCAGCACACCATCCCGCCCGGCCCGTCGTCGTCCCAAACGTCGGGGTTTGGACGGTGAAGACGCACACTACAAGACAAAACCACATCTCTTTCTTCTCACACACACATATACATACAACTCATATAATATATATTTTAGGCACATCCACCATTTCCTTAGTTTCATCCCCTTTGCCCCATCCTCACACTAATCCTACGTGACGCTTATGTGAAGGGTCATCCTCCAAGGATGAGCCTCTCCCATATCGTATAGCCTAACACTCGGGTTCGTCTATGAAGACACATGTCCGAAGCCGTACACTCTCCTCAGGACGAACAGGGCTCCACTAGGATGGACACTTAAGCCGTGTCCGTCCCATGTCAAGGACCTCCGAGGGCGAACCCCCGTTCGAATGCGTCTGGCCGAATGACGTCATCTCAGTTGACTACTATAAATACCCCGCCAAGTACAAAACCAAGTACAGTTTTCTGACTATCCGTCCTTACTTTCTCTCTCTATTTTCTCTCTCTAAACAAATACTTATCCTCACGCCGGAGGGTGGTCGCAGAGGGGCCCTCCCATCTCTGCGGCGAGCCTAACGGTTTTCTGTTTTGCAGGAACCTCTCCTCCTCTCACAAGGTCCAAACTCTCGTTTACCGGTTTCGGCCTAACGACGGTTTTTGGCTCTTCAATTGGCGCCATCCGATCTTAAAGCTCTTAGTCCTTCACTTTAGTGAACTTCTTGAGCAAAGAACTGACAAATGGCGGCCCCAGGTTCTTTGAATCTGGGATCTACGACTGTTAGTGCACAAGCTACTGCACCAGCAAGTATTGTCTCTACGACCTCAGCTACTTTAAGCTCAGGTCCAGGAACAACCTTGCCATTTATCCTACTTCCTACTTCGCAAACATCAGAGTTCGATGCAGAATTTCTCGCCAAAAATGCAAGTCTTCTACGAAGATTAAAAGCACAACAGGCCAGAGATGAACAGATCCTCGGTTTGCGAACCAGGCTCTTTCATGAAGAAGCTCCAATAAGAACTATGGGTCTAACAATGGTTACCCCTCCTACTTTCTCCACAGTCGTTACTTCGGAAACATACACCGGATACGTGCAGGGCTCATCCGGACCTACGCCAGCAATGGCAATACGAAATGAAGCGCAGATAGATATAATTAATGATCCGGAACTTACCAAACCATACCATCCGGTTTCCATGACAGCCAAGTCAAAGTTTAGCGCTCGTATCACCCATGCTAAACTCCCTCCGAAGCTCAAAATGCCAACTACAGTGAAAAAATACGATGGCACAACTGATCCGGATGATCATATGTTTGATTTTGACGGAGCTGCACGAGTTGAACAGTGGCCGATGCCAGCATGGTGTTTCATGTTCGCACAAACACTAACCGGAGCTGCCCGGGTGTGGTTTGATGCATTGAGCGAAGGAGAGATCAACGATTTTGAAGAGTTCCGCAGACTATTTCTCCAAAATTTCAGCCAGCAAAGGCACTACTCCAAAGAAATCACCGAAGTTCACAACATCCGGAGAAGGGATGGAGAATCTCTGGACAGTTTCATTGATCGGTTTAATCGGGAAAGTATGCAGATCAGTGGAGTAGTTGATCAGCTACGTATCTCCGGATTCTGTCACGGCGTTCGGAATAATCAGCTAGTTGAAAAATTGCACGAAAATCTCCCAAAGACGATGGAGGTACTCATGGAACGAGCCAGAGCTTTTGCTCGAGGCAAGAACGCATGTAATCCTGCTACGGAGTCAGATCACAAGATGTCTTCATGGAAGAAAAATGGTGGGTCGGTGTTTGATAAAACCCCACCAGGGAGCAGGGGACGACCGCACCCCTACAGCAGAAGTGACAGACCTCCACGCGGAAAAAGCTCTGGGTCAAGATTTTACAATTTATCAGATCTCTCCAAAACTCCCAGCGAAATTCTCAGTGCGGAAGGGGCAAATTTCCCCGCTCCACCAAAACTTCGAAACCCAGGAGACAAAAATTCCAAGAAATATTGTGACTATCATCATGCTCGGGGTCACAATACAGATGATTGCTGGTCTTTGAAACAAGAAATAGAAAAGGCAGTGCGGTCCGGAAAGCTATCGCATCTAGTCAAAGAAGTAAAGGAAGGAAAGTCTTCAGGGAATTCGGGAGATAATCCGAACAATCAACCAGCAATTTGCATGATCCGAAGGGTGAACAACCAAGGCATCAAGCGATCCAATCAGCACCTGGCCGCTTGGATGCAGCAACCCATTGGTTTCCCGCCCGCCAGTCTGGAAGATATCAAGGATGGACCAGTCATAGTGTCCGCAATCATTGCAGGACACAAGGTTCGAAGAGTATACGTCGACAGCGGAAGCGCCACCGAGATCATGTACAAACAATGTTTTCAACAGTTAGCCCCACAGACCAAGGCAAAATTGCTCCGAGTATCAATGCCTTTGGTCAGTTTTTCCGGAGAGGTGGTGCAGCCTTTAGGCCAAATCACTTTGCCAACAACGATGGGGGAAGGAAGTTTGGTTCGAACTGTCAATCTGACGTATCTAGTGGTTGAAGCAAGGTCCGTCCACAATGTCATACTAGGAAGACCCGGTATGTGCGCTTTCAGAATTATCAGTTCTACCATACATGGAGCGTTAAAATTCCCCACCGAAGCAGGGGTAGCAACGCTGTACTCCGAATCTACGATCGGTGTAGCCGAAATACGACAGAGCGATGGTGATATCGAGCCTCCTCATACTCTCACGGAAGAATGGGCTATACACCCACACTTCCCTGAACAAAAAATTGCAATTGGGGCTCAACTTCCCGAGCAAACCAAGAAGAAGTTGTGGAAACTACTGTCCAATTCACTCGACGTATTCGCCTGGCAAACCTCCGACATGGTTGGAGTTCCCCGGTGTTTAGCCGAACATAAGTTAAAAGTGTCGCACTCAATAAAACCAGTAGCTCAGAGAAAAAGAAACATGGCTCCGGCTCGTAACAAGGCCATCTCCGAAGACGTACGAAAGTTGCTGAGCGCCGGTATTATAAGAGAGGTACGGTACCAAACTTGGGTCTCCAATCCAGTAATGGTAACGAAGAAAGATAAAACCTGGAGAATGTGCGTCGATTTTTCCGATCTAAACAATGCATGCCCAAAGGACTGCTATCCTTTGCCGGAGATTGACTTAAAGATAGACTCCCTCTCTAGTTTCCGACTTAAGTGCTTCCTAGATGCGTATAAGGGTTATCATCAAATTCAAATGGCTTCAGAGGACGAAGATAAGACCGCGTTTGTAACAAATGAGGGTCTGTTTTGTTATACTAAAATGCCATTCGGCTTAAAAAACGCCGGAGCCACATACCAGAGATTAATGGATAAAGCATTTAAAGATCAGATCGGAAGAAACTTGGAGATTTATGTCGATGACCTGGTCATAAAAAGCCGGGCCGAAAACGACATGATAGATGACATACTCGAAACCTTTACCAGGCTTCGGAGTATCAACCTTAAACTCAATCCCAAAAAATGCTCTTTCGGCTTAGAAGAAGGAAAGTTCCTCGGGGTCTGGGTTACACGGTCCGGAATCCAGGCGCATCCTGATAAAATCAAAGCGGTAGTCTCCATGCAGTCTCCTAAAACTATCAAAGAGATCCAGTCTCTAAATGGAAAGCTCGTCGCCCTTCATCGTTTTGTTTCAAAAGCGGCAGATCGCTCTATCCCTTTCATGAATGTATTGAAAAAACAAACGGCAAAAGGCCAAATAGAGTGGACGCCAGAAGCAGATTCGGCATTTCAGGAGCTGAAGGTATGCCTCGGATCCTTGCCCACTTTAACCGCACCAGCTACCGGAGAAACTGTCACGGTATATCTCTATGCCTCCCATTTTGCGATAAGTGTAGTACTCGTAGTACATCGGAATCAGGCACAAATCCCGGTCTATTACGTGAGCCGCATCCTGAAAGACTACAAAACTCGGTACCCGATGATTGAAAAACTGGCACTCGCTTTGTTACATGCTTCCAGACGCCTCCGAAGATACTTCCAAGCTTTCAATATAGAAGTACAGACTGATCTTCAGATCCAGCAAATTCTCAGGAAGCCAGAGGTCTCCGGACGTCTCACCAAATGGGCAATAGAGCTCAGCGCCTTTGATATCACCTATCGTACCAGAGGGCCAGTAAAAGGCCAAGCAGTGGCAGATTTCCTTACAGAGTTCCCGACAGGGGAAAGCACCAAGGAAAAACCCATCTTACCAAAAGTATGGAACCTGTACACGGACGGGGCCTCCAGTAAAGAAGGGTCGGGAGCAGGGTTAATCCTAATAGATCCGGAAGGAATAGAGTATACTTACGCGTTGCGCTTCGAATTCAAAACTTCAAACAATGAAGCAGAGTATGAGGCTCTCCTCGCAGGCCTGCAAACCGCAGCCAAAGCAGGTGCAACCTCCGTATTAGCTCATGTTGATTCATTATTGGTAGCCAATCAAGTCAGCGGCGAGTACGAAGCACGAGAGGATAATATGGTTCGGTATCTTCAGCAGGTCAACAGTCTAATCTTCTCTTTCGATTCCTGCAAAATAGTACACATACCGAGGAGCAAAAACAAAAAGGCCGATGCCTTGAGCAAGCTTGCATCCGTAGCATTCTGTCATTTATCAAAAGAAGTTCTAGTCGAAACCCTGCAGATTCCGGCCATCCAACAGACGAATTCAGTTATGTCAGTCTCCACGTCCGAAAATTCTTGGATGACTCCGATCGTGGATTACTTGAAAAATGGGACGCTTCCAGAAGACAAAGCTCAGGCGCGGAAGTTAAAAGTGAAAGCGCTGCAGTATCAGATGCACGATGGTCAACTCTACAGAAAAACCTTTTTAGGTCCGCTCTTAAAATGCTTAACACCAGAGGAAGCAAGTTACGTTATAAGGGAGATCCAGTGGGGAATATGCGGCATCCACGCAGGACCGAGAATGGTTATAGCAAAAATCATGAATGCCGGTTATTTCTGGCCAGGAATGCATCAAAGCGCGATAAATGAGCTCCAATCATGTGAAGACTGCCAGCGCCACGCTCCCGTAAGCCATCGTGCCAAAAACAATCTTGTTCCCGTAACGTCGGCCTGGCCATTTTAGAAATGGGGAATTGACATCGTGGGTCCTTTCCCTGTCTCCACCGGAGGGGTAAGGTTCCTGTTGGTTGCCATCGACTACTTCACGAAATGGGTCGAAGCCAAACCCATCCGGACGATCACGGGAGACCAAGTGCTGAGGTTCGCATGGGAAAACATAGTGTGCAGGTTCGGAATGCCTCTCTGCATAGTAAGCGACAACGGAAAGCAATTTGCAGAGAAGCTGTTTAAAACATGGTGTCAAAGAATGCGCATCGAACAGAGCTTCGCTTCGGTGGCCCATCCCCAGGCCAACGGACAAGTGGAAAGAGCCAACCGAAGTATCGTGGAAGGCACTAAAAAGCGGTTGGGGAAGGAAGGCGTCTCATGGGCGGACGAGCTCCCGCATGTCCTATGGGCACACCGAACCATGCCTAAGACGAGCAACAAAGAAACTCCCTTCAGCTTGACATACGGCACCGAAGCTGTCATACCCGCAGAAGTAGGGATCCCCACGCCTCGCATACAATTGAGCCAGCAAGAGAATGAACGAGAACTCCGCCTAAATCTCGATTTAATTGAAGAAAGGAGAGAACTCGCGGCAATCCGGGAAGCCAAGTATAAAAAAGAGTTGGAAAAACACTACAACTCCAAAATTAAAGAAACCCGGTTCAAAATCGGAGAATATGTGATGCGGAGTAATGAAGCGAGCTTAACCGAAGGAACGGGGAAGTTAGCTCCCAAATGGGAAGGACCCTACCAGATCAAAACGGCTGGAAAAGACGGCGCGTATACTTTAAGCAAGATGGACGGGACCTCCGTTCCACGTACTTGGAACGGAGTGCATCTGAAAAAATGTTATCTTTAGAAGATTATTTTGAAACAAATAATTGTAAAACGGAAGCTATGAGCTCCGTCACCTTTTCAATTTTCCTGTAAAGCGGATGTTTTTTCCCGCACAAGTTATATTACAAGAACCGCAGAGGGTTGTACCTGCGGATTGATTAAAAATGTTTTTACTTTGCATTTATCGGAGAAATTTAAACTCCGAACCTAATACATAGAATATTAGATTTCTCTAATAAAAGTTGCAACTTATAAATAATCATCGGCCGAATCCAGGGATCCAACCCTAAAAGGAAAAGACGAACTGGCATCGTTCGTATTTTCTTCAAATTATCCTTAACAAAACAAAACGGATCCGCATCTAACAAAAGAACGTTCTAGAAAATTCAAAATGTACACCATAAACATGGACGCATGTGCAAAGTAGTTACATCAAATATAAACAGGACATAAACAACCGGAATAAGTATCAATATCATTCACAAAAGGATAATAATCAAAAGTAAAAACATCATTACAAGTCAAAACAGGGCACCTGTCAAGGTACCGAACGTACTGTCTATTCAAAAGAAGGGGTGTCATCTGGACTAACTAAAAATTCCGAAGGTGCATACCCCAAAAAGCCGGGCATGTCCACCTCACTCATTCGTAGAATCATCATTGGCGAAACGAAGGGCTTTCTTAATCTCAGGAAGGGGCGAATCGCTAAGCTTCGGAAGATCCTCTATCACTGGAAACTTGAGAGTATCAAAGCAGGCGACCGCCACCTTAAGCTCCTCCGTGGCATTACGATTCAACAATGGAACCTCTTTGAAAGGGGTCTTTTTCTGCAAAGCATGGACGTAACCGGAATGCAAACCCGAATTAACGCCCACCGCGCTCATTGCGTTGTTGACTCCAGCCACAGCGGCAGTCATCTCTTTACCCTTGTGAATATTCTTTGCCAGAAGCTGGGCTCCTTCCGTAAGCATCCAAACTTTCGTCTCGCGGAGATCATCCACTTCTGTTCTCAGAGAAGCATTCTCGGCCTCCATCTCCCCCAGACGATCCTTCAAATCAGCTTCCCCTGTTTTAAGCGCATCACGCTCTGGGGAAAAAGTTAGAAAAAACAGAAGAAATGAGAATTTAAGAAAACAGAAAGTCGGACGTACCAGCCATCATACTCTCGTACGCAAGACGAGCTTTGTTGAGAGACTCCTCCATCTTCGCCAAAACCATCTTATGCTCTTCGTCCTTTTGTTTCATTGATTCAGAAAACACTTTGAATTCTGAAGAGATTTTATCCCTGTCTTCAGCGGCGGCCGCAGCAGCCGCTTGCGACGATTGATTCTGAGCAATCAAAGAAGTGACCTTTTCCTGCTGAGTTCGAAGATCTTGGGTCAGCTGGGCTACCTTCTTTTCCACCTCCGGGCTCTTGAGAATTTTACGCTTTAACGAACGAACCTCCTTCTCCAAATTCTCCCGCACAGATTCCGCTTCCACCCACCTACGGTAAAGCTCCGTCACGAAAATGTTAGATTGAGCCTGGTTAGTCAAAACTGCGGCCCCCAGATCCGGATTCTTCATCTTTCGACTTCGAGCATGGTCCATCGGAGTATTTATATTAAAGAGCATCGTCCTAGCAGTCAAAACGTCCATCACCGTATCTTTGTTCCGGATGTCCCATTCGGGAATAAATTTTTCCTCAGCAGTTGATGGGTCAATCTCCATATCATCCGAGAACAGATCTGCATATCGAAAAAAGGACATCAACTCAGGTCCGAACCAAGATGAGGGAAGCGAAGACACTTGATATTCCTCATCATCCATAAAACAGTCCGGACCCAAAGATGAGCCCAAATGCGTACCTGAAAAAGTTACCACCTTCGGTTCACTATGGGCTTTTCCCTTATCCACACCTCCCGGATTCTCCATCTCCATGCTTTCCACTTCGCTATCAGGGATAAAGCCACCTGAATAGACTGGAATCGGTTTACTACGAGCTAAAGCTGCCTCCTCCCTCGAACTCTTACCCCCAGAAAGATGTTCGTCAAGCTCCTCCATCACATTGCCTTCGGAATGAGAACTCCCTTTCGTTTTCTTCAATTTTGGCAGTGGGAGAGAATCGATAGAACGTATCTGAACTGACTCACCCTTCCTCTTGCGGGATCGGATCATCAGGTCCGTATCCGCCCCAACGCTTTTGCTCTTCAAAGATGAAGGCCGATGCAGGAGGGCCTCATCCAGACTACGGATCTCTGGATCATCATCCACATCGTCAAGAATAGACTTCCGCCCAGCATGAGATCCGGACGAACCACCAGCCTCCTTAGAATATACCGGAATAAGGGAAACCGTTTCAGCAGCGGCTTGTTCAGAAGAATCCTTTGGAACAGAGGAAGTCGCCTCAGCAGCAGATGACGCAACCATATTCGGATCAGCAGGAGCACGGATAGGGTGAGCCGAAGCGGCCACCTGTTTCATTAAAGGAACCTCCCCTTCAGCTTGATCCTCAAAATCAAAATCAAAGACATCCATGCTAGGAACCTTCAGAGCATCAAGAAGTGACATTGCAGCACCTGCATTCACCAAAACAAAAAGGGTTAGCAAAACAAATAAAGGCACCGAAGGGGATATAAAGAGCCGAAACTTACGATCACGCTTTCGGCGAATGATCGGCCAATCCTTATCCCCTCGGCCCCACGAAAAACTAACTCGACCTAACCAAAGAAAATGCTCGGGGAGATGACGAATAGGGGACTGATGCTCAACCAGGGCACGACCTAAGCGTTCGTTAAAAGTAAAGCCTTCGTCCAAGTCAAAGGACATCGACTGATCCTTAAAACGCCACCTCATATCCTCCGGAAGGCAACGATCGTCTAACCAGAAGAAGTTATCCTTCCAGTTTTTTAAACTGGACCGTTCGTTGGAGGACGGAGAAGGAACGTTCTCCCGGTGCGCGAATGTGTACCAGTCTCCGGCCGTGATAAACTTGTAGAAGTACCGGAAAACGTCTAAGTCTGGTTTCTGATCAAGGGCTCGGCAAGAAAGTTCAAAATGATTTATACGGCTAAGACCGAATGGGTTAACCTGACTAATATGAACCCTAAAAAATTGCAAAACCCTAATCAAAAAGCGAGAGAAAGGAACCCTATAGTTAGCAAAATTACATACACGGGTGTAAAAGGGAAATTTCCCTTGACGGAACGGATATATGACCTCCGTTCTGGAAGGAAGGACCGGATGGAGATCCGAGGGAATCCTGTACTCTCTAACAAACTTGTCAAACTGACGAGGTGTAAGAACACTCACGCTATCCGCAAGGTTATCCTTGCCCGGAGCCATGTTTTAAAAAGGTAAACAGAGAAGGTACGCACCTTTTTTTTTAGAAGAAGAAGAAGAAGAAGATAAAGAGGATTCGCAGGGAGAGAGAACCAGTAAAACAAGAGGTAAAAAATGAGAAAGACCAAGTTTATATAAGAGCTTGAGTCGGTTAAGGAGGTGTCAAATCATACCGTCGCATCAAGTACGCTCCCACGAATTCCAACGCAGGGATTCGCAAACGTCACATGTAGGTGACCGACGGACAAATCACAGGAATCACCCACGCCACGTCACCTCCACTCAAAACACACCACGTCATTCATTATAAGCCATTCCAGTAACAACACGTCATCCGCATAAGACAAAAGCTTGAAACTTCAGTTTGCAAAGTCTTTACCAAGACTTAATAAACTAGGGGACTTGAAGACACATGTCCGAAGCCGGACACTGTCCTCAGGACGAACAGGGCTCCACTAGGATGGACACTTAAGCCGTGTCCGTCCCATGTCAAGGACCTCCGAGGGCGAACCCCCGTTCGAATGCGTCTGGCCGAATGACGTCATCTCAGTTGACTACTATAAATACCCCGCCAAGTACAAAACCAAGTACAGTTTTCTGACTATCCGTCCTTACTTTCTCTCTCTATTTTCTCTCTCTAAACAAATACTTATCCTCACGCCGGAGGGTGGTCGCAGAGGGGCCCTCCCATCTCTGCGGCGAGCCTAACGGTTTTCTGTTTTGCAGGAACCTCTCCTCCTCTCACAAGGTCCAAACTCTCGTTTACCGGTTTCGGCCTAAGGACGGTTTTTGGCTCTTCGGTCTGTCTAATCCATCTAATCCAGATGTTTTAATGCAGCAAACATGTTCTGAAAAAACATCCATTTTCTAAGCTTTAAACTAATAAAACGAATAATTGAGATAACATAATAAAATTTAAACTAATCTCAATTCGTGACTGTCATCACGTGGAATGACAAAATAAGTACAGTTTTTGCGAATCTAGTGAGAGTTTAACCTCACTGGCTCCGAACTCTTTGCAGGGAGATAATATCACAGACGTCCACGTGTCACGTAAGCAAAACGAATAAATAGAAAATTATTTAAAAATAAAATGGACGGTGGCAGATGAGGTTTAGTTTACCGGCATCTGACTTTCTGATCATCTGATCTGCACCAGGCCGACAAACGGCGTTGTCTTCAATAATTTGGGATACCTTTAAAAAAAAAAATTGTAAAAAATTAATATTAAATTGATTTAAGGATTTTCATTGGTTGAAGTAATAAGCAATTCGACACGTAGTGTTCAAACTTTAAAAAAAATAATATTAAATTGATTTAAGGATTTTCATTGGTTGAAGTAATAAGCAATTCGACACGTAGTGTTCAAACTTTTAGGTGCATCTACCATATGATCATGTTTTTGGTAAATTTGGGTAGTTGGTATTTAAATTTGGATAATTAATATTTTTATAAATATAAAATAAAAGAGAACGATAATCTTAAAAGCTTTATATGTGTTTTTATAATATATAATTTTGGTTTTTAGACATGTTCTATTATATGAGATATTGATTCAACTTAATTAGAAGGAATTTGGATATTACATCAGTCATGTGCCTTTTTTGTGACGAGTTCGAGGAAATAGTCGATCATTTGTTTATTGCTTGTTTGGTGGCTTTTAGGGTATGGTCGGCCTTTAGCGTTTGGTGCAATATCCCACCGCTTTTCTTCTTTGAATACAAAGATATTCTAGACATCCACAAGTACATTAAGGGTGGCAAGAAGGCGGAGAAGATCATCCACAGGTTAGCTTTGATTGCTTGTTGGTGCATTTGGAATGAAAAGAACGAGGTGGTTTTTAACCAGAAAGTATGTAGTCCGCAAGAGATCATAAGGGAGATAAAGTCGAGAGGTTTTGCTTGGGTTAAGTATAGATCTTCTTGTAATTATATTAGATGGACGGATTGGTGTAAATCCCCTCTGTATATGTTGTAATTTCTTTGTTCTTTGCCCCTTTTAGTCGAGGGCGTTGTTGGTTGTTTGGCCTTTTGCCCGTTCTTAAAGTGCAAGTCCAGTTTTATCTTTTTATTAAAGTGAAAGTCAGGTCAGCTGCCACCGTTGGAACCAATGAAGCAAATGAGTCGGAGGTGGTTTTTAATGAAGTTTATTTAAAAAAAAAAGATATTGATCTCAATACAAAGTTGTTCATAAATACACGTTTTGTCCTTTAGGCCTAACCCAGTTAGTTTTTTCAGTTAAATTTGGTCATATGCTTTGTACATGAGAGCATTTTTGTCAATTCAAAGGTAAGTTCAACGGCAGATTTACAGCTCAAAGCTTCTGCAACCTTTGAATTGACAAAAATGCCCTCATGTCCAAAGCACATGACCAAATTTAACTGAAAAAATTAACTTGGTTAGGCCTAAAGGACAAAACGTGTATGATATGAAAACATAAAGGACAAAACTCGTCAATTTTGAACATAAAGGACAACGCCTGAAAATAGGTATAAAGATAAAGGATAATCCTTAAAATTCACTCTCTAAAATATACATAGTTGTGTGATCTTCTTTTGAAAACACACCAGAGAACCAAGTTGTATAAAGGCGTGGGAAGTTTTATGAAATTGATAAACCCGAGTATCGAAGGTCATGGCTATGTATTGTCAAATTACATGGTCGTGTGAATCCACTAAAGGCAAGGTTATGTAATTTTACATTTATACAAATGTGTAACTTGTTATGGACCTATGGTGTTCTTAAACCGTTGAAGCTGATTGACCGTACTTGTAGCTTGGTTTTGGTGGGTCAGCAGTTTAAGAGTTTGGTACACCGAATAAGTCATTTAACCATTTCTACTTATTTACCTCTTTATTTTTTGTAACCAATACTCTTTTTCCGGAAAACATTAGTTCATTCTTGCTTTTTCAAGATGAACCAACATGAAACCAAAAAATCCCTTGTATTGGCTGCTTCTTGATTATTCCGAGTGCCATATTCTTGTAGACTCCCAAAAATCTCTTGTTGAGAACGTGAAAATAGGCGGAATTTTGCATCAAATACACACTTTATTCCATACCAATGTTGCCATCTGATAGGAAGTAAATAAGTGATCCGCCATCTCATCATATTATCCAGATAATCTACAAGTCTCTTCGCCTTGGTGTATCTTTCGTCTTTTTAGCCCAAGTAGTGTTGCTAATCGATCTTGCTCCGCTTGCCAACATAATAAATTAACTTTCTGTGGGACCTATTTGACCCACTCGTAAGGATAATATGGTACCACCTTGGCCAAAAGTAATTCCCAAACCTAATCCCAATTGATTCCATGTGTTTACCATTTATTCGCCAATGTTAGGTTTTTATTTACTTCCAACATAAAGATTTTAGGGAACAAGTCCTATAATGGTCGATCTGCAACCCATTTATCTATTCAGAAGCGAATCAAGCTACTGTTTCCCACTACTCCTTTAATTAAATAACTGACCCGGATGTTATATGTTTCAAGATCATTACCCACTTCACAAATAACATTTCAAATACCGGAAACACTACTTTTAACCGGGATATATGACCAAGCATAATCATTATAGTGGATTGTCGTTATCACCTGCTTCCAAAGACTACCTTTGTCGGTTTAATATGTCCACCACCATTTTGAAAGGAGGCTCATGTTCACATTGGCGGAGTATTGTGGGTGCCCGGGGGTGCACCCGCCCACTCCAATGTTTCGGTTAGAAGTGTATAAGTTCCGATTTTTCGTCCGAAAATTTTAAAATTATATAGGATCGCCCCCCGATTATTTTTCCTAAATTGTATATCCTAAATATTTATAAACTTTGTATATAAATGATGAGTAGTTTGGTAAATATACACTTTGTTTTATTTGGAACTATTATTATTTAACCCGACTTGAATCGAATAGCCAACCCGACCCGACCCAAAACATAACGATAGGAAAAAAAAATTTTGGGTCCCATCACTTTACGCTCCCTCGAAATTTTTGATCAAGCTCCGCCACTGCATGTTCATATCTTTTAACGAGCCTATCCCAACCCTGCCTTTATCTCATGGGCCTATAACTCGTTCCCAACAAACCCAACTCGTCTTGTTTCTTTCATCGTCGCCACCCCCAATAGATCCTCCGCATTAGACGTTCCAAGGACTCTAAAATAGCTTTCGGAACCTGGTAAAGGGAAAAGAACTAAAGTGGGAGACTATCCAAAACCGACTTTACAAAGATATAGACATATTAGGAGAAATTGTAAAAGAATAGACATACGAAAATGTACAAGATATAGACATATTAGGAGAAATTGTAAAAGAATACGTTTAAAGTTGGATTTTTTTGTGATTATTCCTCTTTTTAATCATCACGATTATTATAATTAGCTTTGTACACAGATTTCAGTGACAAAGTATATTTTGGAATGCTACTCGCTAAAGTTTATTTACAGTTCTAGTTGAACGGATCAAGAAGTCTCCACTCTTTGACCACAGGTTGACCCCATTATTTTTCTGTTTGTAGGACAATAAATTCAAAATAACAATATTTTATCATATACTTTAATTTAATGTCTTTATGGTTTATGGAAAAGACTTTTGTTTCATATTTCATGTTAGAAAAGATAATTCAGTTTTGTTAATATTTATAATATACAAATTGACCCATTTATAAAAAGGGTAACCATCATTAAAAATAACATATTTCTTCTTTTTATTTTTTTACATTAAAGAGTCTTTCAACCAACTTTAATATGTTAAAATTTTTGAACTATCTGTATAAAATGCATAAAATTATTTTGTAAGTATCTCATGCGTCAAAAACTTGTACCTTAGATGTAAATGAGTGTAATATCCTTAATACTTAACAAAAGTTTAGACGGTGTTAGTCAGTTATATTCAAATTTGTTGCAATTAGACAATGTTGGACTAAGTAGTTAAAACTATCAAACCACGTAAGGTCCAATATTATATATTTTTGTCATTAACCTTTTGGGACTCTCCAAAAACATTTTAGGGCATGTTTGGTTAAGCTTTTTAAAACAACTTATTGACTTATTGGCTTTTTTGAAAAGTCATAAGCTCCAAAATGATGTTTGGCAACGAGAGTGTATGTGAGAGGAAAAAGCCAATAAGTCACTTCATACTGACTTTTCCAAAAAGCCAATAAGTCAATAAGTTGTTTCAAAAAGCTTAGCCTAACATGCCCTTAATGTACTCTACAACATACTGGAATGTGGTGTATTTCTCAATCAAGTGATCATGGGTTCAAAATCCTACAAATGACAAATGTGATGTATACATGTTTACAAATATCGAATGTTAGATTCGTCAAATTTTGATTCATTTGGTAACAAGTCATTAACCAAGGTATTATTTTCGATAGAAATAAAATATTATTTTTTTCTATATTTTTTAATCCAATTTTAAACACATCTCTTATAGATCATGGGAAACTTGCCATACGAAACTTCTCTAGTCCTTTATGGACCCTTGAGCAAAGTGTTAAGATGTAGATGAAAAGGGGGAAGAAAAAAAATATACGGATTCCTAAAGGGTAATGAATACTATTCTTGGATGATATTGATGTTTACATGTGGCGGTTTAAGTATATATCCCATTTAAAGATTCGATGGCTACGGCTTTGTAAATATTCTCTTTTATCCATTGCAAAGTAAATGGTTAGATAGTTCGAATATTTGTCTTCTGTTTTTTATTTTCATATAGAAAGTGGTATTATATACACATAATATATAGTGGGGGGAAGGTTCATTTGAGAAGATAGATTAATTGAGAAAAAAAAGAACAAAGGGTAATTTTGTAAAACATTAAATAGTTTTTCACTTATCTCATTTATTATCATTTTTGACTAATTAATTAGTCATAAAAACTATTATCCTCCACAATAACTTTTTTTGCCTACACACATCAAAAAGTTGTCTTACATATTTCGAAATTCATCCTACACCTTGAAATTTATCTTACACAACTCGTAATTTATCCTACACTTCTAATTTATCCTACACTTTAAATTATTTTATTTTATTTTAAAAAAAGTATATATATTTTGAAGATAAGTTATAAAAAATTTAATGTTTTAGCTATTAAAGAGGAAGACTACAAATTAATGACCTATGTAGATTTACCAATGTACCCTTATAGTAACATTAAATACTTATATTAAATGAAGTAAAATAAAGCATTCTTATTGGTTGAAATTTGTTCTTTTTTCTTCTTACAAAAAATTTCTTCTCATTTGAACTCTCCACTATATAGTGGTTGGATCACATATAAGAACAAATTCACATACAAGCATACGGATTAAAAGTGGAGGACAATTGTCATTAGTTTAAATGATAATTTAGTCTTTTCTCGCTTGGAATATTTTCTCCTTGATTTTCAAATGGCTATAATATTTTTTTTTAAAAATGCACCGTATTAACGAACATTTTATTCTCTTTAATTCGAGCAGTCTTTTGCTATAATTTTCTTATAAAAATTACAGGATTTTGAACACACATTAGTATATTACGTGATTTTAAATATCTATTATGTATTACAAATTCAACATAAACCATTACCTGATTAGTGATTACACATTCAATATAGATTCATTATGTGATTACACTTTCAATATGATTTGTTATCACTAATGTTATTACAAATATGCTTATTACGTGATTACACATTCAATAATAAAAATTTGATTGTTTATGTTTTACTACGTGATTAAATCTCCAATATACGACATTATATGGTTATTGTAGGTTGATTTGGCTAATGTTTTGTATATAATTTATCTTTAATACATGATTAGACCTGAAATATTAGGTATTTCATATGAAATATTATGTATATTGTTTTGATGCAATTACGTAATCACTCAGTGTGGTTTCACATAAAAAAAATATAATGAAATCATGTAATCACGAAATGAGTATTCAAAATCACGTAGTCACGTAATAATACATAGTTAACTATCGTTACGTAATTACGTAATCACTTAGTGTGGTTTCACATACTATAATGAAATCACATAATGGATACTCAAAATCACGTAGTCATGTGCTAGGTATTCAAAATCACGTAATGGGTATTCAAAATCATGTAAATTTTTTTCTAAAGAAAACTATAACAATACACTGCTCAAATTAAAAAAAGAACTAAATGCTTGTTAATACGGTGTAATTTAAAAAAAAATTAACGTATGAAAAAGTTATGGTCATTTGAAAATCAATAGGGGAAAGAGTTGAAATGAGAAAGGACCATAATACCTTTTCTCTATTTATTTCTTCAATTGTAAGACTCTTTAAATCACGTAGTAGCCACTTGTTTCTTTTGAGTCATTGATCTTAGAGGATCAATGAATGTAAATGTCTTGTATGCTTTGTATGCCCCAATCCTCTTGTATGGTAACCCTTCTCATAATATATATTGGCAGAGAGACTATAAAAACGCCATATCACGAGATAGGAATGTGTAAAAGAGTGAATTAATCGATCCATAACCGAATTAATAAAAAAAACTGAACTAAGTAAAAAATTTGATGGGTCAGTTAATTGTTTTTCTGAAAATCAAAAATAGCGGATCGGTTATGGTTATCAATGTTTTTATACATGTCATAACCGAACCGACATATAGTAAATTCTTTGTCGAATTTTGGAGTTTTCACCAGTTTTTCAATATATGATGTTTTTGGTTGAACGATTGTTAGAATTTATAGGTTATACCATATCATTTTGATTGAATGTTTGTTTGAATATATTAATGATATCATATCATTTTGGTTGGTTTGAATATTTAGTAATAACTAGGATTGCGACCCGCCGCAATGCGGCGGGGATTCTTTAGATCACTACTACAAAAATAGGTTTCCGCTATGGCCGAATTTGTAGCAAATCTGTAGCAAACACCCAGTTTGCTACGAATTTGCTACAAATTTGGTTCGTAGCTACAAGTCTCGTCGCGAATTTATTTGCTACGACTTTTAGCTACGGAAACATATTTTGCTACGGTATTAGCTACAAAAATAGGCGTCGCTATTTTAGCTATGAATTTTGCTACGGAAATGTTTGCTACGACTTTTAGCTACCGAATCATACTTTGCTACGGTTTTAGCTACAAAAATAGGCATCGCTATTTTAGCTATAAATTTTGCTACGGGAAAGTTTGCTACGAAATTTGGTATGAACTTTTAGCTACGCTTTTTATTTCAGGTTTCAAGCTACGAAATTTTAGCTACGTTTTTTTCAACTACTTTTTAGCTATGGTTTTTGCTACATATTGGACCACATAAAACTTGCTACAAAATTTAGATGCAAACACAATTAAATTTGCTATGGATTCTGCTACTAATAAATTTTTCATATACCCGTTATTTGCAATTATACATAGAAATATATCCAAAAAATCACATAAAGGTTTACAATGACAAATAAAAGCCACATGTTCTACAAATAAGATAAGAAAAATTATGAAATATAATGCCATAAAATATTACAAAATTATACAAAATATCCAAATACAAATTACTATAGTTTCCTCACTTTCTACATCCCGAATGAAGAAACCGTCACTACTCCATCCCATCTAGAACGTCACTTCGTATGCAAGCAACACAAAATACAATATGTGTACAAACAACACAGTTTTCTCTTTATCTTCATCGCGAATAGAACATCCTTCATTGCCATCTTTTCTAATCAAATGATTCAAACAAATTAGAAGTCCACCCTTCATTACCATTAATGTTTGCCTCATAAAAATTAATTAGCAATAACATAAAGCAGAGAATGAAGAAATGTGAAAGTATACCCTGTTTCCAAGCAAGATTTATGATCATTTTTCGCAGATGTTTCCCACGTTTAGTGTGTTCTCAAATGATCGATGTGTGTGTTTTGAGGTTTGAGCATTGACTGATTCTTTAACCGCACCTGATAAACTTGGAACAAATAAACTATGAGATGTAAATGCTTCACACATTAACCCAGAAAAATAACATATTGGACAAATATAACTGAATAGCAATGAGTCTGGAAAGCTATCATAACCATCTTAATCTTAAAATCATCTTGTACAAATCCATGAGAGCAAATACACGAGAGATAACAAAAAAAAAAACATATTTAAATGGAATTTGAACCAAAGTTACACAGAGTCAATTCGGGCTTTAAATGAACTCATATTAATGATACTGAATATTAAATATAAAAAGAGATTAAATAAATTGAAAGGAACACGTACCGTGGAGTAGTAATGCAGTTTGAATGGGGAATCATTTTTGGGGATGAAATTTTTAAATGGAGCCAAACGATTGAGGTAGTTTATGGGGTGGGAATTTTCGTTAGGCGGGAAAAGACGGAGGGAGTTTATGGGGGCGGGAATTTTAATTTTTTACCTTAAATGAATTATGTAAATGAATTTTTGAGTTAAATGCGATTTTAGTAGTTATGGTTTGGGTCATTTTGCCAATTTAGTCTAAAGGTTTCATTTTTCACCTGTGTGTCTACAAAGGTTTCACCGTTGTCATTTTAGTCCACTGGTTTAACTTCATCCATTTTTTCTGTTATCGAGAAGGACAATTCGTCCATATAATATGACTAAATTGGTCTTCTCGTTAACTGAAAAAATAGATGAAGTTAACCTAGTGGACTAAAATGGCAACGGTGAAACCTTTTTGGACTCACATGTGAAAAATGAAACCTTTGGACTAAACTGTTAAAATGACCCAAACCACATGGACTAAAATGACATTTAACTCTAAATTTTATAAAAAATTATATAAATACCAAGAAGAAATTGTATGGAAATGTTAATCGGGTGCAAACGAGCTGAGCCGAGCCCAAACTCGACTAGGCTTAAGCTCAAACTCATTTAACTTATAAAAGCTCGGGATCAAGCTCAGCTCATTTCAAGCTTTGTTTCTAAAGCTCGAGCTGGGCTCGTGCTCTGCCCATTTATTATTTATTAATTAATTTTTATTAATTATAATTTTATTTTAGAGTAAAATCCTTTTTGAGTCCCTATGGTTTGTGCATTTTAACTATTTGAATCCAAAAACCAAACTTGTCTTGATTTGGGTCCCTATGGTTTGTATTTTTAAACCTTTGAATCCAAAATGAAACCTCATCCAACCCTTTGAGTCCCTGTGGTTTGTATTTTTAACCCTTTGAATCCAGCCCTTTTAGTCCATGATTTGGAGGAGGTTTGCATTTTGATTCAAAGGGTTAAAAATACAAACCACGGGGACTCAAATCAAGACATGTTCCGTTAGAGAAAATATTGAACACGGTGTCATCCAAACGAAAATCAGCATCTGTAATAGTTCTTGGCGAAAGAAAATCACCAAGAGGCCCCAAATCACTCCAAAAATCAAACCAAGCTGAAGTATTACGGCCATTACCTACGTCGGACCAAACATGTTTTCGAATGATATGCCGCAACTGAATAATCTTCCTCCATGACCAAGTAGAATTCGATGTTGCTTTACAAACCTAGAAGTTCTTGCCTTTAAGCCGATAAGAGTGAACCCACTCGACCCAGAGGGAATCCCGCTTCATCACAATACTCCAAATATGAGACGCCATCAGGGCTTTATTCATATCCCCAATACGTCTAATACCTAATCCACCTTCATACTTAGGGGTACAAACCGCTTTCCACGAAACTTTAGCTTTACCTCTACTAAACGACACATCCTGAGACCATAAGAAATTTCTCATTCTAGCTTCAAGTTCCTTAACAACCCGAGTTGGTAACATAAACACCGAGGACCAATAAATATGCATAGAAGACAGGACTGAAATGATAAGTTGAAGCCGACCCGCAAACGATAACAATTTGTTCTTCCAGTGCATAATACGTTTCTCTAATTTTTCCACAAGCACACGACAATCATTATATCTAAGCTTAGAAGAAATAAGAGGGACCCCCAAGTACTTGACATGTAACTTACCTTCCACAAAAGGCATAATGTCCAGAATCGCCTGTTTAACATGATCTTTCACATTACAAAAGAAAACCATACTTTTCTGGTTGCTAGGCACTAACCCCAACATCTTAGAGAATTTTGAAAGAGAGGACATAATACAATTTGCCGAATTCACTTCTCCTCTAGCAAAAAGAAACAGATCATCAGCAAAGCAGAGATTTATTATCTGCTGTTTTTCACATCTGTTATGAAATTTAAATGAAGAATCTATCCGAACAGAATGCTGAAGAATACCCGTCAGAACCTCCATGACAAGAGTGAACAAATAAGGAGATATAGGATCCCCTTGCCTTAACCCCCGCTTACCTCTGAAAAAACCATGAACCGTGCCATTAACACATACCAAAAATGAATTATTAATTAGTTTTGAAATATTTGTTTTCTTGTTTCCGCAACGTATTTTGCTACCAATGTTGCTATCCATATTAGTAAATTATTTTTTGAATAGTTTTGTTTCTTGTCTTGCAACGGATTTTGCTATGGATGTTACAACATATGCTATGTTAGTTTTTAAGTATCTTTTTTTATATTTTGCTACCAATTTTGCTACGAACTTTACTACCAATTTTACTACGAACTTTACTCCCGGGTTTTTAACTTCTTTTAGTTAATTTTTAAAGAGTTAACTGCCATTTTCGTCCCTGTGGTTTGGTCACTTTGGCCATTTCAGTCCATTTTTCAAAAATGCGTCATTTTCGTCCCCCACGTTCTGGAAAGGTGCCATTTCAGTCCAAAAATCATAACCCAGTTAAATCAGTTAATAAATAAGGACTGATTGTGTAAATTTGTAACATAAAGGACTGATTGTGTAAATATTAAACACCACCACCACTAGCCCTGCCACCACCACCACTCCACTGCCGCCACCACCACCACCGCCACCACCACCGCCACCACCACCGCCACCACCACCGCCACCACCACCACCACAGCCCTGCCACCACCACCACTCCGCTGCCACCACCGCCACCACAGCCCTGCCACCACCACCACAGCCCTGCCACCACAGCCCTGCCACCACCGCCACAGCCCTGCCACCACCGCCACTGCCACCACAGCCCTGCCACCACCACCACTCCGCTGCCACCACCACTCTCACAGATGTCAACAGTGTCATCTCCCCCAAATCGGTCAACAGAAGGTCAAACAGGAAAGTCAATGGCTCAAATTAACGACCAAAATCAGGTTATATTCCAATTAACCTGGTGCAAACATTGTACAAGTATAAACAAATGAACCGGAACAAGAAAAACGAACCGTTAACGGCTGGAACGACGTGTTGACTGATTCCGGCCACTGTGAAGATTCCGGCGAAGTTGCAGGTTCGGTTCCGGCTAAAATCGATGTGTTTGAGCATTGTGAGGGGTGTAAAATGTTTGTGGGGATCTAAGGAACTTCATATGTCCGTTCAATTCGACCCAGATCGACAGAAACAGAGAGTGTGTGGTGGTGGTGATGGCAGTGGTGGTGGTGGCAGCGGAGTGGTGGTGGTGGCAGGGCTGTGGTAGCCGTTATGAATCTGAAGTGTTTCCGGAACCTGCAACTTCATGTATCCGTCATCGAAACTTGCAACTTCACTTCTCCGTCATCTTACCATCATCTCCGTTCACCTCCATCTTCCGTTTTGAAACCTCCATCTTCACCATTTCAATTCTTTCAGTCATGGTAGCAGGTCGGGTTATGTATGGAATGGTGGTTCGAAGAACTGTCGATGATGATCAACGTGATGATTGACGATGATGATGAACTCTTGATCGCACAAGCCAAAGATAATCGCACAAGATCCCGTAGTCGCGGTGGTGGCGGTGGTGGCAGTGGCTGTGGTGGCGGTGTGGCTGTGGTGGCGGTGGTGGCGGTGGTGGTGGTGGTGGCAGTGGCTGTGGTGGCGGTGGCGGCTGTGGTGGCGGTGTGGCTGTGGTGGCGGTGTGGCTGTGGTGGCGGTGGTGGTGGCGGTGGTGGTGGTGGCAGCGGAGTGGTGGTGGTGGCAGGGCTAGTGGTGGTGGTGTTTAATATTTATACAATCAGTCCTTTATGTTACAAATTTACACAATCAGTCCTTATTTACTAACTGACTTAACTGGGTTATGATTTTTGGACTGAAATGGCACCTTTCCAGAACGTGGGGGACGAAAATGGCGCATTTTTGAAAAATGGACTGAAATGGCCAAAGTGACCAAACCACAGGGACGAAAATGGCAGTTAACTCATTTTTAAATTTTTATTTTCATGATTTAGCTATGGAATTTGCTACCAATATAACTAAGTTTTTTTTATAATAGTTATTTTGACAATTATGCTACGGATTTTATATTACTTTTTTAGTTAATTTCCAAATACTTATTTCATGGTTTTGCTACGGATTTTGCTATGATCTGCTACGTTATATTTTTTATATTTATTTCCTCAATTTTGCTATGAATTTGATGCAGATTTTGCTACGGATTTCATTTGCGACGGAATTCCGTAGCAAAATTGTAGCGAAATGCGTCCGTAGCTAGTGCGTAGCTAATTCGTAGCTAACTCGTAGCTAACTCGTAGCAAAAATTACGACGGATTTTTCCCGTAGCAAAATTTCATAGCAAATGCCTCTTTTTGTAGTAGTGGATATAACTAAGTCAATCTATGACTCGCACGTTATGTTAAACCTGTCAAACGGGGGAAAATAGACGATGTAAAAACGTTCACCCACACACGCACGTTGCGTCGTGTTAACTCGCAAAATTTAGAACGAAACGTAAAAACATTAAACCAAAGACGCACGTTGCGATGTGTTAAGTCACAAAATTTAGAACCAAGCATAAAGCAAAAAAAAAATGCGGAAAATGAAAACTATAAAGGACCAAAGTTGAAAGTAAAAAAAAGTTATGAGAATATATCGCAAAAGATAAAAATTTTTGGGTTAAAAGTAAAAAAACAAATAGTTTTGGGTTAAAAGTAATTTATGAAATACTTTTGGGTGAAAAGTAAAAAAAACACTTTTTTTGGAAAACCCCCAAAGCCAGCGTTACGACAACCATATGTATAACCACCCCGCGTTGCGGCGGGGCGTAAAACGGTGTGTCAGATAGTACTAATGTCACACAACCGTCATCGACCACCAACACTGACTCGACCTAGGATATGCGTGTTGCGACGAACCTGTCAAACATGGAAAAATAGAGGTAAAAACGTTGAACCACACATGCACGTTGCGTCGTATTAACTCGAAAAATTTAGAGCTATACGTAAAACGAAAATTTGCGAAAGATGAAAAGTATAAGTGACAAAAGTTGTGTAGTTAAATTGCAAATAATGAAAAGTTTTTGGTTAAAGTTAAAAAAAAAACAAATTAGGTAAGGTTAAAATTGAAAAAGGTAAAAAGATTTTGATTAAAAGTAAAAAATCAAGTTTTTTTTTTAAAAACTCTTGAAGCACAATTTACAAGTGGTATTGCACAAAAAAGTTGCAAACTTATATATGGAATAATTAGTATCAACAATTTAATATTATAAAGGGGCTACTAAATGTACCCTCTCTTGTTACTTTTTATACCCACTTTTTATAAAATCATATTTAAACTTGTCATATTTACCCCCTAAACAAGTCATATTTTTTAAAAGTATTCATTTTTGTTACAAAACAAATTCAAAAGTGTAAACATATATTATAGACGTTTTTTTTTAATTGTTTATTTCTTATGTTTATTTAAAGAACCATATTTTTTAAAAAGTTTTCAGATATTTTTTACACTTTCTCAAATAGTATTTTGATTATGTTTTCTTTTATTGAACATCTTTACAAATTACTAATAACGTTTTTTCATATAAAAACAATAATTAAAAAGTTTTGAATTTTATTTTTGAAAAAAGTCTACATTATATTTTTTTTCCTCGTCTAGTTTGTATTTTAAATGTCTTATATTTATTATTTTTTATATTTTAAAATGTTTTTTTTTATTTTGGAATGACTTGAAGTGGTATCTGATGCGTGGTCGAAAACCGATGATTATTCGTAATTAAGTTTATGCTTTTATGTGACTTTTGGTTTCGAATGACCTACTTTTGATTACAAAAGAATCCACATATATTTTTGAAATCAACCAATTTAATATATTTTTTAAATGAAGAAGAGAAAAATATTTGTGAATCAACCTTATCCATTTGTTTTGCTTTAGAAAAATGTTCACTTCGATCCAAGTCTTAAACTGGTTTTAACTTGTTTACAACATACTCTTTACACTAATTAAATTTGAATTTATATTGATTGTTAATTTATAGTTTGATAAAATAATTTTAGTACCTATTGTTTATTTGTTCACTTAGATAGATGGTTTGAATGATTAATATGTGCTAGGGCTGTAAACGCTACTTTAAAATAATTTTGTTTACTTTTTTGATAAATAAAAATTGTTAATTATTTTATAAACACTCTAAAGTATTAAAAAATATAAAAGTAAGACATTTAAAATACAAACTAGTGGTGGAAAAAACATAATATAGACTTTTTTTAAAAAAGAAAGTTCAAAACCTTTTTTATTATTTTTATAAGAAAAAATGTTATTATTTATTTGTAAAGACGTTCAATAAAAAACATAATCAAAATACTATTTCAGAAATTATCTTTAGAAGCAATATATGAAAACTTTTAAAAAATACGATTTAAATAAAAATTAAAAAATAAATATTTAAAAAACGGCAGTAATCTTTTTTTACACTTTTGAATTTGTTTTATTTTGTAACAAAAAGATAATTTTTTATAATGATGATTTGTATAGGGGGTAAATATTAAAAGATTTAATGTGATTTTATGGAAAGGGGGTATAAAAAGTAATAAGAGGGGGTATATTTAGCCTACCCCTATTATAAATTATATGTATTTTTTCGATACTATGTAGTATACTAATATATAGAAATATGTAAAAACAGTTTATTCCGTAGTCAAAAAATTGAGCTATTTTTAGCTAGGTGTAAGTTCCCAGTAGACCAACGCATAGCTGATCCGCTATGACATTAAAAACTAATTAACCATCCAATAACCGACCTTGCGGTTATGCTTATGGTTATGGTTATGGGTCAAAACCGACCCATACACACCCTTATCACGAGAATACACAAATCAAAATAAAAAAACGAGTAAACTTCGTTTTGCTCCTTGTGGTTTTGTCAAGATAACCATTTTGCTCTAATTGTTTATACATTCGTTTCCTCTCTATGGTTTAGCTATTTTTTTCCAATTAACTCCTTAGCCTTAACTATTTTAGATATTTCAGTTAAAAGTAAGGGTATTTTGATAATTTTACATGTAGGGTTTATATATATATATATTTATATATATATATATAACAAAAAAATGTATATCTAAATAACAAAAAATTCGTGAATCTTGTCTGGCTGGAAATACACCAACACTACCATCTTCAGCACCTTCAACTAACTCCGGCCAGTCATAAGCTCCACCACCATCCACTGTCTCTATGTCTATTCGTCTCCTACAACCCTAATCACACCATGTAAGCCGTAAATTGATTGTTCTGAGAGTTAGGGTTCAAACAAAGACGTGGATGAAGACGATGTTGATGGTCTGAGCCCTAACCACTGCACTCGCCAGATATGGTTTACGATGTGTTTAAAACTCAACATTCATGACTAGCGTTTGATGAAGACTTGAATTCGAGGTTAAGGTTTCAAACGGAGACGAAACGGGGTGGTCAAGGAACTAACTGGGAAAAATAGCCAACCATGAAGAGAAAAAAAAACCAATTTTAAATATTTGAGTAAAATGGCTATTTTGATCAAACCATTAAGCTATATAGTAGCTAACAAGTCTGAATATATAATCGTAAAATATATTTCCAAGATACAACACGATTACAAAATATATATATTTCAAATAAAGATCTAAAAGAATTTCCTCCAATCTATGTATGATCTTTTTCTAATGTCGGCATCAACAACATGTCGATAGTACAGACCCATCAGTAGCAACTTTCATCGTTTCAGCACTTAAACAATTTTGCGACATCAGACCACAAAGATACATGTCCTAACAAAATTCGAGATGGTCCAAACTTTTATCAAACTGATCTCGAGTAACCCAACTCATTCATCCCTTATAATAAATAAATAAGACATAACATTTAAAAAGTGCAATGTTTCCATATGTAAGAAGTAGACACCACAAGAAGGAATGGATGATCACATGGAAAGCACGTGCAAGGACCGGAAACGTGACGTGGGGCCCTGAGTTAGGGGAAGCATCCCCATGAAAGTGTTATTCCATTTTCCATTGCATGTGGTTTTTGTAAGAACTGTTGGGAATGATAGAGTGCGGATGGGTGTAGCGTAAGATAGGTGGAGCAGCAAGCAACTCTCCTTGTTTGTCAGGGTATGCTTAAACCTCACGTGCCCCCCCTGTCGTTCCGCTTCGCTGGGTTGTCACGTGCCTCTTTTTTTTTTTTATTATATTATATTAACTTTAAATTTTAACATATAAGTTTTGAAAATAGCCCCTGAACTTATGTTTACTTTGCACTTTAGTTCCATTGTGAAGTTTTCAATAGGGGTGCAAACGAGCCGAGCAGCTCGCGAGCTACTCGAGGTCGGCTCGAGAAAAAGCTCGAAACGAGTCGAGCCTTATCGATCCCGAGCCAAGCTTAAGCCTAAAATGAAGCTCGTTTGTTTATCAAGCCCAAGCTCGAGCCTCGAATGTGAAGCTCGTTAGGCTCGTCGAGTCTTAGTGTAAACGGGCCAAGTCGAGTCGAGCTTATTTAAACTTGTTTACAAGCCGACCTCGAACCTAAAAATAAGTTTAATTAGTAAACAAGCCCAAGCCCCAGCTTCACTTATCGAGCTCGCGAGCCTAAAAAGTTTATTATTTATATTATTTTTATTTAATATATCAATTAATAGATAATAAACTAGCCGAGCCCAAGCCGACCTCGAGCTTTGAGAAAATACGAATGAGCCGAGCTCGAGCTTTGAAAACAAAGCTCGAATCAAGCCGAGCTCTCATAAGTTAATCGAGCTCGAGCCTGGTCGAGCTCGGGCTCGACTCGGCTCGTTTGCACCCCTAGTTTTCAACAATTTGATCCATTTAGATTTGTCATCTATTGTGGGAATGTAATATTGTGGGATTTGAACTATTTACTTCTTTTGTTTGTTGTTTCCGTTCAAAAAAAGAATTTCAATTTAAAAATAGATAATAATTCAAGCAAAATTATGTGTGAAGAAAATGATGGTGATTTGATATTAAGAGAAGTTGGAAATTTGCAATAAAATAAAAAAGAAGGAAAAACTGTAATTGTGTTTAGAGGAATAGGTTCATCTTCTTTAAACCATTTTTTATAACGATAAGATGAATGATTTATGAGATTTACTCTTCATAAGTTCATTCATGTCTTTTCATGTAATCTACACATAATGATAGGGAATGAAAGCAACAAGACAAGTCAGAAAAATCTACAATGAATGGTAGGGCGCATAATCAACAAGACGGGTCATAGAATTTACAAGGAATGGTCGAGTATAGATTTGATGGGGGAGGTTACGAATTATTGGAAAACCCTTAGTTTGGGAGAAAACTCTAACCTTCCAACATCTTCTTCTTCTTTTTTTTTCTTTTTTTTTTTAATATTACACATGTAATATACATGGGTTTAAGGGATTTGAGCAAAATAAATAAATAAACAAAAGATAAAAAAAAAAAAAAAAACGGCGGCCAAGTTTTTCGAAAAAAAGTAAACAACTTTCTGTGTAACATATGTAAGAGTCATGTGTAACATGTGTTATAGTCGCGTTATACAAAACTTGTTTATTCATTTATTTTTAAATATCCTCTCGACGCTTTTTTTTTTTCTTTTTTTTTTCCTCAAAAATAACATATTACATGTGTTATTTAAAAAAAAAATATTGGGAGGTTAGAGTTTCCTGGGTTTTCTCCCTAACTATAGGTTTTCTATGTATAATTCAGCAATTAATGGTTCAGACTGTTTGTTTCACAAACAGATATTTTATTGCTTCTGAATGGTTAAACATTATAGTGAGTCTGAATGGTTAAGACCTCTAAGCTGAAGGATTAGGATCAAAAATAAATTATATTGGACACTTGTCACTATAAATTCCTCTTACACTTCTTAAAAATAAAAGTCTTTGTAGAATAACTTAACCCTTAATCTGAATTGATCAGACATTTGCCTCTGAACCGTCAAGCATTATACTGACTTTTAATGAGTTAGACCTGTTGCTGGTTCAACACTTAATAGTTCAGATCTCTTACTGATTCAGTCTATTCATACGTGATTATGTGTTACATAGACTCATTCTTTATTATAAACACCATTGTGCGTAAGTTATTTATCAAAACTATATATACACACATATCAATAGCATAAGAAACGTTTTATTGATCTATCTCTCCTTATTTTAAGAATTCACAATTTCACTCAATGTATGTGTTGTGGTCAGTGGTGAATCTTGAAATTTCTGATCGTGAGTGACTAAGTCATCGGACCTAAAAATTTCTATAAAACCGGGGGGGGGGGGGGGGGGGGGTGTAACGCCCTGCGTTTTCAAACATCCTACATTTAGAAACCTTACGTGAAATTCTATCTTTGGAAATCTTGTGTTCTTATAACCATTCTTTCATCGTAATCGTTGTAAAATACGGAACTTGCTTCGTAAATAAAACTTGTACATTACACTTTTTACCTAGTTAAATCATGTTTTATTTCATATTTCACCTTGTTACAAGTTAGGGGAAACATTGTTGCATATTATTACACAACTTAATTAACAAAATTACTCATTATAATGTTTTAAAAAAATAAAAAAAATAAAGAAATATGGCAGCCCAATTCAGCAAAATTCAGACCCATATAGTTGGGTTTTGTGGGCTAGTTTCAAGGTGTAACCCCTTCTAAACACTTCCAAAGCCCAACCCATTGAAACCCTAATCCTTCCCCCTATAAATACCACTTATAACCAGCCTCCCTACCACTTTTGCAACCCTAAAAACTCACAAAACATCCACCAAACCGTAGCTGAAAGCAAGGGTTCGAGTAGATTGACACCCCTTCACGAAAATGAGCATAACTCACTCAATTCTTATCCGATTCACTCGATTCTTTTTCCTACTTGCTTGTATAATCATGGGGTTCGATTCCTAGACTTCTCCTTGGAGAAATCAGACCTGGAAATGCCCCGAAATAGTGCATAAACTTTCTGTTTGTTTTTATGTTCATCAAAAACTTGTTTAAACCTATGCAACTTGTGTCCAACACATCTCATACCTATGTCCTAATGCTTACAACTTATCCCATGGTTGGTTAAGCTTAAAAACAAGGTTGAGACATTTAAAATCAGAGGATTAAACCTCATAAACTTGGTGTTTTGTTTAGGGTTTTTAACCCACAAGTCATGTCAAACTTTGTCTTTGATACATGAGTGATTATGGAACAACTTGGGTTGTCCAAACATACAATCCTCACATGATTTGATGATTTCTCTTAGTTAGTGTGTATATTTCTTATTCTTTATTGTATGTTCATGACCCTCCTTGGTTGTTTTTTTACATCAAGTGTAGTGGTGAACACATAGAGGTGCCTAAATGGAAGACTTGATCTTCCTACCTCCTACATGACTTCTATGACATTTAGAGGTACCAAAATGAAGATTTTAATCTTCTACCTCATGCTTGAACTATTGGACATATATTATATAACCTAAATATATTATTCGAATAATCGAATCTTTGATGATGAACTAGTGTTCATATGTCGGGGTACTAGATTACATCATCCTAGACTATGATAACTTGTCACGATTCTAATGGAACCTTGTTCCATGAAAACATCTAAACTCCTTCGAGTTTCCTAGTGTCAAGAACAAGCATCATATGTACTAAATGATTATTTTCCATGTTATTCTCATATCTTATTTTTACGTTGTTTTAAACACCGAATCTCGACTCTAAACATACTTGAACTTTAACCCTTATACATTCGGACTCTAAATCTCTACTCGTCAACAATTGGATAATCGGAAAACATATGCAAACTTTGTGAGTATACTCGTACTTTTCCCCTTTTTACTTTTACTACTTTTGGGGTGTAACATGTTTACCTATTGAAACTTACACATGAACTTTTGTCTAAACACATGAACATTCCTATAACATGCTTGTATATGTGATGGCTTGATACTTTAAATTTGGGTGATTCTTATGTGTTGAACTTATCATTAACTTCGTACGAGCCAAACCTTGACATATGTAGCGCTATAGGATTAACGACCCGCCTCTACTGAAACTTTGGTTATGTCATGAGCAAGTTGCGTTTTCTTGGTTTGATATGTTAGACACATGCCATATTTAATGTTTATCTTGAATCGCATGCTTGCTATGAGGGATTGTTCACATTTTTATCTTATGCTATGTACGTACCAAACTTGTATACTCGCCTTTGCTTTTGCATTGAATTATTTTAAACATGTTACAGGTTGATGAGGATGATGCTAAGAAAAGAAGTAGCGTTGATGCCTAGATACACATATAGACGTTAGGGTTTAATATGTTGTACCAAATTTTGTTATGTTATCATGTTGTTATGTTAAACTTGTTGTATTTGAATTTCTTGTAATGTTGACTATTTGAAGTTATGAAATGAAATGAAATTTGGATTTTCTAAATATTGTCACAAATAGCGTTATGATGTCTCTAGCAATCTTCACACTTCGTCTCATCCCGATGTTTCCGCCATTGGTTGGGGTGTGACAGATTGGTATCAGAGCCATAACTATAGGGAATTAGGAAAAGTAGGAATGTTTTCACCTAGTCTATAGTTTTAGTGCCTTATTCGTATGCTTTGCTTGGACTACTACATGATACCTTATTTGTTACTTATTTATGCTCTTTTAAACATGTATGTTACTCATGTGTAATATTTGACATGTTATTCGTACGCATTAAAGCTTGTTCTATTATGTGTTAACACTTGTTTTATCATTTCATTATTTAAGTACCATTCTTGATATGCTTTCTTATGTGTTTATACTTGCTTGTGTATTTCCTTCAACACACACTTCCCTCATGCATTTTACTCGATTATTCTAAATCCGACAACACTCATATTGTACAAATGAGACGAATTCACCAAAATAGGCGTGAAACCCACAATTTAGTGAGCGACTCTCAATCTATCTATCCTTCTTTTTACACGAGATATCGCCATTGAGCTAGGAGTGAAATCCACATCTAAATGGCAAATCTCAAATTTCAAATTCTAGTGGACCCTCGTCAACATGTCGAAATTTAAATTTTGACCCGACGAGTACCAACCACACTTAGGATACGAAATCGTCAAGATAGGGGTGAAACCCGCACCTTGTCGACTAGTTCCACTCCTTGATTTTTTTCATAAATCCCGCCAAGTCTCGAAATTTCGATTGATTTGGGACATGTAGTAACCGGAAGGGTAAATACCGTTAACCGACTTGTCGGCGAGAGTATTTTACCTATTAGGCCAAAGCATGCTCCTCAAATTCAAAAGACTTTTCGGCCACTTTGGTTAGTCAAAGTTCCATTTGGAACACTCCAAACTTTGGTCAAACATGTGTTTCTATTGTTCATTTTATACGATGCAATCTTTCAACCTCGAGTTTACCTTTGATTTCTCTTTTCACACGCACAACATATCAAACCTTTTCGATACATTTATATATGCATGATTTTCATATAATTTAAATTCATATTCCTTGTAACAACTAGTGGAGAGGTATCATCGAGATTGGAGTGACTTCCTTACCTTGACGATTGACTCCACCCCTCTTCCCTTAAAACGACCTCACCAACGAGTTAGGGGTGATTCCCTTACTTAGGTGACCGTTACCCAAAACTTCTCTTTCAAAATATTTTATTATGCAAACCCGATCATGTTTTATACCTAAATCATTTATCATTATTCAAAATACCTACTTATACCGATTTCAAAATACATTGTTTATCAAACGTACTTCTTATTCTACCATCCATTTTCACTCAAATCATATACACGAGATTCTTAATCATGTCTTTACCGTTTTACTACACGAATTTCCAAACCTTACGAAATGCTACCTATCAATTTAATCGGTCTAATGAATCTCCTGCCCATGAACTTCACATCTGATTTATTAACTGAAACACGTTCACATTATATCATCATACTAGAGACTTCCACTCTTAATCGAAATCAAACTAACCTTTCTCAATTACTTATAAGGCCTCATAGATGTTATATGATCGTTTTACCAAATACTCTTTCCAACATCAATAAATCCTTTGTTAAAATTATTTTTAAACAATCACTAAGTTCTTTTACTAAATTTTGTTTTCTAAGGGTCGACGTTTTCACAAGAACTTTCAAAGTTCAAAATTTCATGTTTTGATGCAAATGAAACAAACCCGTTATTTAAAAAAAAAAAAAAAAAACCTTCTCTACAACGCTTAACTCGTCATCCAAATTTCAAAACACGTGGGCTAGAAGACTTCATGGGGACCGACAATTTTCAACATACGTGAACTCCTTTTTTTTTAACAAAAGTAGCATTTCAATCATTACAAAATACGTTAAGCATGACCAATGAGTACTTTATGTTCCTTTACATATACAAACTATATTCTACCTTTCAAACCAAGCTCAATCTAATTTCGATTCGACAAACTCAACGTTTTGTTTAAACAACTATACATGCACATCATCATACACATTTTAGACGATATCTCGCGATAACATCATTTATATCGTTCGTATCTACATACTTAACCTTTTTTTTCTCCGCAATGTCTCAACGTACACCATATACGCAATATTTATTTTTCATACCTACACCTATGTTCATACGTTTTATGCTTGTACTCATACACATACTACTTATACGTTTTACGCTTCTACTTGTACACATACTACTTACACGTTTTATGTTTATGCTCATACATTCATGCGTATTCATACTTAAACTTATGCTCATACTTTCATCCTTACTCATGATTCGTACATTCGTACCTATACGCGAGCGTAATCCGAGTGATTCGCTTACGTAGGTCCCATACATGCTTAAACATAAACATGCTTACATACGACATCCTTCTACGTACACATTCTTATTTTCAAATTCATGTATACCTTGATTCATACATAACTAGTACAAGCTATGTGGATCATGCGACGATCAGTATAATTGCGGGTGCACACGGGATTATAGTGATAGGCGTATGAGAACCATAGAGTGTACTACTGTGTATGGTAAGACACGGAACGTAACATGACCCCGAGTAACGAAACAGACGTAATGTGGTTAAAACATGGTGGATACGCCGCTGGCACTTCCTATATATAAGTGTTTTCACCATGTTACCAAACTTTCGTAAAACGTGCCATGAGAAATTCAGTGTGTTGCAGACCTTTTGGACCTAATACAACTTCACGCAACTCACAAACGCATTATATCCGATTATTCATGACGAGACTTCATCCTTAACACACTACGTTCATCTATCCAACACTTATGCTATTCACATACTTGTACTCTTTAAGAGTCATTCGTTCATTCTATACTCGTATTATTTTATACAAAACTCGTTCGCAATCCAGCTTGTTTAAACATTTGAGTCCTAACTTACCTCGTTACCTATAAAATAGCCTCCCTATTCTTGATTCTTGTGAAACCATACTTAGTATACCTCTTTTGCTTTATTTAAAGTAACAAGCCTTTTCGTTCCTCTCAATAAACAGGTTTTACGAAAGTATGATTTTTTTATACTATCCTTAAAAACTTCCCCTTGCAAATCTACCTTGACGTTCTCCAAAATTTGGTACTTTTTCAAAACTTTCAAACTTCCCAAGTTTCAATTCTTAATGATCACCTTTATGCCAAAAACTCTTTCAAGCCTTCCTCTTGAATAAATTTCGGGACGAAATTTCCTAAAGGAGGGGAGACTGTAACGCCCTGCGTTTTCAAACATCCTACATTTAGAAACCTTACGTGAAATTCTATCTTTGGAAATCTTGTGTTCTTATAACCATTCTTTCATCGTAATCGTTGTAAAATACGGAACTTGCTTCGTAAATAAAACTTGTACATTACACTTTTTACCTAGTTAAATCATGTTTTATTTCATATTTCACCTTGTTACAAGTTAGGGGAAACATTGTTGCATATTATTACACAACTTAATTAACAAAATTACTCATTATAATGTTTTAAAAAAATAAAAAAAATAAAGAAATATGGCAGCCCAATTCAGCAAAATTCAGCCCCATATAGTTGGGTTTTGTGGGCTAGTTTCAAGGTGTAACCCCTTCTAAACACTTCCAAAGCCCAACCCATTGAAACCCTAATCCTTCCCCCTATAAATACCACTTATAACCAGCCTCCCTACCACTTTTGCAACCCTAAAAACTCACAAAACATCCACCAAACCGTAGCTGAAAGCAAGGGTTCGAGTAGATTGACACCCCTTCACGAAAATGAGCATAACTCACTCAATTCTTATCCGATTCACTCGATTCTTTTTCCTACTTGCTTGTATAATCATGGGGTTCGATTCCTAGACTTCTCCTTGGAGAAATCAGACCTGGAAATGCCCCGAAATAGTGCATAAACTTTCTGTTTGTTTTTATGTTCATCAAAAACTTGTTTAAACCTATGCAACTTGTGTCCAACACATCTCATACCTATGTCTTAATGCTTACAACTTATCCCATGGTTGGTTAAGCTTAAAAACAAGGTTGAGACATTTAAAATCAGAGGATTAAACCTCATAAACTTGGTGTTTTGTTTAGGGTTTTTAACCCACAAGTCATGTCAAACTTTGTCTTTGATACATGAGTGATTATGGAACAACTTGGGTTGTCCAAACATACAATCCTCACATGATTTGATGATTTCTCTTAGTTAGTGTGTATATTTCTTATTCTTTATTGTATGTTCATGACCCTCCTTGGTTGTTTTTTTTACATCAAGTGTAGTGGTGAACACATAGAGGTGCCTAAATGGAAGACTTGATCTTCCTACCTCCTACATGACTTCTATGACATTTAGAGGTACCAAAATGAAGATTTTAATCTTCTACCTCATGCTTGAACTATTGGACATATATTATATAACCTAAATATATTATTCGAATAATCGAATCTTTGATGATGAACTAGTGTTCATATGTCGGGGTACTAGATTACATCATCCTAGACTATGATAACTTGTCACGATTCTAATGGAACCTTGTTCCATGAAAACATCTAAACTCCTTCGAGTTTCCTAGTGTCAAGAACAAGCATCATATGTACTAAATGATTATTTTCCATGTTATTCTCATATCTTATTTTTACGTTGTTTTAAACACCGAATCTCGACTCTAAACATACTTGAACTTTAACCCTTATACATTCGGACTCTAAATCTCTACTCGTCAACAATTGGATAATCGGAAAACATATGCAAACTTTGTGAGTATACTCGTACTTTTCCCCTTTTTACTTTTACTACTTTTGGGGTGTAACATGTTTACCTATTGAAACTTACACATGAACTTTTGTCTAAACACATGAACATTCCTATAACATGCTTGTATATGTGATGGCTTGATACTTTAAATTTGGGTGATTCTTATGTGTTGAACTTATCATTAACTTCGTACGAGCCAAACCTTGACATATGTAGCGCTATAGGATTAACGACCCGCCTCTACTGAAACTTTGGTTATGTCATGAGCAAGTTGCGTTTTCTTGGTTTGATATGTTAGACACATGCCATATTTAATGTTTATCTTGAATCGCATGCTTGCTATGAGGGATTGTTCACATTTTTATCTTATGCTATGTACGTACCAAACTTGTATACTCGCCTTTGCTTTTGCATTGAATTATTTTAAACATGTTACAGGTTGATGAGGATGATGCTAAGAAAAGAAGTAGCGTTGATGCCTAGATACACATATAGACGTTAGGGTTTAATATGTTGTATCAAATTTTGTTATGTTATCATGTTGTTATGTTAAACTTGTTGTATTTGAATTTCTTACATACGTGGTTATGTCTTACATAGACTCATTCTTTATTATAAACACCATTGTGCGTAAGTTATTTATCAAAACTATATATACACACATATCAATAGCATAAGAAACGTTTTATTGATCTATCTCTCCTTATTTTAAGAATTCACAATTTCTCTCAGTGTATGTGTTGTGGTCAGTGGCGAATCTTGAAATTTCCGACCGTGAGGGACTAAGTCACCGGACCTAAAAATTTCTATAAAACCGGGGAGAGGGGGGGGGGGGCGAAAACGTATATACCCAAAAATTTCTATACAAAAACTATATACTCTCAACCACTGGGCGGAAAGTTCGGGGGTCGGCCGCCTCCTCCCGCCCCTTAAAAGCTTCGCCCATGATTGTGGTTCAACATAACATCCCGTTACATCATTATCACATAGATAATGGACTTTAAGTAACCCACCTTTTAACTATGACATTCTGGTTTAACTAACAACTATTTGGGGGGTTTTAAAAATAATAACAAAAAGTATTATTTAATAGATAAAATTTTTACTTTTTTATGCGGAAATATCAAAGAGAATTTTAATCATAGTAACAGCTAAATTAATGCTTCATCTTATGGCCATTCACCTCCATATTTATATGAAGGACAATGAAAATGGGAAACAACATCAAATAGACAAATATCGAACTGATTATTCTAAATAATGTATTAATTTTATTGTTTCACTAAACGAGTGCAAAGATGGATATAAAACGTCTAGTACAGTGATCATGCATACATACCCATGATAGATCTGAACATTATAAACAAACTAATTTTTATTAAAATAAATATAATGATGAATCTAACAGGTATACGTAACATGGAGATTCATGTGTGTTGTTACACTCATAAAAAGGATGTAGTGTAATAATCATCATTAATTAAACTCTCATAAACCTTTTTAAAACAACCCTTCATCTTAAAATATTCTTGTCTTTTTTATAGAGTTAAATGTCATTTTATTCCTTGTGGTTTTGTCATTTTGTTAGTTTAATCTAAAGGTTTCATTTTTCGCATGTGGGTCCAAAAAGGTTTTATCGTTGGCATTTTAGTCCACTGAGTTAGTTTCATCCATTTTTTCTGTTAACGAGAAGGGCAATTCGGGCATTTTATATGTAATTCTGTTAACTAGAAGTACAATTCGGCCCTATAAAATGACCGAAGTGCCCTTCTCGTTAACAAAAAAAAATGGATGAAGTTAACCCAGTGGACTAAAATGACGACGATGAAACATTTTTTGACCCACAGACAAAAAATGAAACATTTAGACTAAACTGATAAAATGACCTAAACCACAATGACTAAAATGACATTTAACTCTTTTTTATATCAACACCACCTTTGATATCTATTTTGCATAACCAATTCTTTATTATAATAAACTATAATTATATAGAATTTACAATTCTTAAATTTTATATGTTTTAAGTTTTTTTAGAGGTTATACAAGTTTATAGTTTACATAAGTTTACATTTTTTTTTATAAAAGTTTATGAATTCTTAAAAACTTGAAAAAATGGGGAGACGGTTGATTCACGGTCAGACTGCGACATCGGCCGGAGTTGTTGCTCCACTTCATTGTTTGTATGTTTGTCTAACCATAGGACGGTCGATGTATGACACAATCGTGGCTCATGTTTGCAATTTTGTATTGAGTTTGAATTGTCTGTTGTATAGTTCAGGGGCGGACCTATTGTTACAAGAGGTAACCCTCGTTGCCCCTTGACGCTCTAACGGTAAGATGATCTGTATGCATTACCTAATTCTGCCATCCGTTTTTCGTTCAAACCCTTCACTTTTTTTTATCTGCTTTCTCACTATTTCATCCAATCTTTTTTCGGCAAGAGTCATAGGAGGTTTTTGTTTACTAGACGTTGATGTTTGTAGGATGTGAGCCAATCTAAAAAGCGACTACACCGACTGCATTTCCGCATCCGTAACTTCAGTGGAAATACTTGGTGGTATTTTGTTACCATATACGTCAGGGTTTATGTTTTGTAGTTCATTCAACATGGACTCGGTGACTGTATTTTGTGTTTGTGTATTTGGTTGTGTGGACTCCGCTAAATCGACCGCTTATTCCATTTCTTGTTCCACATATGTACTAGCTTATATCCATGTTTGTGTTTTCAAACAAATTATTTTCATATACAAGGAAGAAGATGGTTATTATTATAGTAATTATCAAAAGGTCAATATTTTCACCTTGTGAATCAACTTCTTTGTATACGCCTACATCTACAGTCTGCAATCGTGTAAAACAAGAGTATGTTATACCTGCACATTCGTTGGTCAACCCTGCGTCTATATATTCAAGCAGTATGTTTTAAGTAGCATACCGGTTTATTAAATTTTATGATAAAAGTATGGAATAAATTAGTTACCTTCTCTCGTTTGGTCAGGTTATCCGTATACACATTTTTCTATGCTTTGCAATTTTGCCATGTATGAGTCTGAAATACCCCCATCATCGTTTACGATATTCTCATCAGCGTCACAACCTTAGAGATCCATAACATTTTGTCATCATTTAACTCAAAATGCTTTTTTATATTAATGAATTACACAAATTTGTTACCTTTTGTATTTTCTATGTTTTCATTGGGGGCCGCTTCATCTATATGCAAATGAGCTTCGGATGTGTCAGATATTGCTTTGTCTTGGGATGTCATTTGTGAAATTTCCACCCTTACTGCATCGTTGTTTCCACTAAATTCTTGAATATTATCGGCACCTTCTGCATCCTTGGCTACACAAGCTTCATCACCGCCAGAAGTTCCATGCTCAGCCATTGAAACGGTATTATTAATTGTATCATCCCACTTTTTACACATTTTCATAATCTCCGGATCCCAGTTACACTTTGCTTTAGCGTATTTAACGACTTTGTTCATTTCTGTAACAAGTGCACTGTACTTCTTTATGTTATTTGTAACACCCCAAAAACGGGTTTGGTAATCAAACTCCGTTAATACTAAAAGACGGGTAAAGTACCGTTAGTAGCAAAAATAACCAAGTAAATATTTGGATTAAAATAAGAAATCCTAACATTAAATACAAGTGAATCAAAGTTTCAAGTGATTGAATTTAAAAGAGCCCGAGTTAACGGGACTTAAAATAAAACGGTTATGACTTCCCGGAACCCACTAAGTAACTAGGAATATCAACCTAGTTAGTTAAGTGTTGTAAAAACAATAAAAGAAACATAAAATAGATAACCCTTTTATAAACTATGAAACTAGAGGGACTAAACATGGGCAAATGTAATAAAGTTTGGATTAAATCAAACTTAACTCAACAAAAACACACACGTACGTGTGTTCCTGCGATTTCCACAGAGCTTCTAGAGCTCAAACCCTAAACTCCAAGAATTCACCAAATTGAAAGGGGAAATCAAGCCTAAATCGAAATCCAAGCATAGATTATTGATCCTCATCACAAGAGGATTACAAGGTATGTAAAATTTCATAAAAACTCTCAACTTGAAATTCTCATGTAATTGGGAAAATCTGAAATTATAGTTGCATGTATGTCATATGATGATCTAGGAACAACTATAGTGTCTAGGGAGAAACCCTAGACAAATACAAGTTGAAAATCATGTGAAATTGTAGTGAAACCTATGAACACCATTGTAGGTGATTGATGGTTTATGTGAAATTTGATGAACACTAGGAAATAGAGTGTTGATCTAGTATAATGTGACAATTTGAAGTGATTTCAGAAATTATGGAAGTTAACACTTTGTGAGATGGTTGATTTATGTGAAATTTGGGGTAAGAGATAAGCTAGAGACATGATAAATAAACATGTAAAATTCTGCCCTTAAGGTGTTTGTTGAAATGCCTCAAAGAAGGCTCGAAACTAGAATTTTTGTAGTTAAAACACCTAGTTGTGATGTTTCGACTATTATGCAAAAAGTGATTAAAGAGAGTTCTAAATGTGTTAAACGCGATTAGAACTTTGGTTAAAACGGAGGTCTAAAGATAACGCCTACCGAGTAGTTAAAGAGTGCTAAAACTAGTTGATAACTAGAAAATGCAAATTAGTATACTAATGGGCACTTGACTGTTAAAAAGGGTCAAACTGACCTATAATACGATAAATAGCAATTTTGATATGAAATGCATAAGGTGGAATAATCGTATTAGAGTATGATTAAACTAACCACCTTGAAAATGATGATGATAGTTTGACGCGTAACAAGCTAGATGGAAGCTTGGAGTGAAAGCGGGTCAAACAAGTCAAGCATGGAAGAAAAGCGTAGCTCGGATGCAAGGTAAGTGAAACTTACATAATAGTGTAGATTGCTTGTTCATTCTATACGTTATAGATGTAATAATGCTAATATTGAAAATAAGGATTTCCGACGTGATTAATACGAGTCGGAACATATAAAGATGATAAAAACCATGGTTTATGGCAAAAAGGGCAAAACGGTAAATTAATTATGTAAAGACTAGGAAATTATGAATTTCCGTCAAAGTCACCTTGTAATATAACCTAATAATGAGAGAAAGGGTAAAATGGAAATTGGCCAAGTATTGACTAATGTAAACCGAAGCCTAAAGGGAACTGTTGGCGTAAGCCGAAACGGGTTGAAATTTCAAGAAAAGAAATTAAGAGAAAGTGGGATTCGGTAATGAAATCCGGGACGGGATGGATGTATGAATTAGAAGTCAAAAACCATGTTTTTGATTTAATAGGCAACGTTGGGCATATAGGCCGAACGGGTCAAATAGTGGTGATAACACTATTTGACAATATCGACTAATGCGATTGTCAAGTCTTGTGTTAACAGGAGCGATTAGCGGTTCAGTTAATTTCGCCCACACTAAATGTGATAATAAAAGCAAGGTATAAATTTGGGTCTATATGTTGACCCTAGCCAGGTACGTATGCATACGATTATAGTTAACATACAAACTTGGTCAAATATGTAGTGAAAGCCCCTCGTAGTAAATGAGGGGCTAATGTCGACTAAAATGCCCTTGAAGGGTAAATTGAGCAAACAACTTTTAAAGGTTGTTTAGGAACTTATCTTACGATCTTGTAACCTTTAGACGCGTGTAAAAATAGTAGATATAAACTATCAAGGGTTAAATGCCTAAAAATACGTGTTATTGCAAAATAGCATATTTGAGGGGTAAGACTCGGGATAGATAGTCTATTACATTATACTCACCCCATTCATAGTTGTGGTGGGGAAACTAATCAAAGTAAAAGGGCGGGATTATGAGGCATAGAAGAAATGAGCGAAATTAGGCTTAAAAGGACATAAATGTCCTTAACGGGTCAAAATAAGCACTTGAGCATAAACGGGTTTAGAATGTGTAATAACCCATGAATTGAGCCTTGTACAATAGGATACAATTACAATGTTATGTTTACAAAAGAAAAAGGGGCAGCAGACAGGTTGTTAGACGAAATCATAAACGGGTCAAAAGTTGGTAAAAAGGGTAATAGGCCGAAGAGTTTAAAGTCTTAATTTTTGATAATCCGGATGCTGGATTTTAACTCCAAATGATGGGGGATCAAGTTACAAGTACGTAGGAAGAAACGGTAGGTCAAACAGATAAGCGGTTTGAAAGACACGAAAGATTTCGTGTCAAATTACGGCAAAATGGAAAGGCTGAACCCAGTGCCCACCGTAAATTACGGTCCCACCGTAATTTACGGTGGAGATGATTCGTTTACGGTGAAGGTCTACTGTTTTATGGTAGAAAACCTTGAACCCAGGTGCCACCGTAAATTACGGTCCCACCGTAATTTACGGTGGAGATATTTTTCATATATTTTGTTTTTCATTTAAAAATCAATTGTTTCCCGGACATCGTTCGGACATGATTTAAACCCCGTATGACTAAAGCATTTCATGTTTATGAAATGTAGGTACACCTTGGATGCCGGAAGACGATCAAGCTCAGCGAAGAACCGAACACGATAATGATATACGCTTCCGCACTTTGCTACGTTGTAATTTTTTTTAAACAACAAATTCGATCACGTTATGTAGAATAACTTATGATTTATAAAAGTTTTAATAAACCCGAATTTTTGTAATATGTGTTGTCTTAGTTACACACTAATTGTTGGTAATTACATACAAAACCGTTAATTAGTAACCAGGGTGTTACAAGTTGGTATCAGAGCCTTGGTTTAAGAGATTCGAGTATGGTGGGGAGGAACCATGCTTGGACTTAAACCTTATGCTCTTGATAAGGAATAGTGTTCGGTTCGAGGCTTGATCGCAAATCCGGTAAGTACGCGTATGTTAATAGTTTTGTATGCTAAGTTGTTGTAAATAACACATAGGGCTATCGTGTAAAGCATGTTACCCCAATTAAACGATAGATGTGGTTGGCGAAAATACGCGCGTTGACGCGTATAGTAGAAAAAGCCTTGTATTATAATACGGGCGATTATTAAAGCTGACGTTACTAACTTTTGTGAATGTTATAATAAAAGGACACTCGCGTTTGAAGACGACGAGAGTCAAACAAATTGCGGATATGATGATGAAACGGTCCGAAGTATACAAGAGGAGCATGCTCACTAAGGACTAAATCGCGCAACGACCGCGAGCAAGGTTATTGGCAAAGAGAGCCTGTTAAAGCAAGCTTTATCAGGTGCACACTTTTAAATTTAAATGCACAAGTAGTAATATGCAACAAACACGTAAGTAATGACGGTTGCATACATATACGATAGAACTTGGAAAACCTGATTTCCAAGAAAAATTTAATAGAAAATGTGTTATTCACGACGATGAATAACAAATGAGTAACAAGATTTGTTCACATGGAGACTTGGATTGGGGTAATTATCCAAGTGGAAAACTCTTAATTCGATGCTATTGAGAAAAGTAGCAATCACGTAAACAAATGTGATTATATATATTAGTTTGATAAAAAAAAAAAAAAAGAGAGGAACATTGTATATGTTTAGGAATGAAACCTATAAATCTAATAATTGTTAAATAGTAACTGAATAAATGGTTGCCAATGAAAGTCAAGAATATAGAAAGATTAGAGGTGTCACTTACATGGGGTGTAGTGCGGAAATTATGAAAAGGTCATGTGCGTCATGTGTTGATCGCTTACTCTGGCCAAGTAAGTAGTGAACACATGATGATATGAACTTTTTATGATGGACATACTTACATTCGATGTAGTAGGGACGGGGTGAATGGGACTGGCATAAAAAGTACCCAAATGAATTAGATAAGCAAAATACTTGATTATCATGTAAACGCACAGCTGAGTGACAGAAGCGTATTATATTAGAAAAATGAGCCCGAGAGAAGGGGGCAAAGAAACATGTAAAATGATTAAGATATGCATTGGGAAGGAGTGTACTTACACTCGAACCCGGAAAATGCAAACATGTAGAATGATCAAGATATGCATTGGGAAGGAGTGTATTTACACTCGAACCCGGAAAATGCGAATACGTCTCTAAATGGGTCGTTTTTGTAAAACGCCAAATTCGAGAACAAAGTAGGAATATAAAGGCGAAAGGAAGTCATAATGCATACCGTAAAGGTTGCAATAATAACGACTTCGGTAGAACACCCGGTTGGTGGGTAAGGATTTAAACACATGCGTGAACCGAGAAACGGGAACTCGGATGGAAAGTTAAAAGACTCGGGTTTTGAGTCTTAACTAAAAGACGACAAAATAATGTAAATAGAAATTTTGAATAAATCATGTTCAGCCATTTCAAAGCTGAACAGGTCAAACAAAGACTGAAGTTTGGCATTCGTAAGCGATGAATGTTCACACGAACAAGTCAAACAAATTTAATAAAGGATGACACTTGCTAAATTAAGTAAGTGCGAATCGAATAAATTAAAGTGCAAAATATTAATAAACCTATGTAAAGGAGTTAAAGGCGTTAAAAACACTGAAATAAAAGAACCCGGGTAATGGGACGTAAGGAAGTACAGGTAAGAACCGGGTAACGGTAAGTGTATGGAAAACCTACGTGTAATTGACGTTAGAAGTCGAGAAGTCGGAAAGATGATTCGAAAGAAAACAATGTAGCCTTAGACTACGGTCAAGGTCAAATGAAATCCAAAAAGTAAAAAGATAAATAATTATAAACATAAAAAAAAGGGATGCCTTAACTCCATATGCGTATATAAACGTATACACATTTGAATAAAGACTAGAATAAAAGATGATCTACGGGATCATCATAACCTACGGGATGTTAATTAGGGTAAAGGTCTACGGAGCCAAAATGACCCACGGGACACGAATTGAAGCAAAGGGGTCATAAAGGCCTCGTCTTAAAAAGGTGAAAAATCTAAAGAAATAAGCCTACGAGGCTGAGTGAAAGAACCTACGGGTCAATAACGTGAAGTGAGGAAAATGGTTAAACTTCTCGTGTAAAATAAATAACGGAAGGTAAAAGTAGTATAAAAGCGAGGGGTTTCGCTAACTTAACTAAGTGAGTTAAAAGCTAAGGGATCGAGAAAGGCCTGGTTAACAAAAGTGAGGGATTTCACTAAAACATCTAAACGGACAGAAATATTACCGAAAAGACAACGGAAAGAAATGAAATTTCAGATGAAAAGTCCTGGAAATGAGTAAAAGATGTAAGACAAGGAGAAAAAGGGAAAGCTAAACAAGAATTTAGTTTTAGTAAGAAATAATGTTTTAACAAATATGGATATTACGAGAGAGATTAGAAAATAGTTAACATCAAAGAGCATGGGTCTCGACATTGATAGGTGCGAGACAATACATTCGAAAAGAGAAGCATGATGAAGAAACGTTAATATAAATTAAACATGACGTGACACGATCGCGATCAAGAAATGTAATGTGAAGTAGAATCACATTATAACCAAGCAAGCGGTAAAAAGGAACTGGACAAATAAGTCTAGTTAGTGAAACCGGTTAAGGTCAGCAATTCAAGTTAAGAAAATTTGCTTCGCTTGTAAACGGTAAATTCGGTATAACTAAACCGAATAAATAAAATTGAAAATAAAAGGAATTGTTGCTAGAGTGAAAGATTTCACTAGAGACCTTTAAACGGGTCAAAGTAATGGATTCATAAGGAATTCAATAATATATAAAAGCGATGGAAATCGCTAAGTTAACTAAACTAGTAGAAATAACGGAATTACGTTATTTCGAAGTTACACTATGTCGTATGAGATATGAAGACAATTAGTAACTAAAAGATGTTACCGTACTTTTCGGGTAATACTAACGATTGGTTAAGAAGTATAGGTAATGTTTAAAAGACTCCTCGGCTCAAATACATTGAGTTTAAACCCAATGAATTATGTAAGAACAGGTTTCGAGGACGAAACCTCTCTAAGGGGGGTAGACTTGTAACACCCCAAAAACGGGTTTGGTAATCAAACTCCGTTAATACTAAAAGACGGGTAAAGTACCGTTAGTAGCAAAAATAACCAAGTAAATATTTGGATTAAAATAAGAAATCCTAACATTAAATACAAGTGAATCAAAGTTTCAAGTGATTGAATTTAAAAGAGCCCGAGTTAACGGGACTTAAAATAAAACGGTTATGACTTCCCGGAACCCACTAAGTAACTAGGAATATCAACCTAGTTAGTTAAGTGTTGTAAAAACAATAAAAGAAACATAAAATAGATAACCCTTTTATAAACTATGAAACTAGAGGGACTAAACATGGGCAAATGTAATAAAGTTTGGATTAAATCAAACTTAACTCAACAAAAACACACACGTACGTGTGTTCCTGCGATTTCCACAGAGCTTCTAGAGCTCAAACCCTAAACTCCAAGAATTCACCAAATTGAAAGGGGAAATCAAGCCTAAATCGAAATCCAAGCATAGATTATTGATCCTCATCACAAGAGGATTACAAGGTATGTAAAATTTCATAAAAACTCTCAACTTGAAATTCTCATGTAATTGGGAAAATCTGAAATTATAGTTGCATGTATGTCATATGATGATCTAGGAACAACTATAGTGTCTAGGGAGAAACCCTAGACAAATACAAGTTGAAAATCATGTGAAATTGTAGTGAAACCTATGAACACCATTGTAGGTGATTGATGGTTTATGTGAAATTTGATGAACACTAGGAAATAGAGTGTTGATCTAGTATAATGTGACAATTTGAAGTGATTTCAGAAATTATGGAAGTTAACACTTTGTGAGATGGTTGATTTATGTGAAATTTGGGGTAAGAGATAAGCTAGAGACATGATAAATAAACATGTAAAATTCTGCCCTTAAGGTGTTTGTTGAAATGCCTCAAAGAAGGCTCGAAACTAGAATTTTTGTAGTTAAAACACCTAGTTGTGATGTTTCGACTATTATGCAAAAAGTGATTAAAGAGAGTTCTAAATGTGTTAAACGCGATTAGAACTTTGGTTAAAACGGAGGTCTAAAGATAACGCCTACCGAGTAGTTAAAGAGTGCTAAAACTAGTTGATAACTAGAAAATGCAAATTAGTATACTAATGGGCACTTGACTGTTAAAAAGGGTCAAACTGACCTATAATACGATAAATAGCAATTTTGATATGAAATGCATAAGGTGGAATAATCGTATTAGAGTATGATTAAACTAACCACCTTGAAAATGATGATGATAGTTTGACGCGTAACAAGCTAGATGGAAGCTTGGAGTGAAAGCGGGTCAAACAAGTCAAGCATGGAAGAAAAGCGTAGCTCGGATGCAAGGTAAGTGAAACTTACATAATAGTGTAGATTGCTTGTTCATTCTATACGTTATAGATGTAATAATGCTAATATTGAAAATAAGGATTTCCGACGTGATTAATACGAGTCGGAACATATAAAGATGATAAAAACCATGGTTTATGGCAAAAAGGGCAAAACGGTAAATTAATTATGTAAAGACTAGGAAATTATGAATTTCCGTCAAAGTCACCTTGTAATATAACCTAATAATGAGAGAAAGGGTAAAATGGAAATTGGTCAAGTATTGACTAATGTAAACCGAAGCCTAAAGGGAACTGTTGGCGTAAGCCGAAACGGGTTGAAATTTCAAGAAAAGAAATTAAGAGAAAGTGGGATTCGGTAATGAAATCCGGGACGGGATGGATGTATGAATTAGAAGTCAAAAACCATGTTTTTGATTTAATAGGCAACGTTGGGCATATAGGCCGAACGGGTCAAATAGTGGTGATAACACTATTTGACAATATCGACTAATGCGATTGTCAAGTCTTGTGTTAACAGGAGCGATTAGCGGTTCAGTTAATTTCGCCCACACTAAATGTGATAATAAAAGCAAGGTATAAATTTGGGTCTATATGTTGACCCTAGCCAGGTACGTATGCATACGATTATAGTTAACATACAAACTTGGTCAAATATGTAGTGAAAGCCCCTCGTAGTAAATGAGGGGCTAATGTCGACTAAAATGCCCTTGAAGGGTAAATTGAGCAAACAACTTTTAAAGGTTGTTTAGGAACTTATCTTACGATCTTGTAACCTTTAGACGCGTGTAAAAATAGTAGATATAAACTATCAAGGGTTAAATGCCTAAAAATACGTGTTATTGCAAAATAGCATATTTGAGGGGTAAGACTCGGGATAGATAGTCTATTACATTATACTCACCCCATTCATAGTTGTGGTGGGGAAACTAATCAAAGTAAAAGGGCGGGATTATGAGGCATAGAAGAAATGAGCGAAATTAGGCTTAAAAGGACATAAATGTCCTTAACGGGTCAAAATAAGCACTTGAGCATAAACGGGTTTAGAATGTGTAATAACCCATGAATTGAGCCTTGTACAATAGGATACAATTACAATGTTATGTTTACAAAAGAAAAAGGGGCAGCAGACAGGTTGTTAGACGAAATCATAAACGGGTCAAAAGTTGGTAAAAAGGGTAATAGGCCGAAGAGTTTAAAGTCTTAATTTTTGATAATCCGGATGCTGGATTTTAACTCCAAATGATGGGGGATCAAGTTACAAGTACGTAGGAAGAAACGGTAGGTCAAACAGATAAGCGGTTTGAAAGACACGAAAGATTTCGTGTCAAATTACGGCAAAATGGAAAGGCTGAACCCAGTGCCCACCGTAAATTACGGTCCCACCGTAATTTACGGTGGAGATGATTCGTTTACGGTGAAGGTCTACTGTTTTATGGTAGAAAACCTTGAACCCAGGTGCCACCGTAAATTACGGTCCCACCGTAATTTACGGTGGAGATATTTTTCATATATTTTGTTTTTCATTTAAAAATCAATTGTTTCCCGGACATCGTTCGGACATGATTTAAACCCCGTATGACTAAAGCATTTCATGTTTATGAAATGTAGGTACACCTTGGATGCCGGAAGACGATCAAGCTCAGCGAAGAACCGAACACGATAATGATATACGCTTCCGCACTTTGCTACGTTGTAATTTTTTTTAAACAACAAATTCGATCACGTTATGTAGAATAACTTATGATTTATAAAAGTTTTAATAAACCCGAATTTTTGTAATATGTGTTGTCTTAGTTACACACTAATTGTTGGTAATTACATACAAAACCGTTAATTAGTAACCAGGGTGTTACATTATTGTCCATGTTTTTCTAACCTGCAACTTTTGAACTATTTTTTTATTAACATGCGTTTTCATAATTTATAACATGCGTGATTATTTTAAAAGACCGTACCTTCTTATTTTTGTTAGAGGCTTCACGCGCAACAGCATCCCAGTTGACCCCCGTTAGTTGAAGCGGAGTGCTGCAATACTCTATGAGTTGTTGCATTTGTGTTATGATGCCCATAACTAGATTCAACTCTGATATATTATTAATTTCATAGTTTTCCTCAAACAAATCAGAAGTAGATGGTATGTAACACTCATCAGTGAAAACAATTACAAGCAAACATGGAGTAGCATCGGATTGCTTGATGAAGTCATCAACTCTCCTCCATCAGACTTCAAGAACAACGCAAGAGAGTTTATCACACAACCCCTGAAACAGGATCAGAAGATCTGCGACATGCTAGCCGATCTGCAAAACAAAAGAAAGAACGAAATCGCGTGGAAGAAGGCGAGAGTCGTCGAAATCCTAGGAAGTGTTAACTGTAGCGTGTAATATTTTATGCATATTCTTAAATTTGGATGTTTAATATTTCTTTATATTTAATAAAATCAATATCCATATTAACATATTCTTAAATTTGAGTGTTAAGAAAAATTATCAACACTTGTTTCTTCATAATCAATTTAAATAAGTATAACTACAATAAAAAATAACCTACAAAGCTAATATGCAACTAACTATCAACAAATAAAGTAAAACAAACACTAAGCACCCTGTGCAACTCAAAGATAAAACAAAACTTAAACTCTAGGTCAAAACATAGAACATCATAAATCAACTGTAAAAAAAAACAAAAAAAACAAAAAAACAAAAATCATACCTCATCACTATGTGATCGACTGCTTTCATCTAGCTTCGGATCTTTAGCACCCATTTGAACATCTGTTCAATCAATTTTAGGTTTTAATCAGCGTCTGGTGTGAATTGTGATGATATTTGGAGATGATTTAGGGTTTAATGGACGTATGAGTAGAACAATGAGTTGGGAGCTCTGGATTTGAGAGAGAAAGATAGATTGAAAGTATGGTTTGAATTTTGAATGTGGAACCAGAATCATGTATCAGTGTTATATATGTATCAGAAAGTATGGTTTGAATTTTGAATCTCGAGCCAGAATTTTGAATGTGACAGAGGTTTTAATTGAGCCCATTCTCTAATTTGTATTTTAAAAGATTTTAAATTAAGGTGCTGTTTGTTTTTTGGCCAGAAGTACTTCTGGCCACTTATGTCTGCGCCGCGCAGACGCGGGTAGACGTTTGGATGCTGCAGATTGTTTGTTTTCTCGCAGACCTTTCATTAAAAAAGGTCTGCGAGACCTCTTCACCACGCAGACAATGACCCATGTCTTCTTGGAACCTCTTCACCACGCAGACCTCTTCTTCCCTGCCAACCTCTCCACCACCACATCCCTGCCACCACCGCTACCACCTCCACCACCACATCCCTGCCACCACCGCCACCACCACATCCCTGCCACAACCACCGTCACCAACACCCACCTGCCATCACACCCCACCTGCAACCACCTCCACCTCCGCCACCATCTCCATCTCCACCTCCAACTTCCTCTGCCACCACCATCTCCACTCCGCCACCACCTCTGCTCCACCTCCACTCCGCCACCACCTCTGCTCCACCTCCACTCCGCCACCACCTCCGACATCATCATCAACATCACAAACAAAACCCCCAAATCGAAAACCCTCATCATCATCAACATCGATCGCAAACAAAACCCTAAATCGAAAACCCTCATCATCATCATCATCATCATCATCATCGACATCTGGAACGAAGAGAGAGAGAGACCGTAGAGAGAGAGGGGGCGGCGGTGGTGGTGGGTTTTGATGGCAGTGGTCGATCTGCATCATCATCATCATCGATCTGTGGTGTAATGGTGACGGTGGTGGCTGTGGTGCAGTGGTGACGGTGGTGAAGTGGTGGCGGTGGTGAAGTGGTGGCGGTGGTGACGGTGGTGGCGGTGGTGAAGTGGTGGCGGTGGTGAAGTGAAAGCAGAGAGAATAGTCTGGTGTGTGTTGTGTGTGTAATGTGTGTGAAGAGGTTTATGTATAAAAAAAAACCCTCTTCTCCTTGCAGACTGCAGACATTTGGTCCACCTCTTCTCCTGCAGATACCTACAGATGTGGTCCGCAGACTGAAGACCTTTTCCCGCAGAAAAAACAAACAGCACCTAAGATTTATGATGCAATAATAACATTAAATAAGCATTGTTGAGCAGCCTTTCTGATTGCTACGTCAGCATTGTGATAGATATTTGTGGAAACACAAATATTTGTGGAAAGTATAGATTTTTTCTTTTTATATAGAAAGTAAAGATATTTGTGGAAACACATTTATAGCTAGATGAGAATAATTAATAAACATAGTGGGAAACCGTTTTGAGAGGATCACTATTCGGAGAAAGGGACCCTAAATATGATAAAAGAAATATATATTAAAAGTGAAAGGTGTAGAATAGTTTAGGGGCCATACATGTAAAATCCAAGGTCCACAGGCGCTTTTTTAGTGGCGATTAGGCGAGAGAAGGTTGACAAGCATACAATAGTGGGACATATATACTTCTGAACCAATGTTACCAAACCGTCATATTTACTCAACTGTCAGAATAGCATACCTCTGTCACCATAAAGACAGTTACTCCGTACCTGCATTCAAGTGAAAATAATTATCATTATGATATTCTTTACACGACCATGTTAAAGATTTAAGAGTAAATTGCCATTTTAGTTCCTAAGGTTTATCTAGATTTATCATTTTAGTTAATTTTTTTTTCTTCTCAGTGTCTCTAACTTTTCTCTTTTGTTGCCATTTTGATCACATACCCTCACCCAATTACGCAAGCTGCGACAACCACAAACCTCCGATGCCCTTTGATACTCGCCGAACCCCAGACCTTCGAAAACCCTAATTGTCGTCGGTACTACGTTTTTTCGGTCGTCTGGAAGCTCGTTAGGTTTGCAAAACTAGGGTTTGGGTAATTCAGATGAAGAAGATGTTAAGAGTTGATGATGAAGAGGGAGAGGGTGATGGTCGGCATTGGAGGTGTGCCGGTGGTTAGGGAGGTGATGCTGGTGCTATGTCGGTGGTTGCTTTGTTATTTAAAGAGTAAATTGCCATTTTACTGTGATAAAAAGAATGGATCAATATGGCAAGTAGAAAGATTTGCTCAAGATTTAATTAAAAAAAAAATTAGAAGCATTTTTTTAATTTTATAAGTTTAATAAAATAAAAACATATCTAGATAAATCACAAGTGAAAAGCTCCCATATAGATCCTGATACATCCGAGTCAAATATAACCTGTTGAATCCAGATTGTGTAGAGAAGTTTAATAAATCATATGTATAGGTTCTCACAAAATGCATCGTAGTGTGACTACAATCAAATTAGAAGCGTCAATATCAAGTTCGTTATACCCTTAAGGGGCTCATATGTTATTGTCGATGACAGATAACAATACCTAGTATAAACGTTAGTGAGTTCATGTAAGTTAGATTCGTTTAATATCTCTCGACACATACTTACTTTCCGGTGATAAACAAATACTTATTCTCAATCCGGAGGGTAGTCACATGGAGAATACCTTTCTTGTGGTGAGGCTAATGACTTTCTGATTTGTAGATCATGTTTTTGACTCCCAAACTAACATACTCCTAAATGTTTCATTTTGTACGTCCATAACGGGACTTGAACTGTCAGACAACTCTCATGTGGAAGTTAACGTCCTAATACAAACTAGTTTCGGGTCTTGCTTCTTCAACACACGAATAGTCTTACACGTATGCTTGTGAACACACAAACACATGCATGCGAACAAGAGTGAGTATACATAAATATAAATATATATATATATATATATATATATATATATATATATATATATATATATATATATATATATATATATAGAGAAAGTATAATGTACATCAGGGCTTAACCTACATTAACATACATGACAAAAAATATAACGTGCGTTATTATCATAGAACGTGCGTGATTATAGTCCCATGCGTGATTATGTGGTCCCATGTGTGATTATGTGGTCCCATGCGTGATTATACCCCTGATCCAACGGTTACCATTGTCTCCTACGTGATGTATGATAAGGCTTTTTGTATGTTAACCTTACTCTATATATATATATATATAGGGTAAGGTTATTGTAAAAAAAGTTAAAAGTGTGAGAAATATGAGAAATATTGTGGAGATGACATGTGTCCTAAATCTAAATTAATTTAAAAGGGTAAACAAGTAATTTATCATTAATTCAATTACTTAAAAACTTCCCATAACCGCCACCTTAATTATAGGAACTGGATTATTTTAAAAGATCTCTATAAACACCATTCAGCACATATATAACACCATACAGTAAAGTATATAACACCATTCAGTAAGTATATAACACCATTCAGTAAATATATAACACCATTCAATAAAGTATATAACACCATTCAGCAAGTATATAATACCATCCAGTAAGTATATAACACCATTCAGTAAGTATTAACACCATTCAACACATATATAACACCATACAATAAAGTATATAACACCATTCAACACATATATAACCCCATTCAATAATCATTACATCTCTGTATCATCTTCTCCATTGCCGCTCCGCCGCCGCTGTCGTGTAGAGGTGGCCAACGACCCGACACCACCTTGCTGGATGTCTTTTTGTTGCTCGTACCAAACAACCAGAAACCACCTTGTCGGAACCCCTGCACCTTCGGACACCCAAACCACCGCTGGAACGACACATCCACCGTCGCCGCAATCATCGGAAAACGAGAAGGGGGCGCTGTTCGAATTCTGGAAGGAGGGGCGCTGTTCGAATTCTGGAAGAAGGAGGAGGATGATTCAAATGAAGAAGAAAGAGAATTTGTAATTTTAGGGAATTGATTTACAGTTTCCTATTTTCATGTTGATGTAAAAGACACAATTGCCTATACAAAATTCAAATCAGTCCAAACTAATAAAAACATTTTACAATTTGGTCTCTTTTGATCTAAACCATTAGATCAAAAGATCTAATGGCTGAGATTCTTTCTCACCCTTCTCACACTTTTGGTCTTTTTTACAAGAACCTTTATCTATATATATATATATATATATATATATATATATATATATATATAGGGGAGGGCTATATAGAAAACCCTATATATATAGAAAACCCAACCTCCCGACATTTTTTTTTTGAAAAAAATAACACATGTAATATACATGTTTTTAAGAGTTTTGGGCCAAAAAAATCCAAAAAGCGCCGAAGGAATGATTTTTTTTTTTAAAAAAAAAAATCAGCAAGTTTCTGTCTTTTGTGCCTAACACATGTTAGGCAACCGGACATTGCTGGAATTTGTTTATTTTTTTTTAAAACATCCCTTCGGCGCTTTTTTGTTTTTTTTGGCCCAAAACACTTTAAAACATGTATATTACATGTGTTATTTTTTTCAAAAAAAAAAATGTCGGGAGGTTGGGTAAAAATGGGGGGAGATTTGAGTTTCCAGAGTTTTCTAAAAACTTAAGGGTTTTCTGTCTAGCCTTCCCTTATATATATATATATATATATATATATATATATATATATATGATACGTAATAAATTAGTTGATATTCACTTCATTACACACACATGCATGCCATACTCTTTGGACCTAAAGACAGTTACACCATACCTGCATTTAAGTGAAGGAGAAATTATGAATATTATTTAATTTCATTTGAACGAACATGTTTATATACATTTACTAAAAACTAATGTAAAGTTACGTCTATTTTTTTTAAATATGTTAGTCGATTACACACGTATACTTGCGAGCACACACACAAAGACGAGGGAACACATACTTGAAAATTCAGTTCGTTACATGCAAAATGCAGTGCACGAGTTTATGAACATTTTATTATAAACCTTGGCTTTAAATATAAAATTATTTAAGATTGATATATTTGAAGTTTTTCTTTTCGTATTCCCCAAACAAGCTTCAAATGAAATAAAATCAATTTCATTGTGAGACATACCAATCAAAGCAAGTAAAGTTTTAAAATTAACTAAAACAGGGGCTTGATTAATCCGCTAACATTTATTATATATATTAAATTCTGTAACTACAAACTAATCATTAAAACTATTTTCTAATAATAATAATAATTATTATTATTTCTTGTAACAAAAGAAAATAAAAATATGAAGATATATATTTGGTTGACTTTCTCCCCACTTGTTATTTATTTTAGCATTATTTTTATGTGGATTTAAGTTGTTCCTTTCCATACAAAATATTAACGCGGATTGTCAAATATGGGTTCATTGCAACCTTATAAATAGTGGTGTGCATAGGTCACCTTAGTTCGGTTTTTTACTATTAATTATAACTATAACTGTTAGTTTCGGTTACGGTGTCACGTCGTTCCTTGCCAAAGGGTTAGAAAAAAAGACATTGGGGACTCAGATGTTAAAAGTTTTCTTTTTGAGCTAAAAGGATAAAAGTGATATAACCACAGGGGCCAAAATCATAACTTACTAAAAAAAAATACCATACTTTAATTTAGTAAAAACCCTCTAATGTAAAACATAAATACATTATATAGACTTAACACTATAAGTTCAGTTCGGTTTCCGTTATATCAGTTAACCAAAGTTTCATAACCGTAGCCATAACCAATTGATCGGTTAAACAAAGTTTCATAACCATAACCATCGGTTATTAGTTATGACGGTTAATTTGGTCAACCCTACTTATAACTATACGAGTATTTTGCCAAGAATCCTTAAACGAGGGACTTTTTCGTTAATTCTTGAATAATACAGGGGGCTGTAGTTAGCGGGTCTTCCCTCATTTCTGTTAAACCGACGTCCTTCCCTTCAAAGAGAGAGATACAAGGTGTGTATATATATGGGTTGTATATATGTATATGTATGAGAGAGAGAGAGAGAGAGAGAGAGAGAGAACAAACAAAGCAAAGGGATAAAGAAAGGTACAAACTAGAACAAGTACAGGGCACCTCTTTATATATTCTCTCTCCATTTCCCTCTGTTCTTCAAAGCTAAAATTATTTCAAATTATTTTGTGTTATCGAATTCGGGCTCGGGTTTATCTTCATGAGTTCGATCGAATGAACTGTGTTCGTCGATTCACAACATGAAAGAAACACTTATTATGAAGAACAAAGGAGATCAAAAAGCTTCAAGAAATGTTATATCGCAAAAATGGACACTTCTCTTATGTATTAGCAGTTTTTGTGCTGGATTACTCTTCACCAATAGGTATGTATTTATATATAGAGAGAGAGATACATGATCTTCATTGTTTTCTTACAAACTTTTGAGTTTGATCATATGCTTTTCCTTGTTTGTTAATTAAAAGATGCATACAGATTAAATATTGTCGTGTTATGAATTTACATCGAGATAATAAGCTGCGTTGCTACCCTTTTTTGAATAGCAAAACTAAGTCTTTTAAAAACTACGTCCATAGATCTCGCGGTCATAACATAATCTGGTATCGGTGATGGTTGCCAGAAAAAAAAAAAAAAATCATGAACTTCCATTATTTGGTTATTTTTTTTATGATATATTCTTTACATGAACCCCATTCTTTTTACCAAGTTTTTTTTACGGACTTTACATGATTGACGGTTCTGTGAGTTTTTCGGTAGCAGATTCTCATGGTTATTTAGAAAATATAAAATTCATGGACTTTCCTTATTTAGTGGTTTTTTTTTTTTTTTTTTTTTTTTTTTGTGATATATTCTTTACATGAGCTCCATGCTTTGTAACAAATTTGCAGATCTAATTTATGATGTCTTGTACTGTTGCTTGTGACAGTATATTTTATAACTGGTTTCTGGAATATGATCATTATATGTACTTGGTTCTAAGCATTAATATCTTTTTAGGAAATAAATATAAAAAAACAAATGGGCAGTTGGTATACTCATAATTGTTTTTCTGGTAGTTCTACCTAGAATAAATCCTAGTACTTTAAAATTTACAAAATATGTTGGATTTATAAGTTTCAAGAAAATGGTGTGTTACAGAATGTGGCCAGTTTCTGACTCTAAACTTATTACAAGACCAACTTCTCTAGAATCTGAAGGCCTAAAGTTGGTATCAGAAGGTTGTGATCTAAGAAAGGTATGTTTTTTTTTTTTTTTTTTTTATTCATGGTTGATTTTATAAACGTGATTGTGTTCGGTTAATACAGTTACATATGAAGAATGTCAAACGCGATCCGAAACAAATATTTGGGGAAGTATCCAAGACTCATCAGGCTATACAGTGAGTTTTATCTGCTTCTATATTAAGTTTTTTAGATTGTTTATTTAACAATTTATATGTTTATTATTGCTGCTGTTCAAAAATAATAATAATATGTTTACTATTTTTTTTTCAAAGAAAATTAGATATGAATTTTTGAGCATTTTTTCTGTGAAGATTATTTATTTGTATATAATTTTATATTTAATCTATTAATTATAGGACATTAGACAAAACGATATCAAGCTTAGAGATGGAATTAGCTGCAGCTAGGTCCATCCAAGAATCGATTGTGAACGGATCTCCAATATCAGGAGAAGATGCAACGACATCGTCTGAAAAGAGAAAGTATTTGATGGTTGTTGGAATTAATACTGCGTTCAGTAGTCGTAAAAGAAGAGATTCAGTACGCGCTACTTGGATGCCTCAAGGTTTGTAAGAACGCGCAGTCGGTTGGGTTTATGTTTTATCTCTAACGAGCAGAAAAAAATTTTGCTCAAATGAAAAATAGTCAAAATTCATCCAAATTTGTGAATGTAACGTTTATAAGTAATATTATTTTTATACCCATATTTGACTCACCACCTATTTAAAGTATACAAAACCTGACCCATAACAAAGTGTCTTCATTCTCTAACTTTATTGTCTTTCACTTGAATTATATAGGTGAAAAAAGGAAAAAATTAGAGGATGAGAAGGGCATTATAATGCGTTTTGTTATCGGCCACAGGTGTGTTTCTACTTTCTTATCACTTCTTTAACATTTATATTTTAAAATTTATATCAATTTTTTTTTGAAAGATTTATATCAATTTTTTTTTGAAAGATTTATATCAATTTTTATAACCTTACAAGATTAAAATGTGTTTTTTTTTTTTTTTTTTTTTTTTTTTTTTGTTTTGTATTGGTATTTTAACTAGATTAAATGATATTTAGGTTATAGCAATAATGGAAAAAGTGAAGTTACCTCAAATACATCAATATCAAGTGAACTTTTGCTAAAAATAAAGCATATGATAACATAAACTTTTCAGGATTTCATGTGACCACACTTTTATGTTGTTAATCATTTGGGCTTCCACCTTTAAAGTTTATTAGATCTTTATATTCTTAACTAAATAACCATGTTTTGTCTCTAAGACCATGTTTGGGCTTGAGAGATCTAAAACAATTATATTTCTTCTATTATGGGTTGAGTTATGTTAAAAAGGAGATTAGCCTAAAATGTATAAAATAAGAATTAACATATAACGTTTTAATTTTTTTTTAGATACGGTGTATTGTTTCTGTTTCTAAACCACGATGTTTTGTTATTTTTTTTGCACGTGGTATTTTTGTTTAACACCATGTCTAAAAAAATATTTAAAACATCATGTCTAAATTTTAAAACACAATGCCGTAAATTCCTTTTTACACTTCTAAATTTTAAAGTTGCCTTTTTTTTCCCTAATTATTTAATGGTTTTCACTTGAAACCCCCATGTGTGTGTGAGATTAGGAGCAAATGAAAAGTATATAATAATATTAAAGAGTACTAGCGGCAGCAATGTAACACTTTTATAACATTGATGAAACCCCATATTTTTTAATAGAAGTTAGACACTCATTGAATAAAAAGTGCTATATTGAATACCATTTTATACAACTCTCATAGTTTACTATTTACTATTTGAAACTTGTTTTGTATTGAATGAATGAATACGTCCCTATATAAGCCATCATATAAAAGACTCATTATATAAGAATCATGAACTGAACTATTTCTAAATTCTATGATTTTTTTTCGACAGTGCGACGGTAGGGGGAATACTAGACCGCGCTATCGAAGCTGAAGACAGAAAGCATGGCGATTTCTTGAGACTGGTACGCCTTTTTTTCCTCTTTTTCTTTTTTGATTTTTATAATTTAGTTTGTTTGTTTGTTTGTTTTTTTTTTTTTTTGAAATTTTGATAATTAACTCTTAATGACTAAAACACAACCAGGACCATGTAGAGGGATACCTAGAATTGTCTGCAAAGACAAAAACATATTTTGCAACTGCTGTTAATATGTGGGATGCAGAATTTTACATCAAGGTTGATGATGATGTCCATGTAAACATAGGTAACTTTTACCTTTCCATAATCCAAATTAACTTTTGACTTTAATAATTTAAAACCAAAATTAAACATAGGTAATTTTGACCTGTTTTTGTATCTTGATTGTAGCCACACTAGGTCATACATTAGTTAGGCATAGGAAGAAGAAAAGGGTGTATATTGGATGCATGAAGTCTGGCCCGGTACTCGCACAAAAGTAAGCAAAATACTAATCTATAAATTGTTGAAAATAAATAAAAAATGTTGTGTTTTTAATAAATTTGTGATGAAACAGAGGAGTAAGGTACCACGAACCCGAATATTGGAAATTTGGTGAGAACGGAAACAAGTATTTTCGGCATGCCACAGGACAATTATATGCAATTTCGAAAGATTTGGCTACTTATATCTCATTAAATCAGTTAAGTTTCGCTAACAATAATTATATTTTTTTTTTTTTTTGAATAGCCAACGGATCTCATATTATAACAAACAAACCAAACACATTAGTTTTCCAGCCAGAAGCTGGACCAAACAAAATAGAAAAAAAACAGAATAAGCAAATAAAACTAGAGACGGACCGATTACAAATTTAAGTTAAAATCCCACCATTCCTGACGCGAGATCGTCCGATGTTTTGATCTATGCTTCACACCTTGAAAGGAGGCCTCTTTTATTTCTTCCACAATCGTTTGTACCACGCCTTGTCTTCCCGAAAATACCCGTTCGTTCCTTGTTTTCCACAGCATCCACAATGTCTGAATCACCGCAGCGTGTATCAGCTTCCGAATGTTCCGGCTTCTTTGTACTTCGATTATTTCAGCAAGTGTTTCTTTTAAATTCAGCTCCGGATTCACCATTGGAATTCTCAACCATTTTGAAATCATTTCCCAAACCCTTTTAGCGAAGTTGCATTCAATGAGAATATGGTGTGCCGATTCATCAGCCGCTCCACATGTTTTACATGTCACATTAGGAAAGTTCATACCTCTATTCCGCAACGCCAGCAACGTCGGAATTTTTTCGTCTACCGCTCTCCATACAAAAGTAGTACATTTACTTGTTACCCAGTTATTCCAACAGAACATGTATGGTGGCACGTTCAGATCCAAATTTTGACCCAGAGTTTGTTTTACATTTTTTACGCTAAATTCTTGATTCTCAAAATTTTTCCAGTACCATACGTCTCCTGTTTGTGACATTACCTGATTTTGCAATTGATTATTCAAACTTATCATATCTTGTTTCTCTTCGATACTAGCAGGTGCTCTTCCCCAACTCCAATTCCAAAGTTTCCCTCCGTTTACTATACTATAACATTCCATCACAGTTGCCATTTTCTTTGTAGATAGCTGAAATAAAAGAGGAAATTGATCTTTCAACGGTACATCTCCTGCCCAAATATCGATCCAGAATAGCGTTTTGTCTCCTATCCCGACTCTGCTCCTTATGTTTGTTGTAATATTAATATTGCTTTTCATGAAATCTTTGTCTATGTCACCGATACTCTTCCACACCCCTGGCAATGACTTTTTGAACGGAAACGGTTGAGCTTTCCTATTATTTGTATGCAGTGATTTTACGATTCTTACCCATAAATTCTCCGGTTCCATCTTCAATCTCCACCACCATTTTGATAGAAGAGCTAGATTCGTATCTTTAATGTTACCAATTCCGAGGCCGCCGAAGTCTTTTGCCGCCACTACCTTTTCCCATTTAACCCATCTTAGTTTATTATTTGCGCTACAGCCCCCCCATAAGAATTTTCTTCTGATTCCTTCCAGTATTCTAATAACTCCCTCCGGGCACTTGTAAAGGGATAGATAATAATTCGGGACGCAACCAAGGACTGCTTTTATGAGGACAACTCTCCCTGCAAAAGATAAAGTTTTTGCCTTCCAACTTGTTAATCTCTTGTTGAACATATCAATAACTTCCCTCCAGTTTGCAATTCTATTCATACTTGCTCCAACTTTTAACCCGAGATATACAAAAGGGAACTTGCCGACCTTACAGTTGAAAATTGATGCCATGTTTTGTACCTCTTCTTCGTTTATTCCCACCCCAAAAATCTGACTTTTACGTGGATTAACTTTGAGGCCCGATATGAGATAAAAAATGCGGAGGATCCTTTTGAGATTCTTCACATTGTTCCCTTCCCATTCACCAATGAATATAGAGTCGTCTGCATATAACATATGAGTTATACAGGGACCATTTCTAGGCAGTTTTACGCCCGAAAAAATATTACATTGTTTGGCCCTCTCCATCATCACATGTAGGCCTTCCATAGCCACAATAAAGAGGAATGGTGACAGAGGATCTCCTTGCCTTAAACCTCTCTTATAATGAAATTCTCCCGTTGGTGAACCATTCACCAAAATCGACCCCCTTCCTGCGAATAAAATACCCATTACCCAATTCCTCCATTTTGCTGGGAAACCCATGTGTGTAAGTACTGAAATTAAAAACTTCCAATTTAGTGTATCATATGCTTTCTCGATATCTGCCTTGAACACGAACAAATTCTTACCAGACTTCTTCGCCCAACCCACCACTTCATTTATTATTAAAGGTCCATCTATTATGTTTCTATCCGATATAAACGCCGACTGTACACTTGATACTACACACTTCAAAACCCCTTTCATTCTATTGGCCAAGACTTTTGAGATTATCTTATTTACCACACCAACTAAAGATATTGGTCTAAAATCAGAGAGGGTAATAGGATCATGTACCTTTGGAATGAGTGCGATAAACGAGGCGCTACACGAAGGGTGTATCGATCCATGTATGAAGAACTGATGCATAACCTCCATAATTAAACCTTTCAATTCCTCCCAATAAGTTTTAATCAACTTAAAAGTAATTCCATCCGGGCCCGGGGATTTGTTTATACCACAACTCCAGATCGCGTTCCTGACTTCGTCCAAGGAAAACGGACAAATTAATCCATCTGCTTCTGTCGAACTCAACTTTTTAAACCCCTCGGCTCCGATTCTCGGTCTAGAACACACGGGTTCCTTGAACTTGGTATGAAAGGCTGACAAGAATTGATTCTTTATCACCACCGGATCCGTTACCCACTCCCCATCTAACCAAAGCCCGCATATCTTATTCCTGGCGATGTGATTGTTTACTATTGTGTGGAAGAATGCTGTATTTTCATCACCCAATTCTACCCATCTCGATCTTGCCTTTTGTTGCATGTCGGCAGCCACTTTATCGTTCCATTCTTTGATCTTTCTCTTGCATTCGTGCCAAGTAGATAATTCGGATTCTGTTAGCTGTCTATTCTCCACCTCATCGTCTAATAGTTTAAGTGAGTTCCGTGCTTCGATTAAATCTCTTTCTTCTTCATCTTTTTTATTCTTACGCCATAACTTGATTTCTTCTTTTATTGCCTTGAGTTTCTCTGCCAATACCTCATCTTTGAACCTCGATTCACAAATTCTACCCAATCCCCTTTTTATTACCTCATCGAAACCTTCAATGCCGAACCAACTGTTGAATAATCTGAAAGGGGACGGCCCAAAACTATTGTTCACCGTTGTTAATACTAAGGGGCTGTGGTCCGAAATGTCTCTGTTAAGGGCTGTAAGAGAAGCATTTGGCCATTTCCCCATAAAATCCCCGCAAACCAGTACACGATCGATCTTACTTAGATTTTTTCCATCTCCTGATAAGAATGTGTACTTCATCCCCCCCATATTATATTCCATAAAACCCCCACTACTAATGAAACTGTTAAAATACATTGCTCCACTTATATCAAAATGTGAATTGAATCTTTCCTCTGGGAATCTTACCTCATTAAAGTCGCCGAGCATGATCCAACTACCATCGATCGAGTTTTTTGCTGTAAGTAACTCGTCCCACATCCTTCTTCTATTTGACTTTAAAGTTGATCCATAAATGTTAACAATAACTAAATCTTCTTCCTCTCCAGTGATACGGCCTTTTAGTATGATAAAATTCTGGTTCTTAATTTCCAATTCCTTTTTAAACATACAAGGATTCCACAACGACAATAACCCACCAGATCTTCCATCTGCGTCTACCTTAGAGTATTCGAAACCAGTATTATCCCAAAATTTTCTTATCTTATTCAGGGGTAAATCCCTAAATTGTGTCTCTTGAATTGCTAAAAACGACAAATTGTATTTAACGAGAATACCTCTGACTTTTGCGGCTTTGCCCGCCCCACCAGCACCTTTGATATTCATAGTCCCAAAATTCATTGGATCCTTGCATCCACCTGATCTTCTTCTATTGCTTTCTTCAAGATTGCTTCGTTGCCGGTCAAGTCGATACCAATCTTTAAACCAATGCCCAAAGTTGCTTCCACTTCGTCCTTTTCTATCTCTTTCGGAACCCCCTGAATTTCTACCGTTGGCGTTTCAGTCTCCTGATGTGTTTCAGTGTTATCCTCTATCTCCCAATCCGAATCATATTCATCTTCTAAACAGTCATCATTTACCTCGTAGTTATTGAACTCTTCCTCTGTTAATCTGGCTTTTCCTTTATACCTTCTTCTGTTTGTTCTACCCTTTTTAAGCAGGATCCTTCTTTTTGGTCTGGGTCTTGACTCATCAGATAAGTCAATGTTTAGGTCAGGTAATTTGTTCTTACCAACCTTCGATTGTGGTTTCAAATAATTGGTCCGGGCCTCAGCGAGACTGATTCTTTTTCTTTTTTTATGGGTCAAAGTTGAAGGCCCAATATTGTGATCCATATCTGGTCCATTGGGATTTCTATCTCCTACTATTGGGGTCCCAGACAGTTCTGTTGTCTTATTATCCTCACACGTCACCTCAGCTTCTACATTTAGCGGCGCATTAAATTCGTTTGCCTCGTCTCCCAAAAAGTCAGCTCCAACCTTTTCGTGTTCCTTTTCCAACTTCTCGTTTTCCACCGGAGAATTTTGTGGCCGTTCATTCTCCGGTACCGGAATTGTCGACTCTTCCGACTCTATTATTTCCGGCTGGTTAATTGCTTCTGTGTTGGTTGGTGTAGCCTGTTCCTCCTGCTCTTTTGTCGTGTTATCCTCATTAACCGACTCACTTATAAATTCCGGGAACCACAGGTGGTGGACTTCCGAAACCCAGACTTCATATACCAAATGTTTCCATCTAATCTTAATTTTTTCATTTATCTCGGCACCATGATTAACTATAATTCCGATCGTGTCATCATTAAAACACAGGTCCTTTTCATCTGCATCGGATTTCTTAATTACCTTCCCAAAGTATTCTCCGACAACGTTAAAGACTTCGTTAATCCAAAGCTGAAGTGGAATCCCTCTAATTCTAAGCCATGCAATTCTTTCATAGGGAATATATTCTCCATTCCAAGTTGTTAAGATCTTGAACCATAAATTCCATAATTCCATGTCTTTCTTCACAGATCCTTCCATCTCTTCTACCGAATCAAATATAATTAATAACTTCATGCCACCTAAATATCTTACCTGAGAATCTTTCAATCTTAACTTTTTCTTCATATTATTGACATCCCTCAGAGCTTCAATGCTTATAAGGTCTCCAATCACTGCTCTACCCCTCCATAATTTATAAGCTTGAGATTCATTTGTAAAGTTTAAGCTTCTGTCTTCCTCTTGCTGTGATTGCCTCCCTGCTACCACATCTGCCCATGACACTCCGTTACTCTTGTATACATTATTTGGTGCCACCGGTGCACCACTTGTGTTGACATGACCTTCTTCCTTTCTTATCCACTTTGTTTCCTGTTTCCTACTCTTTTTTTCTATCTTAACGAATCTGGCCACGTTGGCTCTAATCTTCCAGCCGTAAAAAGACATCTGGCATAACGCCTTTGTCATCTTCTCCACATCCTTTATCTTTATGAACCTTAGGAAACCAAAGCGGTTCCCCCTTTTGTCCCGTTTTCTAGCAATATAAGCGTCCACTACATGCCCATAGTTCATACATTCTATCCAAAGTTCGCTATCGGAGATATGTGGGTGTATATTCGAGACATAAAAAGTTATAGCTTTTTCTTTTCTCAGCTCCTCAACATAATCTTTGTTCTTTTCACCATCGGACCGGTTACCGGAATTTTCGATTTCTCCCTCCTCCCTTTCCATCATTACTAAGCAATCAAAACCTTTGATTCAAACTTTACTGTGGAAACCGAACAGTCAGCGAATGGAAGTAGCAAGAAAGAAAGATTAGGAAGAAAGGATAAGATCAAGATTCACAGAATCTGTGAATCGAAAGCAGCCTCCACGCAGATCCACTTAAACTGTTCACCGTCGAGCCGAAGCCGGGAAACCCAGGGGTCAGCGAATGGGTGCCAACAGAAAAGAGAACATGCGATGAAGGGGATCAACAATAATTATATTTATCTATTTTATTCTTTCATTATGTTGGTTTTTCTAAAATTGTGTTTAATTATTATTTCAGACACGTATTGCATAAGTACGCAAATGAGGACGTTTCTTTAGGATCTTGGTTTATTGGGCTTGATGTTGAACATATTGACGATCGAAGATTATGTTGTGGGACCCCGCCAGGTAAAGCTTCAAATTTTCTAGTACATACACAAACATAGGTGAGAAAATGGGCGGAGTTGGGTAATGGGTTCATGACTCCATGTTAAAATGAGTAAGTTTGGTGTGGGCCAAATATGATTTATAGTGTTATCATTTTCATACACAAGTTCATAGACTATAGTTTTTAAATTGTTTCGTTACAATCACCAGGGCAAATTACATAAGGATAGCAGGTAGACTATAGTTTTGAACGATTAAATCTCTAAAATTTATATCGTGCGTAAAAATGACTTTTTAATAAATATTTTTATCAGTGTATCAAAACACAAAATCAATTTTAATAAAGTAAAATTAAACACTAACAACACTTTCTGATTTTGGCTATCCATATTATGTCTTTTGTAGATTGTGAGTGGAAAGCACAGGCTGGAAACATATGTGTAGCATCATTTGACTGGACTTGTAGCGGGATTTGTCGGTCCGTTGACAGGATTAAGGAAGTCCATAGACGATGTGGCGAGGGCGAAAACGCTGTTTGGTCAGCCAAATTTTGAGATTACCGATTTGTTGCGTTTTCTTTCTAAATTTGGAAAGACTTTAAGATCAAGAAATTGAAAGCCAAAGCCAAGGTTTGTAAAGAATATGTATATTTTAACACCATTGGAGTGAAGAGGCCAATTGAAGAGATGCCCTGCTATGCAAGATTTCTTCAAAAATATTACAATTAGAGGAATGCAAGCAAAGCAAGAGGCTCTTGCTCTTTTTGCACATTTGTTTCTTTCTATTTTTGGTAATAATAGTTCACTTGGGCAGTTTTAAGGGTTCAAGTTGTAAGTGACAGTGGATTTTGGTTTTATAAAAATATACTAAAAATAAATTTTGAAATTTAAAATTATTTTCTTTATGTTACATAATACCTAAAGGGAAACAGTTAAAACATGTTTCAGTAAAAATGACTGTACTTTATATCTTAAACCGGTTAGCTTATTCTTTTTGGGAGCCTAAAACGGATCATAAACTCATGCCATTTTTTTAAAATAGTAATTTTTTTCTTAGAATCCTAACAGATGGAAATATGACGACATAGTTTTTGTATACGATTTGTAAAAATGCATAAAATCATACAATTCCAACAAAAAAATTCTAAAGATTAAGAGCCGAGGAAATAGGACAGAAGAGTAAGAATTGAATGTGAATCAATCGTAGTTAAACCCTAAAAAGTTTATGTCCCTTAAATTTGGGGACCCTAAGCTTCAACTTATCGCTCTTTTTTACAGTCGAGTCGCCTCTGATAACCCACCAACGTTTATGTCTATAGTTATAAATGTGGTTAACCCATTAATGTTTGTTTGTCCATATGTTTTTGTTAGTTTGCGAGTTCAAGTTGTAATCGGATTAGCTTATAGGCATCGACGTATGTATATAATGATGTTCCTCTCTAACATTGGAGGTTTTTAGTTCATAGTATGGATAGATGTATAGACATAAAAGTAAGATTAGAGAACGTGTGACTTGGATGTTTTTGAAAAAAACTCATATATGCCATATAAGACAACAATTAATTTTCTGTTGTTTTCTTATTTTAATTAGTATTTTAAACATGGTTTAGAAGACTAGTTAATTTAATAATAATAATAATAATAATAATAATAATAATAATAATAATAATAATAATAATAATAATAATAATAATAATAATAATAATAATAATAATAATAATAAAGGTTTCGAATCTGGACCATCAAATTATTGAGTATAAATTATTTGAAATTAACCTTTTATTATTTTATTATATCTTTTGAGGATTAAGGTCAATTTTATATGGCTTGTATGGAGAGGTGACCTACAACTACAAGGACCACGGACCTTAAATGATGTCTTGTAATTCTTGTGGTGTTGTGGATGCCTTATGACTTTGTTGGCTCAACTACAATTTAATAATGTAGACCATTCATACTATAAAAAAATTAGGTGTGGAAATTATAAAGAGAAATGAGAAAAAATCTAATTATAATTTATTTATACAGTAGTGACTATATGTGAAGATAATTTATCTTTAAGATACACAAACATGTCCATGGTATTATAGACTACTGACATCTTGAGGTGAGATAAAGTTTTGAAACCATTACGTTTTGGGTTCGATTCTCACAAGAGGGGTTTTCTCAAATTTGTTGGGGTTCTTTCTGAATTAGTGTATAAACATTATTGCCTAGTATAGATGGATATGATCGGGTGGTTCCTGTCACACCCCGACCGCGTTAAACAACGAAACCGCGGCGGAAACGTCGGGGAGTGGAGCAACAGAATTATTGTTTCACAACCGTAGATTCAAAAGTTTCGTTTTATTAAATATTAAACATTAATATTGTCTTAAAGTTAAAACAAACAAGTTCACATCTCGTCTGTCATCGTTATTATGTCACTAAGGCCTTGTCCAGTCCTAAGTGAGCATGCATCCTACTTGTAATCAACAACATTCGACACCACCTGAAACATATGTAAAAATAAAGTCAGCAAAGAAATGTCAGCGAGCACATAGGTTTCGTGTGAGTGTCAGATTTATGGCTCGTTTACATGTTAAAATAACTTGTACAACTTCGTTATTCGATATTAGAAAACCTTGTTTTGTAAAATGTTTGCATTGTAAAATGAATAACCAAGTCAAAACAGATCCGTTATAGTTTATAAAACTTCGATGCCATGAATCTTAACCCAAAACATTTGTTTATGTAAACCAAATCGTGAATCGTTCTCGTAATAAAACTCGTATGGTTTATATCGTTTAGTAAACATCTTGCGTGTCTCGTTTGAAAATCGTTCGTCCAAGTGAACTAAATAACGCCACGGAATATAATATGATAAAAACATTTATATATAAGAAGTACCAGCGGCGTATCTACCATACTTTTATCATATTACACCCGTCCCGTTATCTAAACACTAACAAAAAACCCATTGTTTAAATCGTGTAAATCGTTTAACTCGTTCTTGTTATAGACCATCGTTCATTTGTTTAAATCATTCAAATCGTTCCAAATCGTTCAAAATCATTCAAATCGTTCTCGTTTTAATTGTGAAAACTACTTTTGGTCGTCTCGTGGAATACATTCAAACCTTCGTAACTCGTCCATCGTTAAACTCATATTAACAAACCACCATAGGGTAAGTTAAAAATTAATAGGTTCAGTCGTTACCCACATAACCCCCACACATAACCATGGGTGCAGTCCGATAACGGGATTTGTCAGATCCTATGGTACCATAACCTAATACTGGCCGGCTTGATCAATGTTAATGAATGTCATTCGTTATGTAAATACGTCCCACAAGTTCGTTCACATTATCGAAATCGTTCTTGTTTAATATAAACCATAGTATTCGTTTTTGAAATCATCGTTTGAAAGCATCGAAATCATTTAACACATATGAATCACCCCAAAACAGTTGAAAACAGTAAAATAGGGGAACTATGTACTCACACTGAATTGCAAGTATCCTTGATCTAATGAACTTAACGAAGCTCAGGCAAAAGGAAATCAAGTAGTACCTAGTAATCGGATCGCTAGTTAATAAATAAACACCTAAATCGGGAGATCGGGTAGAATGAGGTCTCGTAAACCAAATGAGTTTTGGAACTCATGTGATATGGTTTAACAAAGCCTACATTCTAAATCGGAACCTATCCTATGTGCTTACGACCCATTACGACCCATTAAGGTAGCTTATGCTACTTTAACGCGTCGTTCGCGCAAATGCGCGTTCGAGACGCCTAACTAGTCCTATGACAAGTATTATATGCCCTAACATGTTTAAATATGTTGCATAATCAGTTTAGGTGACAAAAGTTAAGTTACATATGCTTAAAATCCAATTATGCATGAAAAGGGCATTTTGGTCATTTTCCTAAGGCATATAAACTACCTATCATACAACTAATTAAACTAATTGACCATAAGGTATAACCTCGGAAGGTTATTCCTTATTCAACTATGGTCACAAATATGCTTGGTCGGATCCTAACGATCGACCAAACGGGTCGGGTTCGAAAGTCTAAGCGGTTGTCAAGACCGCTTGACTTTACGACCCTAAACAAGCACTAGACTAAAAGTGACGAGTTAGACATGTTAAAACATGTTTAACTAAGTTAGAAAACAGGTTTTGATATCAAAACAAAGTGTTTTGATACCCAAAAGTAGTTTCGTTGCAAAATACGCATAAACACGTACTTTGACCGAAACTTTGACTCGTCACTTCTACTAATCGACGTGGTAATCAGTAGGTATAGTCAATGGGACTATAACCATCGTGATTACGCTCACGTTGCAAAGTTCGATTGAACTTTGACTTGACCAATTCGTGGTCAAAGCAGAAAGTCAAACACTGTTTGACTTTCATGCTTAAAAAGAAATAAAAGCATGAAAGAAACTTACAAAAGGTCTAAGCAATGAAGAATTTGATCCAAAATACTCAGGTATGAAGCTAAGGCTTCAACTTAGAGCAAATTCATACCAAATGTGTGAGAAATGAGTGAAGATCAAGTGGGTATTTATATATTTTCAAGAACCGTTAGGATCGTTTCTCGTAATTCGGGCTTTAACCTGGACCATACAAGTGTTGCCCATAGTTTATAATAAATGTGGAACTCAAAAACTATCAAATGGTATTCCAAAGCAGGGATCAAAACCATCAAAACTAGCTCAAATGACCAGATTCATTGTTTCTGTCTGACAGTAGGTCGCGCCCCGCGTAGATCCAAACAAGGTCTTACGCGCCTCGCCTAGACAGTTTCATAGAATGTCAGTTTTAGTCCCTCCAAGTCCAAAACTTTGATTTTGATGCATTTTTGACATGTTTAAGCCCTGTTAACCCCATTTCAAGGCTCAACAATGAAGGTAAAGCATAGGGAAAATGAAATATGCTCAAAAACATCTCGGTTGTCGGTTCGTTTGGTCGTACGGTCGCGTTATTCGGTTAATTACGACGAAAACTCGAACGGACGCGAAAACGATCCAAATTACGCGACGAATGGTATTTTTGCATTCCAATTACTAAAATAAAATATTTTAATGATTACAAAAATTTTGGGTGTCCGGATATGTTCAGAACGTAAGTTATGCGCGAAAATGCAAACTTATGCACTTTTTGACGCTTTTAGTCCCTATTGAACAAATAAGTTTATTTTCGCATACCAAATCCCTCAAAGCATATTTCTAAGCTATGTAAAGGATATTTAGGGTATGTTTAACTTATAATCAAGTTCCGGAATGTTCGTTACCATACGAATCGGCATAGTTTCGCAGCTTGACACAAATAGTCCCTACGATCGAATAAACTTGTTTTCGACACACCAAACCATCCAAAACTTATTTCTAAGTTATGTAAGGGTTATTTAAGGTGTGTTAATCCTATATCACTGTTCCGGAGTGTTTGTCGCGTTAAACTGATTACGTTTATGCATCAGTTTGCGTATAACTTTCCAGAAAACGATTTAAAGCTTGAAATCGAACTCGAATCAAAACGTAAAATCGTCAACACAAATACACACATAATAACACCAAAACAAATCGTTTTATTGATAATTGATATTGTTTTACATCGTACATTGTTTACAGAGCACAGTTGTCACAGTTCCGCTGGTGGCACGACGATACTCCAGTGGTCCGTCAGTGATCCAAATTTGCTGTAAAAAAATACACAAACCCAGTTCACTTCCTATTTAAAAATTTCCATTCTTTGATAAAATTTCATGCACTGGACAATTTTTTGGGTATTTCACAACATTTATGGTCACTCAAGAAAAATATACGAAGATAAAAAGAAAAGATGGCTATCAGCCTATCATAGTTATTTGAAGGAAATCTGCCAATTCAAGAAAACTAACTATTCCAAATTTGTTCACTTTACTATAAAAATATAAGAACATATTAATGGTTTTTTTTGTTCGTAATTTGGGAATGGAAAATCTAATTCATGGACCAAATAAAATGAATTTGGTGGCCAAAGATAGCCTGTGACATGTGACCTAAACTCATACCCACCAAATGTTAGTTGATGTGATAATTAAAAGAAAGATTTATACCCGCAATTATACCCACCAAAGGTTTATTTATTTATTTTTATTTCAACAAAAATCACTTGTTGCAGAAAAAAAAAATGTCGCATACAAAAATTTAAATCGTTGTAAACAAAATTTACATTAAGTCTAACTACCGACTCGACGATTTTTTTGTTCTTTTTTTTACAGATTTGTTTATAACCTTTTTATTTACGTTGTGCAAAAAATGGTGGCCCAACTCGCGTGGGAAGTAAGAGTTCTCATGGTTCTCACAACTCGTGATGGTTCTTAACTGAACCGAATATAGTTGAATATATCGTTGAGGCGTGCTTAATTTTATCTATGGTTCGATAATAAAAGTTTTGTTTGAACGACTGAACGAGTCTAATATAGTTGACTATTCTGGTTCTTTACCTAACGAACCAAACCGATAATGTTTGAATAACATTAGTACGGTCCCGTATAACGTTGGTTTATTTTGTTTTATAATTTATTCTTTTCGTATTTTAATACTAATATAATATAACTGTATAAAAATTCCGAATATACTGTTGCGATTCGATAAAGGTTCTAGACTTTTTTATTCTTTATCGTAACGAACCGAACAGTTCCCGACCAAGCAACATCGTTACCGGTACCGTATTCAGTTTTCTCTACGTGGCGGTGTAAAATTTCTTGAATACAGAGTAGTATACGCAATTGAATACTTTTTGGTATTGTAAGTTTTATCGAGTTTTTGTACCATACCGATATCATGGTGAGCCGAACTAATACTGACTAAACAACACCAGAACTGATATCGATATTTGTTTTTATGGTTTTTTATCGATATAAAGTACGTGTCGATTGATATACCGATCGTCGATATTTATTGGTATGATGAAACTGTTGAAAATAAACTATCCAGGTGCATTACCAAATTTTTTTATCAAGTTAAAGAACATCAAATTTTATGTCATGAATTGAAGTTGCATGATATGTTCAGTTAATGGAATTGTGGGGGATGTTAAAAATATCATGTGCATTATTTTACATCTCAATTCCATTGTTCTTGATTATTTTTCTAATGTTTATTTTTTATTTTTTGTTTCATGTTATTTGCTGAGTGTGAGAGTATTGGACTTGTTGCTGGACATCTGGACTTGTTGCTGGACACACATCCCATTACATCGCATATTGGGCTAATGACATTGGGCTTGCTGGGCTGTTTAAGTGGATTCGCATATATGAAGACATGAAGACTCCGGGTTACCCGGAGATTGTTATATCCGTTTTCTTTTTTTTTTTAACGGCCAACAAATTCAATCCTGAGCACTCTTGGAGCACCCACTGGACAAACGGAGTACTCCGAGAGTAACCCGAGTCCACCACCAATTCCAGGGAAAACCCGGTAACCCACCCGCCCGTGGGCACGACAGTGAAATTACCGGTAAAACCCGTTTGGCTCAAGGATCCAACTCAGGTTTCCCTGGGTCTCCTATCATTGCCCACCAGTGCCTCACTCTACACCAAGTAAGAGTCGAACCTGCATCTCTCAAGAGAAATGCAAGCTCTCTACCACTTGATCTAGAGCTGGATCGCATATAAGAATGTGCCTTGGGATCCTGAGCACACCTAACTGCGTATTGTTCTCTTTGTTTATTTTTTCTTATTCTCTCTTTTAGGTTCCTATTCTTGATCTAGGGTTTCAGTTGATTCATAAAATTTGTGAGTTTGTAACTCGTTAGATTGTGTTAATTAGAAGAGTTGCAGATCATCGTGTTGGTGATCTGCTTAGGTTGAGAATAGTGTTGTTGATTCATTTAGAGCGAGTTGTATCTTTTAATTACCCGGATGGTCCCTGTGGTTTCATGTTTTTTCACGTTTAGTCCCCACCTTTTGAAAATAGCAGATATGCTCCATATGGTTTGTCATTTTGTTACTCGGATAGTCCGTGGGTAGATATTAGTTAGTTTGGAAATAGCTGGTATGCTCCCTATGGTTTGTCATTTTGTTACTCAGATAGTCCCCAGAGTAAATGTCAGGGGGCTATCCGAGTAATAAAATGACAAACCATAGGGAGCATACCTGCTATTTTCAACAGGTGGGGACTAAACGTGAAAAAATGTGAAACCACAGGGACCATCCGGGCAATTAAGTCTTTGTATTATAAACATTCTGATTCGAAGTTTTGTTCTTGATTAATGATTATCATATTTTGACAGAAACAAACTTATTAGAATTGTAATTATATATAATAAAAGTGTGTTTGTTCGATGACGGATGAAAGTGTGTTAATACAAAAAATGTATTAACACCGAAATCCCCACCTCCACCGAAATCCCCATCACTTTCCACCCCTCCAACCGCCAATCCACCGCCGCTACTAAAATCCAATCAGCCTACCGATCCCACAAAATCCGAAACCTAACCCACAAGATCAAAACCGTCAACCACCAAGCCGATAAACTCCAACACCTAATCCAACAACAGGAAACAGTCGATGCAGTTCGAGCCAACAACAAAGAGAGAATCAAGATCAACGAGGCCTTAATGAAATTATTACTTGTCATCAGTTCATCTTCATTTGGTTTGTCTAGCTGAAATTTTTAAACTTCTTTGAGAAATCAGTGGTGGTGATTTGCACGCCAGGTGTTCGATGAAATGTCTTGAGGTTATTTCAGCTATTTTATCGACAAATTAACCATTGTACGTTGTGTGGGTCTTTCTTTTTCTTATTGACCATGGTGCGTAATGGTGTTCTTGGCACCTCTTCGGAGCCGAGTTCGTCTCTTGGGTTTTTGGCGTGCCCATTTAGTGGGTTCCATTGTTGTTCGGGTGGCCGGCAGGGGTCTAGAAGGGTTTTGCGGATGATTGGCCATTTGAAAAGTGACCATTTATCCTCTGAAACTCGTAAAGTTTCTTTGCGTGAAGCCCTTTCGTTTGACGGGAACCTCTTTCAGGCTACGGGAGTGGTTCTTAAGACAGTTGGGCAGTGGTTATGCGGGGAGTGTATGTCTTTGCACGGCCTATCGCGTTTTTGTCATCATGCTGATCGGGTGGTCAAATTTCAAGGGGACCGCGACTGTGCGGATAGCTACATAGTAGGGTTATGCCCACCGGTCCCCCCTGTTGAACCTGGTGAGAGTGGGGATATTGCCCTTGATGTGTCACTTTTGGATCGTGTTTTTAGCCTCCCTATGAAGACTGTCAAGAGCATCCCTTACAGTTGTCGGATGGCTTTCGCACAGGCTCTCGCCCTTTCCCTACGGGGGGTTTTGGCACATCCTCACTCTATTGAATCTTGGGTTAAGTTAATGGTGCTACCTCGCTGCACGCTCAAGGTTTTTAGACCTTCGTGTAGGCAGGAGCGTAAATCGGGGAATCGTAAATCTTTGCAGTGTTCTGCCATCCAGCGTGCGCTCTCGGTATGGGGGGATGGAGCTGGTTGTTGTGACCTTATTAGACATTTGTTCGCTGATCAAGGGAGCCCCTCTCCTGCTTCTGGCAAGGGTTTAGGTGGTGCTGCCCGGTCGGAGACCAGTGTAAATGTTAAGCAGTGTCTCCGAAAAGTGGCAGATGGACATTTCACGGCTGCTGTGAAAGTTCTCTCTTCTTCTGGGGTAGCCCCCTGTAATGGCGCTACCATGCAGGCTTTGCTTGATAAACATCCTGTTTTGCCTCCTCCCTTGTTGCCAGGCCCATTGTTCGCTGATCAATCATTGGTGGTAGATGTAGAGGATGTCTTAGGGGGTATTAAATCATTTCCGAAAGGGACCTCGTGTGGTAGAGACCGGTTACGGGCTCAGCATCTTCTTGATGCTCTGTGCGGAGAAGGATCTGTTGTTGCAGGTGGGGTTCTTCAAGCTATCATGGGGGTGGTTAATCTTTGGCTGGCTGGACGGTGTCCGGCTTCTCTGGCAGAATTTGTTGCCTCGGCCCCTTTAACCCCTCTTCTTAAGCCGGACAATGGGGTACGGCCGATCGCAGTTGGGGCTATTTGGAGACGGCTTGTCTCTAAGGTGGCAATGCGCCGTCTTAGGGAAGATATGGTTAACTACTTGAGGGACTTCCAATTTGGGGTTGGAATCCCCAATGGGGCAGAAGCGGTTCTCCATAGTGCAAATAGGTTTCTTGATTGCTATCATGCAGATGGATCGTTGGTCATGCTGACCATTGACTTTTCTAATGCGTTTAACCTGGTGGATAGGTCGGCAATGTTAAAGGAGGTGCATCGAGTTTGTCCGTCCCTATCCCCATGGGTGAATTTTTTGTATGGTCAACCTGCTAGGCTTTACGTAGAGGATAACTGCATTTGGTCTACCACCGGGGTTCAGCAGGGGGATCCGCTAGGACCTTTACTGTTTGCTCTGGCTTTACACCCCCTCATTACCCGGGTCCAAGAGCAGTGTCGCCTGCTTTTTCATGCTTGGTACCTTGATGATGGTACGATTATTGGTCCTGTTCGTGAAGTGGCTAAGGCTTTAGAAGTTATCTCAAGGGAAGGCCCTTCTTTGGGGCTCCAACTAAATGTTCGGAAGACTGAATTGTTCTGGCCATCATGCAATGGGGAGAAGTTTGCTGCGGGGTTGTTCCCAGAGGATATTGGGAGGCCTAAGCTGGGAGTTAAGTTATTGGGGGGTGCTGTCAGCCGTGATCGGGACTTCATCAGTGACCTGGCTGTTAAGAGGGCCTCCCGGGCTGTCGATCTCATGAGGGTACTCCCACAACTTAAGAACCCACAATGTGAACTCCTTTTACTGCGCTCGTGCATGGGAGTTGCCAAGCTTATCTTTGGTCTCCGCACATGCCAACCATCTTATGTTGGAGCGGCTGTTACTTTGTTTGATGAAGGACTTCGGCAAGCCATTGATGATATTGTGGTTGGCAGGGGGCCGTTCTTTGGGGACTTGCAATGGCGATTGGCTTCCTTGCCAATCAAAGAGGGTGGGCTTGGATTACTATCGGCGGGGGATGTCTCGTCTTTTGCCTTCGTGGCCTCCAGAGTGCAATCTTTGGAACTTCAAGATCATATTCTGCGAGCTTGTTGTATGGGTGATTTGGATTCGGACTTTAGGGCTGCGTTGGATGGTTTACAAGCCGTTCTTCCTGATGTTGACCTTGGCGGTTTTGCTAATAAAGACACCGCCCCCCGTGAACCTCAAACTATTTTGGCGAGTGCTTTTTATGGTAAAACCGTGAAGGAAATCAATGGTGTTTTCGGGTTATCCCCTCGGCAAAAAGCTGTTTTTGATTGTTTACGAGCCCCCCACGCTCAAGATTTCCTTACTGTTATCCCGATCGAGGGCTTGGGGCAATGTATGTCGGCAGTAGAATATCGGTCTGTCCTCAAATATCGATTGATGATACCATTGTACCCTGAGGATGAACCGTGCCCTGTTTGTCGGAAGGTGTGTCTTGATAGCTTCGGGGAACATGCCCATCACTGCAAAGAGCTTCCTGGCTTCAAGTACAGACACGATCTGGTTAGAGATGTGTTGTTTGACGTTCTCAAGCGAGCTGGTATCGCTGCTAAAAAAGAGGCTCCGGTTAATTTCCTAACGGACCCGAAGGAGGGGAGGTCTTCCCTTCGACCAGCCGATGTGCTGGTTTTTGGATGGTCCGGGGGTAAGCATGCTTGCATTGATCTCACGGGGGTGTCGCCTCTTGCCGGTTTCAGGGGCAGTGGTTTTGTTTCAGGGCAAGCGACGCGGAAGGATGAGGCGGGGAAAATATCCAAGCACGAGCAGGCCTGCATAGATAATCAACATGCCTTCCTTCCTTTCGCGTTCGATACCTTTGGTTGTCTGGCCCCTGTGGCGTCCGGTTTCTTGAAGCGGGTTCAAAAGGCAGCACTTGCGCATGCGACAGTGTCTGTAGGCCATAGTTATGTGTTTAGCCGAGTAGGATTTGCAATTCAAAAGGGGGTGACGGCGCAGCTTGTTGCCCGTCTACCAACCCATGATTTGTAATTTGCTCTAACCTTCTAACTAAGGAAACTAAAAAATTCATATTAACATTTCATTCGTATATTACAAAGAACCAGCTTCGATCTAAAAAAAAAAAAATTCATTTAAAATAAAACATCTCAGGTGTCAACTTTATAACCAAAAAAAAATTAAATTTTAAACTATAAGTCAAATTTTATAGCTATAACTATAATTTTTTAGTTAACTTTTACAACAAACAGAAGTTAAATTTTAAACTATAAGTCAAATTTTATAGCTATAACTATAATCTTTTAGTTAACTTTTAAAACAAACAAAAGTTAACTTTTAACTCTAAAAAGTAAATTTTCTATGACAGTCTTTTGTAGTAAAATATAAAGGAGTCAAATATAATTTTTTTTTCTTAAAATATCTTTTTTTTATTTCATAAATCTTTACTATTAACTAGTTAATATTTCCTAATAGCAAACTAATATATCGAGAAACAGAAGAAACATACAACAAGCTATGTGTCCTTTTTTAATAGCAAAATTCAGTATTTTAAAGAAATATTCATAGATACTGTGATCATAACATATCATATATGTAAAAAGTTAGTACTTCATATTTAATAGTCCAACGAAGAATATGAAGTTAGTACTTCCTTCTATTACGAACTGCCTTTTATATATACAGTGATCATGAATGGTGTATTGTGGGCTTAGCCACTAAGCGTAGGCCCAAGAAAACATTTTTTTTTAATGAATTAACATTAACAGCACAAGCAAATAGTGTTTTTTTAAACGTACAAATTACTAATATCTTGCTAACATATGGCATTCAAGAAGTTAAAGACAAGAAAACAATAAAAAGTTGAATTTGAATCTTAGAGAAGGAATCACCCACCTACCGTCTTACCACTTCAACACCCGTAAAATGTTATAAGAAAAAGAGTTAATAGCCAAAATGGTCCCTGAGGTTTGCTTACTTTTGCCACTTTAGTCCAAAATCTAAAATTTTTAAATCTGGGTCCCTGAGGTTTGCATTTTGGTGCCATTTTAGTCCAAATTTCAAAAACTCTCATTTTTTACTGTTGCAACTAGCCTATTTTGTCCTTTTGTGTAGGGGTATTTTGGTCATTTTTATGAGTTATTATAACAAACTCAGATCAAGAACCCAGAATACCTTTGCGCAAAAGGACAAAATAGGCTGGTTGCAACAGTCAAAAAATGAGGTTTTTGAAATTTGGACTAAAATGGCAACAAAATGCAAACCTTGGGGACCCAGATTTAAAAAAATTGGATTTTGGACTAAAGTGGCAAAAGTGAGCAAACCTCAGGGACCATTTTGGCTATTAACTCTAAGAAAAATAGTAAGGTGCTCTTTAGGATTGTATTTATTGAATCACCCACCTACTATCTTACCAATTTAACACCGTAAAAAGGTTATAAGAAAAAATAATAAGGTGCTCATTATATTATATATATATTAGTGGTGATGCTTCATGAACAGTACATAGTACATTGCCCAAACTTAAAATAAAAAAAAAAGAAATGGATTACATGGCAATTAAATAGCTGTAAGTTCAATTTATTTTAAACCTGACTATTTGTTGTTATATTATATCAAATAAAATTCAATATATATAGCAAAAAATGAGTTGGTTTAGTGGTTTGTGTGCACCCTGCTCAAATGTTGAACCCAAGTTCAATCCTCATTGATTTCTTTTTCCTTTCTTTGAATCTCTTCACTTCTTGAATCACAATGAAAGTTTTTTTTTTTACTTTAATTCTTATTTTAGTTAAATATTTGTACTTTGGTTTTTGTTACTATCTAAGTTTCTAATGTTTTTTTTTCTTAATTTCTCCTCTTAAAGAAGTTTATACTTTTTTTATGATTTTAAATTTTAAATATTTTCTAATATCTATAGTTACTTTTAAATATTGGTTTCGATACTAATGTTCGTTCTTTTATAAACACGCGCTGATATATTTTTGTCCATATCACGACTTATTTTTTGGTTGCTATATTAAGGGTTGGTACCATAACGAATATAATAGGTACCGATCGAATTCCCGCCACAATAACGAAGGCCCATGAATAGTTATTTTAAATTTATAACAATATATATCTTTTTAATATTTTATTATTTAATATTATAATAGTTTATTATTATATTCACTTTTACGTTTTAGCATATTTTTACTTTTTTCCATTTTAAAAGTCATATTTTCTTTATCATTTAGGTTTTTTTAATAATTCGTTTTCTTTTCTAAATTATATTTCCTTTATCAGTTAATTTAATATTTCTTTAACAACTTACGTTCGGGTTAATTTTTTTTCCGAGAATTTAAGTATGTAGTTGTGCTTAATTTCTTTTCCAACATTCTGGTATAAGTTTTGTTAAAAATGAATTTGTATTCAAAATAAAGTATTTATTTGGTATCGTATAATGGTATGATAATAAACCGAATTGATTCCGATAACATGACTTTCTAAACAACATGCTATATTTTCAAATTAAATTTGTTTTACATTATCAATTGATTTGTTTCGCCGCAAGGCGCGATATAAAAAAAAACCTAGTTAAAATTATATATGCAACCTTAAGGTTAAACACCAAAACTAACCGGAATGACAAATCATAAAACAAAATTTTTACATATTATTTGAGGGATAAAAGATTTAAAACAGTTATGCTCAACTTCTATGACACGTCTTTGAGACGACATTTGTTTAAATTTTCACGTATTTACCTATGTACTTAAAATCATAAAATACAATGATTAATTAAAAGTTAACAACTTAAAAAAAAAGAACTAGAAATATCTATCTATATATCTATCTATCTTCTAGGATTAGGATCAAATACAAAGGATCCTAATTGTAAGAAATGTAAGAAAGATTTATAGAGTGACAACTGTTCAATAACCTAAAACTAAACCCACTACACAAAAAAACCCACTACAAAAAAAAAAAAAAAAAACCTTAAACATCCACCACCACCAAAAACCTAAACCCACCCCCCCCCCACATCACTTTTTTTTTTTTTTTTTGCCGAGGGGGTGGGGGTTTAGTTTTTTTTTAGGTATTTGGGGGGTGGGGTGGGGGGGGGTTAGGTTTTTTGGGGGTTTTTTGGTGAGGTATAGTTTTTTTTTTTTTTTTTTTTTTTTTTTTTGGGGGGGGGGGGGGTTAGGTTTTTGGGTGGTGGTGGGGTGGGGTGGGGGTGGGTGTTTAGGTTTTTGGTGGTGATGTAGTGGGTTTAGTTTTAGGTTATTAGACCCTTATCACTTTATAAATCCTTCTTACACTTCTTACAATTAGAAGCCTTTGTAGAATAACTTGACCCCTATCTTCTATATATATATATATATATATATAGAAAGTATAATGTACTTAACGGCTAAACATACATTAACGTACGCGACCAAATACATAACATGCGTGATTATTTTTTTCATCAACTTAACGTGCGTGATTATCCATCCTATGCGTGATTATCTGTTCCCATGTGTGATTATCTGGTCTATGCGTGATTATAGCCCTGATCTGACGGTTACCATTGTCGCATACGTGAAGTATGATAAGCCGTGAAGTATATATGTTAACCGCTCTCTCTCTCTCTCTCTCTCTCTATATATATATATATATATATATATATATATATATATATATAGGGGATGGTTCAAATGAAAACCACTTTTATTGTGAAAACTCGAAAACTAACTAAAAAAGCCTAAAAAACATACAATTTTTTTTTTTTACAATTTTTTTTAGAAAAATCGCTACTTTTTATATATGGAAAAAAATTTTCAAAAAAAAAAAAATTTTTTTGGTTGTACTGCACATGTGCACTAATACGGAAAGCCTAAACCACTTAACCCACCCCCCACCGACACCCCCCAAAAACCTAAACCCCCCACCCCCCCCCAAAAAAAAACCTAAATTCACCCTCCCACCAAAAGCCTAACCCCCCCCCACAAAAAACCTAAACCCCCCCACCCCCCACCCTCCCGAAAACTTAAAACTAAACCCTAAACATAAACCCGAAAAAAACCTACCCCCCCTCACCCCCCAAAAACCTAAACCCCCCTCCCCCCACACCCAAAAACCTAATCCTAATCCTAAACCTCCAAAAAAACTAACCCTAAAAGCTAAACTAGACTCAAAAAGCTAATTTTAAGCATGTAATGCACATTGTAGTACATGTTATATTGCACATGTGCACTACTATAATAATAGTATTGAAAACAAGACGACACCATAAATCTTTTTTATGTCATAAAAATATGCTCGAATATACTTGAATGAAAGATAAGAAAATTTGTGATCTTATGGTGCCATTTTTGTTTTAAAATGATAACGTATGGAGAAATGGGAAATGTTTGAAAAGTTATATATTTTTTGTTCCAATTTTACCCCTCCTTCATTAAAAGTCTTCCCCCCCTCCTTTTTAGTGGGTTTTAGTTAGTTTTCTAGTTTTCACAATAACTAGTGGTTTTTATTTGAACCTTCCTCTATATATATATATATATATATATATATACTATATAATACATCTCCCATGTAAAAAAAAGTAATTTCCTTAAAAATTTTAAGATGTTAGTCGAAAAGTCAAGTTTAAATACTTATTTTTTTACCATTCTATTCCAACTTACCCCTACTCTCTTCATATATACAATATATAACAAACCATTTAGAGGGGCTAAACTTGAACATGGTCTAAAAATTCAAGACGCTTGGAGAATTCTGGTACAAAACTCCTCCCTGGCAATCAATCGTGTGAATCCCAATCGTCTCTGCCTTTCCACCTTTCCTTGTTCCAGTTTAGGGTTTCTTTATATACCAATTTCATGATCACTTGAATCTCGGCGATGTTACGGATCGTCAACATCGTTATGGTATATATTAAATTAGGGTTCCATTAGCATAGAAGCATCGCAGAGTAGAAGAGATCAATCAAGTAACAGCCGTCGTAATAAGTCGGACGACAATGGTTCACGCCATGTCTACGGTGGAGCTCCACCCTAAGGGCTTTCCAATCGACCATAATGGAGTCGGAAAACATTGCCGCTGGCGAGTGTGATGACCCATTTAGGTTTCTTGATCGAACTTGCAATTGGGAAAAAGGTATGATACCAAAATCTGTGTTCAATTTTATAATTATATTACTACGTAAAGTAGATAAACAATCATATTATCGATCTATTAGGACCTTTCCTTATACCCAACCGGAGAGTTTGATAAATTTCAAGAATTTGTTGAATAGGATGTTTTTCTGTGGATTGTCATTACAGCTGTAGCGCGGGTTTTCTTCTTAGGTAGATTGTTTTTGGGTTTCAGTTTATCTTCAACCTAAAATAATTACCTTAAATTTTCATAAGAAACTTTCATGTCGTCAAATTTTTTGATTTTTTCGGTGTCGCCTTCATCATCAAATGTACCGGTAATAGTTGGTGATGTAATTGCTTCTGTAGATGGCGACAAATTTAGTTTACTTTCAGTCATATTATGATATAGTTCTAGGTTTCTTTTTATATAATTTCCGTCATATCAGTTCGACTTTATCATAGATTCAAGAGTGTTACTTATTAATTTCTATAACTGCGTATTGGTGTTTTTTTCTAATGTTTGAAAATTCGATTTAACCTATCATCTCTGTTTAGTATTTAGTCTCTTGCTATAAAATTGTGCTCCCGGGGGCAATTGGCAGCCTCTTCTTTAAATTGGTATGTATTTTTTTTCTTAATCTTTTGTGATTTAACTAGGTCTTATTGTTTTTTAGTTCTTACTTGGTATACTTTTCTTTTCAGTTTACCCATACTAAACAAGAACTATTATAATAGCATAAACTGAATCACTTAAAAGACAATGGCTAAAGGAAGATTCGATATCTACAGGAGAAAAGGTAATGTTTTGTTAAGGATGTTTTATGGGAATTGCCGTAACAAAGCATTGATGTGTTTCTTGATGTATCGTTCCCTGCAGGATGTGGAACCGTCACAAGGGTTCACTTGGGTCCATGACTCCACGAGCACTAGACGTGGATGGATGGATCGACGGGCGATGATCAAAGTTGGTTTGAGGTTGTACGGCTTGCCCGCCTTTCAGATATCTCGATTTCATATTGAAAACTAATGTAGCAAGTTGAACATTTGTAGCTGGAACTTATTTAATATCATATTTGTAATACATGCAATGACATTTTCTGTTTTTCAGATTATTTTTGGCCAAAAACCGGTTCTAATCCTTCTTAAAAAAACCTGATCCGGTTAAAGAAAAAAAAATGTCAACTTATCTCTAGGCCCAGTTAATGTAATGGACACTTTTTGCGCCATTTTTCCTCAATTATGTCGTCAATAAGGTTAAAATATAAGTTTCTTAACACATGAGTTCAACATCCGTTTAGTCTCAAATTATTGGACGGGTCAAATGGGTTACAAGTGATCTTATTATTATTTTTGGTAAGTTATGAATGACCCGCTAAAGATAAAACATAACCCAAATCAACTTATTCACAAATAAACGGATAGTAGTTTGTTTATTGTAGTTATTATTACTATTTTTTTTTGCATATAACTGAGACTAGCAGAATGCCTGGCATTAAAATAATGGATATTGAAAGCTAATGTTTTTCTTGAATATTGACAGTTTGATGTGTTGTATTATTATTACCCGAGACGGCTGGGGCAAGTGCTATTTGTCGAAGCTCCGTTTGTATTTCAGCCAATTTGACAGCTTGCCAAGCCCTTAGTAAAGTCGTATGCTTCTCTGGTATACTTTTTACACCGTCTTTCCATACAAATTAGTAGAAGTGGCGAACTGGGTGGGTTGCGTAACGGGTCAAAACTCGTAATTATTTAAACGGGCCAACTTCGCTTGACCAGTACACATTTTGTATCGAGTATTGTAATTGTTTTGGGTCAAAAAGTTTATAGGTTTTATGCATTAAAATACGCTTTGGGTGACTTTTTGCCCGCTTCCTTTTATAAACCGGTTTGACCCGTTATAGATTGAGCGTAACGTAAATCAACCCATTTTACAAGTAAATGGGTCATAATTGCCATCTGTAACTAGCACTATTGCTCCTTCCTTTCATGCTTTTTAACATTTAAAGGTACGGTTTTGCTCGGCGGATGATGTGAGAAAGGAGTATTTTACAGAATCAACACTTCCGGAAAACTTTAGACATTAACAACATATTCTGGTTTCTTCATGTATACAAAAATCATTCCAGGTATTTAATTTGTACATCAATGATGTTTATCATATGTGCATATAATAATTGATTCCCTGATTCATAGTCCAGTAACAATCGTGTAAAGTTGATGGGTTGAATTAATGAACCCAAATACAACCTATATAGATATTTGTGTCAAGCTACATGGCCCGTGTAACTCTCTAATCCAGTGATTATATAAAGAAAATAGCTTACAATAAAATGGACTGAATGAGTCAAAAGTTATGCAGGGTGTGTTTATTTAAAAGTTAGATTATATCAACAATAATATATTTTTGGTAATCGTATGTAACCCACTTCTTATTTATAAATTTTTTTACAAAAGGCGTTTTCTATAGTTCTGTCAACAATACTACCCGTTTTGACCTGTCATTCTACCACCCATTTGCGTATTTTTCCTCAACATTAAATTATTTTTTTGAACTTGTAAGTAGGTTAACTTCATGGGTACATGTCAAAGCTAGCGCAAATGGGTACGGGTCATCCATGAGGTTTTAAAGTTCAATTCCAAACAAAAACAAAGCTTGTTATTACAAATATGAATCCTATCCGAATTCTTTTATTAGTCTTCTAAAAAAGAATTATAGTTATTTTGAAGTCTTGGGTTCAGTTTTTATTATTGGTGCTAATAGGTCGTTAGTGGAGAGTTCAAATGAGGTTTAACAGTTAAGTTATGCGATTTGTTTTAGCATTGTTGTTTCCCCTTTATTAATGCCCACTTTCAGATTCATGCGACACTTAGTGTTGTTCCGAGGCTGTCTCTAGAAATGGTACCCAAGTTTTAAGAAAGGATGGGAGAAATAAAAACATCTGCAGAAACTATCCTTTCTGGTTTGGTGAGAAAGGTGGGGGATATAAAAGAATATCCGTTCCCTGGTCTAATCAAGTCCAAACCAACTCAAGTGGTGCAATTATAATTTGGAAGTGGCTGGGGCAAAACTCACAATCTGAGAATGGCTTCTTCGATGAAGAAGTAGAAAATTATTCTTCTAAATTATTTTCACCATCCGTTATCTAATTATCTACAATTTAACAGGTGCTGAAGGTAAGACATTCTAAAAGGGCAACGTGTAGATGTAGTTTCATGATTAAATGGCTTCAGCAAGATCTGAACGGTGAAAGTTTAAAAGTCCCTTCAAGTTCGGTAATGCGATTATCAAACAAAAGCATCACTGATCATCCAACAGTTGCAGCATTCATAGACGTAGTGGAACTAAATAACTCGAGTTTCTCATGTTTGTCTCCACTGCTTAACATTGTTAGCGATTTCGATATGGATCTACATGTTATGTTAGAGAAACATATAGAAGGAATCAAAAACTCAGTTCATGATTCCAAGAAAAGAATTAGAGACGAGATCTTCGGGTTAGACGGTAATAACTCCATAACCGACAATATGCTTTAAGTTAATCTGTTTGTTTTCAATATTTTTTAATTTTATACTGTTAATTTGTTATGAGGTTTGTTGATGCAGTTGATATTGATGAACAAGTAAAAGAAACCGATATCTCGATGCCACCGTAAAAGAGCCAGAAATTCAAGTTCTCGACAAAAGTCCCCTCTGAATCCTCTAGCTGCTCGTGCGGCTCTTGCTTCTTTGATGTCCATAGGGATTAACGAGATCTCCAAAATTACGGAAATACCCTTGGAAACGGAAGTTACTCCAAAACAAGACAAAACGAAGAAGTCTCTTTTCTCAAAAAGTAAATCATCAGATGTTAGTACAAATGAAACCAGGTGGACTCGTGGATAAATACAGAAAGTCAACGGCGTTCTTGATGATGATAATAAAAGTAGCAAGAAACCGAGTCCTGTGACAAACAGGAGGGCTACCCGTTCAGTACTTAAAAATGAGGCTGCAGATATAAAAACAGATGCCGCAAAAGAATCAAGTGTCGATGAACTTCCAACTCGGGAAAACAACAAGAAAATGTGATTGCTATAGTTTCAATTAAAAAAAGCTAACGGAGTTATGTTTTCTTCCGAATTTCAAATTGATGTTTTAGGGATTTTGATTAGAATGAGGTTACGAGTCGATTAATGTAAAACTTATGTTGATACGGTGCTCCAAACGACTTGGTTTTTGTTAATTAGAAGGTTAAACACCTGAATTTAAGCAACGTTTTCGTTGTTTGAAGCACTATTTCGAGATAAGTTTTACATCAATCGATGCGTATCCTCGTTCTGATCAAAAGCCCTAAAACATTAGTTTGAAATTCGAAAAAAAACTTAACTCTGTTAACTTTTCTTAACGGAGCTCCAGTGAGAGAAAATTACTTAAAAGGTAGGACCACCAGTGGTAATATTCAAAGGTTAGATTGCTAGTGGCCAACCAGCTCTAGGTAGGATTATTAAAATCCAAATTCCTACTTCTATATATATTTAATTTTGGTTAGTAAATGCATGTTCGTAGTTATTTTTGTCTCATAAAACGTGTCATGTCTTTGTTTGCTAAAAATAGAAGACATGTATCTATACTATATTATAATGTATGAGGAAGGAATGTTTTAAGATACTTAAAAGTTAAGAACTTTTTTTGATTAATGCATAAGATATAACCCTAAAAAGAGGATAATTTAGTCATTTTACATTACTTTTAACATACAAAAACCTTTAAAGCTTATGTACAAGCATTTAAAGCACACCAAAATTGGAAAAAGTCATAAAAACTCTTCAAACATGCACAAACTCAGGCAGGACAAGCAAAAACCCTAATCACATTTCAAATTTTAAACCCACGTCTCTCTTAGATTTTCTATGTATCAGGATCTGGATCCTCATTCTCTCTTCACCCTTAAATGGTGCTCGATCAGCCTCAAACATTAGTGAGTGTGTCAATTGCTGTTCGATTACTTCTTCCACTTCTGCACTTGAAAGCACATATCACATAAACCAACATGACAACATGTGAGTTTAATCAAGTGTTAGTTTAAATTCTATTTGATTTTGTATTGAAAAGTTTCCATTTTTTACAATGATTTCTTACATTCACAAAACTTTTTGTTCATGCTTGTGATTATGTGTGACACTCCACCCGATAAGGATGCTTTATGACACAGTTGATACTGAAAGTGTTTATCTTATTGATAATAAACGTATTATACAATTTTTGGAAACACAAATAACAACATCTAATCAAAGTCTAGCCTGACGTAACAACACTTCCACCAGAGCACACCGATCCGGGATATACATTTCTACCAGACTATCACAAGTCTGGGACTATGAGCAATGCTCATGCCTTAACACCTGTGACACATGCTTAAAAGACGACGTCATCTATTGCCGGTGAGTTCATGAATATACACAAGTTATAAATCACATTATTTCACTATGACTTTGTACCCGCCCATATCATCATAACCGAACGTCAACACATGACACTAATCATACAGTCAATGCCCTTTACACCACAAGCTTAAACCAGACAAATCCCGACGTATTTGCACGTATAAGGGACCACAAATATCACGTGTATGAGTGCACATGTTATGTACATGCGTAAAACAGTCATGGCATATTATTACAGTTTAGGACAAGCATGTTCACATTTGGAAAACATTCATAAAACTCACCCGTGTAACAGTTGCTAGCATAATCAGGTAACAATTGCTAGTACAATCAGATAACAATTGCTAGCATAATCAAACAATATCTCTAGGTCCTGATACAACATAAGAAATCCTAGGTTATGTTATGATACATCTAACTACTTATTATTATGGTTGGATATTGGTTAATGCTTTCTTATTTAAGTATGGGTGATCAGTCCATGCCTAACTAAGGCTAGACTACCTAACACCCAACCCTAAGGGATTTTTTTTTTTTTTTTTTTTTTTTTTTTTTTTTTGTATAAACATATACATCTAAGGGAAATGTTTCAACACTCTTTGCATTATCGATTCAATCTTTATTGAAATTTCAAATTATACATGTAATCAAAATACCTTTTTTTTTCAGGAAATGTATTTGTCATTAGTATATTAAATACACAAGTATTAGCAACCATAGTTTTCTTTGATATAAGTTTTTATTAAAAATTTTACTAGTTAGCCTATATTATCATAAAGTTCAACATGTATAAGAAATAACACAAGACATATACGTACTCTACTCAACATAATATCTTTCATTAATAAAATATTAATAATATCCTTTTTACATGAATAAATTATTAATAATATCCTTTTTACATGAATTAATAGCATAATCAAGTTACCTTTTCACAGAAGTTTACAAAAGACTTGTGGAAATTTAGAAGCAACATGCACGTGATATTGGCACGGCTCAATCAAAAAGCAACGTTCAATGCATCATTTGAACATTGAGTTCTTATTGAACCGAACCAACATCTCGTTCAACAGCTCCCTCTCATAGAAGTTGCAAAGCATGTATACATATTCTTCTCATATGTCAAGTTATATAAAATGGCAAATAAATAAGAAAAGTGAGGGTGGTGGCCGGTAGCATTGAAGGAGTGGAATTAATGATCCCAACTACTCAAACGATGGAATAAAAAAGAAAAGAGCAAGAATCACGAAAAGATTTCACAGGGACAATTTTTAGGACATTTATTAGGGGCCAGAGGATGTTTTCCACCTATTTTAACCAAGGTTAATTGTATCCTAATAAATATATGTATGAGAATACTATATGGCCTTATGGTCTAGTTATATTGGTAATTGTATCTCAGAAAAGTGAAAAGTGATGCGAGTTCATATCCGTACAAGTAAATATTGATTAGATTTTTTTTTTTGAATGGCTAACGTTGCATACCATGGGGAATGAACCCCTAACCTCTCCTATCCTAAGATCTATCTAAACTCACCAATACTACTGGGCTATTCCCAAGTGGATTAAATATTGATTAGATGGTCAAGAGAAATTATCTCTTGTGGGGATAACAAAGTTCAATTCTTGGGAGGTGTAAGTATTTAAGTGGAAAAAATAACCGTTTAAAAAAAAAAAAAAAAAAGATGGTTGACCCTCCGTCATAATTGGTAGGGACAACCGGTCACAATTTCAAATGAAGAATGGAATTAGAAAAACTCGTTTTTGTGGTCGTTGTTCGTTTTTGCTTTCTTGTTCTCAGCTTCTTGCTGGCCCTTTATATATATATAAAGTGTGTTTGCCGTTCAAAAAAAAAGAAAAACTCGTTTTTATGACGAAACTATAGAAAGATATGAGAGATGGTTGACCCTTCGTCATAATTTTATTATTATTATCACGATCCAACATCGTAATTTATTGTAGTTGGCCCGTCTAAGAAGTTATTGCAACCTTTCATAAAAAATTATAATTATGTATTACTCGTGTTAGTGGTTTAGTTTATGGTCACATTATATATTTTTTTTAACGTATCATTTGGTAATGCTTTGGTTTCTTTTATTTATCTTAACAAAAATTCCTAACAAAAACTGTTTGAACCGTTTGTATATTATACCAAAAAAACTACTTGCTTTGTTTACAAGAATGGCATTGTCGTATCAAATTCGTTTGGGGAAACGGTGATGGCACTGGAAACATTGGTCATGTTGGTGGAGGTGTGACAGCGGAGATGACAGTGGTGGGGGTTAGGGGTGTTCTTCGGGTTTTTTTCTCAGGTTTCGGGTTTTTGGCTGTCAAAAAGTGATCTGATAACTGAAACATTTAAAGCTTGTGTTGGTCGGGTTCGGGTTATTCGGGTTCGGGCTAGTTCGTTCTCTCTACGTAGATGCATCTTACTACATACAGCTTGTTGCCCTCTGCCTCTTTTATACGGCCGAATTGCCCTTCTAATTGACAGAATTACATATAAAATGACCGAAATGCTCTTCTTATTAACAGAAAAAAATGGATGAAGTTAACCCAGTGGACTAAAATGGCAATGGTGAAACTTTTTTAGACTCACAGACCAAAATTAAAATCTTTAGACAAACTAGCAAATGGCCTAAACCACATGAACTAAAATGATATTTAACTCTTGTAACTAAGACATTAATAATTCATGTCTTTATGACAATTTGCAAGAGGATGTTTTTATGAGTCTACTTTTTTTTTTTTAACGGCCGTCAAAAAAATTTATTCATTGTAGCAAGACGCTACCACCAAATATACATACAAAGTTCATCACCAATACATTTGACAATACAATTCAAAATCTAGCCGCCAAAGTTAAACCTACTCCAATCTTCCCATGGTAATGCCGCTTCCTTTAATCTATTTTTTACCCAAAGGAACGCCATTGATTTAATTTCATCTAACATCTTCATAGCGTTTGGGGAAATTTGTCTAAAAACGACATCATTCCTCATTTTCCATATGCACCAGAACGTTACCAAGACGATGGCATGTAGTGCTTTCCTTCTCTTCCTCGATCCCGAGCTAAACCCATGTAACGTCAGAAGGTCATTCATACCGAAGGCAATTATAGGCAGTAACTTGCACCAAGCCGCAATGTTCAGCCACACTGTTTGTGCAAAATGACACGACACGAATATATGGTCACATGTCTCTACATATTCGCCGCACAGTACACACATATGATCACTAACCGACACATTTCGAATAGCAAGAGCATGTTTGGTTGGCATCCTTTCCAATTCTGCCCTCCAAGCAACTATGCCAACTTTTTTTGGTACCCAATTGTTCCACTCGAAAACACTTTCCGGTCTAATACGATTTGCAGAACTCAATATTCTTTTTATGCTGGCCTCACTAAAATTACCACTCGGATCATAATTCCAGCACCATCCATCTATACCCGAGGACAGATCCAAACCGCCAATCAAGCTAATGAGCTGTTGGACCTGATTTAACTCCTCCAAACCGAGGTCAGGCTTGGTCCAGGCCCAATTAAAGACAATAACATCATCCCCAGCATTAATCCGGTCAGTAACCATGCACTCGTTGTCCCTTTCAACTTTAAATAAATCTGTACATTGCAAATAAAACGGCAAAGAACCTGCCCATCTATCTAACCAAAAGGAAATACTGCTACCATTCGCAATCACCGCAGAGATAGCCTGATTCATGTCTATATCTGCGGACAAAAGTGGTTGCCGAATGCTTGTTATACTCTTCCAAGGTCCTGCAATAGAAGTTTTAACTGGAATATCATTCCACGCCCTTGAACTATGATGGATCGCCCAGATTACTTCCCGCCATAGTGCTTTCCTTTCTGATTTAAATCTCCACCACCACTTTGCTAGCATAGATAGGTTTGCATCCCTAAGTGATCCAAAACCCAACCCCCCATATTCGACTGGAACAATTGTTTTCTCCCACGCCACCCAATTGATTTTAGCTTTTTCTTCCGACCCACCCCAAAAGAAAATCCTCCTGATCTTATCAATGATTCTAGAACTTTTATAGGGGCTTTAAACATTAAGAAATAGTTTGTTGGTAAAGAATTCAAGACCGATTTAATTAAAGTAATTCTGCCACCGTATGATAACATTTTGGCCTTCCATAATGAAAGCCGATTCTTAAAAGCTTCAATAACCGGCTTCCAATTCCCAGCGAGATTCATGTTAGCACCTACCGTCAAGCCAAGGTGTTTAAATGGGAACGAACCATGTTTACAGCTCAAAAGGGCAGCCATACCTTGAATCTCCTGCTCCTCTACACCAATACCATAGATACTACACTTGGCCAGATTTATTTTTAAGCCTGAAGTAAGATAGAAACATCTTAGCATCCTACGCAAATTTATTATGTTCGATGATGACCACTCTCCAATAAACATCACATCATCCGCATAGATCAAGTGAGACAAATAGGGACCAACATTAGAGACTCTAACCCCATTGAACAACCCAATAGACGTGGCTTTCTTCATTATACCGGTAAGTGCTTCCATAACCATAACAAACAAAAAAGGAGATAACGGATCCCCCTGGCGAAGCCTACGGGAACAGTCAAACTCCCTCGTTGGTGATCCATTGACTAAAACAGAAGCTCTAGCCGACTGTACTGTAGCCATCACCCATGCTCTTCATCTTCCCGGGAAGTTCATTTGTGCCATGATCGAGTTAAGGAACCCCCAGTTGACAGAATCGTATGCCTTATTGATGTCAACTTTAAAGAACATACCCCTTTTTTTATTCTTTTTTAACCAACTTAAGACCTCATTAAGGATTAAAGGACCATCCATAATATTCCTTCCTGCTAGGAAAGCCGACTGTTGTTCCGAAATAAGATTCCCCATCACCCCTTTTAGACGGTTAACAAGTACTTTGGAAATCACTTTATTAATTACCCCAATTAAGCTAACTGGCCGGTAGGCCGAAGGGCCAGCCGGATCTTTAACTTTTGGGATCAATGCAATAAATGAGGACGTACAACACCTGTTAAGAGAACCCTCATAATAGAAATCATTGAACAACCTGATGAAGTCATCCCGAAGCCCAGACCAACACCTTTTAATAAACTTGAAGTTGAAACCATCCGACCCTGGAGCATGATCACCTTCACAGTCCCACACCGCTGCTTTAATTTCCTCTACTGAGAAAGGGCACTCCAACATGGCTGCCTCAGTGTCGGAGATAGCAGCCAAATTCGGGCACACCAAGTCCGGTCTAATTGGCATTGGTTCAGTAAAGTAAACTGATGAGCAAAAAATTCATACAAAGACTCTTTAAGCGATAGTGGGTTGATAACCCAGTCACCACCAATCATCAGCCCATTCAACCTGTTGGTACTAATATTAGAATTAATCACATGATGAAAATAAGCAGTATTTTCATTACCATCTATGGCCCATTTTGCTCTTGACTTTTGTCGCGCGTCTAGCTCCTTAACCCTATCAAACTCAGCCACAAAGCATTTACATTCCTCCGTTTCAGATAATTCTTCATCTAGAAGTGCCCTTTGTTCCGCCACATTTTCGATATCCGCCAATCTCCTTTTTTTCCTACCATACATTCCTTCCCTCCTTTCCTTTTCTACTTTCAACCAAGATTTAATCCTATTTTTTAACCACCGCATCTTAAGGAACAATCTGTGACACCGTCCATTTGATGTGTTTGTTGTTTGAATTAGGGGGGGGGGGGTTACAAGTATTAATTCAAATATATTTCTCCTTCTTATTTAGTTTCTTTTTTGGTTTTATGGGCTAAGGTTTGGCGGCACCTTTTGAGTTTGTGTCAAGATTCGGCTTCCTCATCTTGTGTTTCAAGATTTTCAGCATCCTCTTCTGCTCTCTCTACGCGTATGCATCTTGCTACAACTTGTCGCTCTTTGGCTCCTCTCTTTTTATGATGCGATGATTTGCTCGGTGATCAAATATATTTTCGAGGCAATCCTTTGTTGTTAATAATCAATTCGACAGAAAAAGCAATCATTTCTTCTCATCTGGTCTTGAGTATTGTTTTATTAAATTGTTTAATCATTCGATTTGTCTTCTACATCTAATTAGTCTTGTAATTCTATCATTTATAGATAAAAGTGTTTATTTTCCTTATAAGTTCCATAAATTAAGTTTTGACTCATTGTATAATCTTAGTAGACTTAAATTGATTTGTTGTCAAGTTTGACTCAAATGAACCGATATGTATTTTTTTATCTAAACAATAGAATGGGCATGATTGCAAGGCAACCGGTTATTTGTTTAATTACAACCAAAAAAAACTCAAATATAAATAAATGATCATTTAAAGAAGTAATAAATGACTTAGATACTGTGACAATTGATGGGTACATGTCATCAATAACTAGGGTTAAAGACCTGTCTGCGTTGCGGCGCGGGGTACATCGTAAACATTGAATGGATTAGTCTAAACGTTATATGATGCATTAACCATATGAAAATAAACATTTCGACGTATCCAGTTGAACTCAGTGTAACCTGTATAAGCATTGTCATTGGATCAAACATAAAGTAAATGAAATTCATATCGAACAATAACTTGAATTTATACGAAAACGTACATAAAAATATGCATGTAAAAATGGTTTCCAGAAACGAAAACGTATTATATTTGACATGACTCGTCTATAAAAAAGTTTACGTCAGAATGTAGAAGAAATCATATTTATACATACCCGTACATAAAATATACATGTAAAAAAATAGTTTTTAAGTAAAGGAAGTATAGGGGTAAACCGAAACAAAATATTAGTAAAAAATTTAATAGGTTAAAACGTTCGTAAAACCGTGCCAAGTAGCACCAATGCCACAACGACATCGATTCTCAACATCGTAAAAAAATTAGAAAAAATGGTAAAAATTACACTGAACGAAAAGGAGACTAAAATCGTTGAACCACGCACATCCGTTACAGTGTGTTAATGCGAAGAAATTAACCAGAAACGTAAAACGTAGAAAATAATAACTTAGTCGATCTAGGACCCGCCCATTGCGGCGAAGTTTTCAAAAGGGAAAAAATGGATGCGTTGCGACGAGTCTGTCAAATATGGGAAAATAGAGTAAAAACGTTGAACCTCACATGCACGCTACGACATGTTAACTCGCAAAACTTAGAACGAAATGTAAAACGAAAAACTTGCGAAAGATAAAAAGTATGGGGGACCAAACTTGTAAATAATAAAGTGTTGTGTTAAATTAAAAAGATGAAAACGTTTGAGTTAAAAGTAAAAATTTCAAATGGGTTAAAATGTAAAAGATAAAACTTTAAGGTTGAAAGTAGAAAATCAAGTAATGGGTAAAAATTTAAAAGATAAAACTTTAAGGTTGAAAGTGTAAAATCATTTTTTTTTTTGAAAAAGCTCCCAAGCATGAGGTACAAATGATAATGCACAAGAATGTTGCAAATTTATATATGGAATAATAATAATAATAATAATAATAATAATAATAATAATAATAATAATAAGGAATAACGAAATTTAAGGGGATGAGGGTGGTCACGAGTGATAGAATTCTATCACTCACAAGTATCCAATCAAGTTCTGTCATGTCATTAACCATTTTTCCATCACTCACAACTTTTTTAGTGGCATTGGTCATCATTCACAACACCCACAATAAACCCTCACACCCCCTCACATGTTCCATCACTAAAAGCCCATAACTCGTTGAAAACATCACGGTCATTTGCTATCACTCGTTGAAAACTTCAGTGGCGGTGGGTTGTTTGTTCCCACCACGCATGGAAGAATCACTATCACGGACAAAAGGGCACCACCCCCAGTCCCCAAATAATTCTAACTTAAAAAATAACCAGTTGTGGTCCCACATTTTCACATATTGTAAACTAGTGAACTTTTATTAATAGAACCTTAATTTCTTTTTGTCCCCTTATCCTTTTCGGTTTAGTAAAAGTCCATTGGTTTACAATATATGAAAAAGGTGGGACCACCATTGGTTATTTTTAAAGTTGGGACTGTTGCCGGCAAACGGCTAATAGTTAGCATTATTAAAATCCATTATTCCTAAGACCGTGGGGTATGGTGGGGCGGGGGTTTGGGGCATGGGTTGACACGTGGAACATGAAGAACTCAATACACAAACCCAAGTTGTAGGGGGTATGTTGGGCGTGGCTGGGTTGGCGTGGCCAAGCCACATCAATTTTTTTAATATATATATATAAAACCATTAAAAACTACATAAACATACATAATAATTATCAAAATAAAAAACAATCATTCTTCGTCGTCTTCGTCGGTTTCGAACCCAGGAATCGTTGAAACATGATCCACCAAATCAGATCGAAGGTTGTGATGTATATCCCTTGACTTGAACAAAAATTCATTTGAAGCTTTATCTTCGTCTGTAACTGTTACGTTACCTGGTTGGGGGTCATCGTCATCATAGTAGGTAACGACCGCTCTACCTTCATCCTCCAAAATCATGTTGTGAAGAATGATACATGTGTACATCACGTTTCCAATCTGATCCTTGTCCCATAGTCGACAAGGCATTGCCAATATTCGCCACCTTTTCTTCGAAACACCGAATGCTCGCGCGACGTCTTTACGTGCAACCATTTGGACCCTGTTAAACTTTAATCTCTTTGGATCTATTGTACCATGTCTTGTGAACGATTTTACGAACCCCCCCCCCCCCCACTCTGGGTAAATCCCATCAACTAGGTAGTACCCATACACGTACTCAACCCCGTTTACAAAGAAAGTTCCTTTGGGTCCTATACCATTTACCCGATCATTGAAAAGGGGGAGGGGGTGGTTTATGATGGTAATATCATCATATGAACCTGGTATACCGAAGAACGCATGCCATATCCAAAGATCTTGGGACGCAACCGCTTCAAGCATGATGGCTGGCATCCCGTGAAATCCACTCGTGTGAGCGCCTTGCCATGCGGTAGGACAAAGTTCCCAAGGCCATTTCATACAATCTAAACGACCTAGCATCCCAGGTAGCCCATGATAATCTGCGTGACGTTCCAATATTTGTTGCATGTCACTGAACGAGGGCTTTCTCAAATATCTTTTCCTATAAAGTTCTAAAGTACACGAACAAAAGTTGTGAAGACTTTCTCTAGCTACACGTGCAGACATTTTTAAGTAGTCATCCATAATGTCCGAACTATTGCCGTACGCTAACTGCCTAAGTGCGGTCGTGACCTTTTGCCACGTACTAAATCCTAATTGTCCGGTTACATCCGGTTTTTGTTGGAAATAAACATACTTCTCCTCAAGATCTCTAGATATCCTTAAAAATAAGTTTCTACTCATACGAAAACGACGCTTAAACATTTTTTCATCATACTTAGGTTCCGCTGAGAAGTAATCGCTTACCAACAAATTGTTAGCGGTGTGCCGTTCACGAGCGATGTACCTCCTCCGTTTAGGTTGCGGAGTCTCTTCCTCATCGTCTTCGTCTTCCACGATAGCTTTCACCACCGTCTCGATCGTTTGTAGAAATATTTCCGCACCATCGTCAGATGATGATGACGATTCACTTGAACTTGAAGAACTCATGGCAAGATTGTGTTTTATGTGTTTGATATCGTGTGAGAAAAATGTTAAATACGGTAAGGTATTTATAAAGGATTTTTTTTTTTAAATTTCCCAACGGCTAGTTTGGTTTGGCCATTGAGAGCCCGCCATGTCATATTCATAGACCCGCCCCACGCCCGGCTTTAAACTCCCGCCCATTGGGTCACGCCCCAACCCAAGCCCACCCGGGCTGGTGGCTTGGGCGTTTTCAGCCAACCCAAGCCCCAACCCAAGCCCCATACCCCACAGTCTAAGGGTGGAGTGAGTGGTCAATCACTCCCCATTTTCACTACCCAATAATCTCATGCCATGTCAATTCCCCACTTCATTCCCAATTTTCCACTCAAACAATAGCAATGGTCAAACACCCACTTAATTTAAAAAAAATGTGATTGATTGGGTTAATGAGTACCCACCATTAACCCCTCTCCCTCCCACCTCTCTCCTCTTCAAACACTCGGTGAGTATACACCGATTTAGACACTTCCCACTCACCGAACAAGGGCTAGCACCACTTCATCGCGCGGCAAAGTGAGCTCCCCGATCAAGTCCCCGAGACCTTACGGTCCCCCTAATAATAAAGATAGCGAAGGATCCCTAAACAATATAACACACATGAAACTTCTTGTCATCCTTCTAACAAATATCAAATATCTTAATGAAACTTCTTGTCATCCTTCTAACAAATATTAAATATCTAAAAACAATTATTGCGTGTTATTGCTTTCACTAGATAAGCCATTATCTTTGGTATTTTAATCCAGTTATTATTATATAAATATAGTTATTCAATCACTCAAAACGATAGTAGATAAACTGGGATGTTCAAATTAATCAAAACGATAGTATAAAAAATCAACGACTTGTATATTATTCCCACTATAATTTATCAACTTTCAAATGTGTATTTTTTACTATTTAATACTAGGTTAGAACCCCATGTATTACACGAGTTGAATAATGTAATTTTATATATTAAATAATAAAAAGTTATATCTTTATGTATCTTGTATATTGTACGGGTTAAATAAATGTAATTTTATATATCAAATAATAAAAAAATTATATCTTTAAAAACCATGTGTAGTACACATATTAAATAAATGTAATTTTGTATACTATATACTAAAAAGGTCGTATCTTAAAAAAAACCCGTGTATAATTGGGTTGAATAAATCTACCAAATAATAAAAAATTACATCCTTAAAAACCCCGTATATAATTACACGTGTTGAATAGATCTAAAAAAATGTTATATCTTTAAAAACCATGTGTATTACACAGATTAAATAAATGTAATTGTGTATATTAAATACTAAAAACTTCGTAATAAAAGAAGTTATATCCTTAAAAACTCTGCGTTTTCCACGAGTTGAATAAACATAATTTTGTATACCAAATAATAAAAAAAGTTATATTTTTAATAAATTAGGATAACATTTAATATTAATTTATTATTTATATATTTAATATGAGATAAGTAGATAAGATAGGTATTTGTTTTAAAAATATATTAAATTAATAATTTAGATTTGAGGATAATATTTTATCAAAGTATGATAAGATTTAATATTAATTTATTATTTATTTAGATAAATATAAATTTGAGAATACCTTCAATGAATGACACGTGTTCAAAAGTTGGTTTCTTTTATTATAGTAGTTAGATTATACACAATGTAATGCACTAGTAGATGTCCCGCTTGCGTTGCGGGGCGATGGCCGAATAATTCCCAATCAATTAAAAAAAGACTATTATAATTTTGGTAGGAAAAAAAAAAACAAAAACGATGATAAGACCGTAATTTTGGGCTCAGGGCAAAACTGTAATTTTTCAGGACTAATGAGCTACTCATTGACACGAAAAAAAATTAAATCGAGTAAACCAATTAAAACAAAAAACCTTTATAGTTTTGGTAAAAAAAACTAAAACGATAGGAAAAACGTAATTTTTAACTGAGGGTCAAATCATAATTTTAATTCGGTGATAAATCGTAAACTAAATGGACCAACAGGGGAGTGCCAGAAAGTTGCCGGCACGACTGTAATTTTACACTGGGGGCAAACTTGTAATGTCACCTGGAAAACAAACAAAAACGATGGGGAAAATGTAAATTTAAGTTGAGGGAAAAATCGTAATTTGGCTGTGAGAAAAAAAAACTAATGGCAAAACTATAAATTTATACGAGGTAAAATCGTAATTTTTGAACAAGGGCAAAATTGGAATTTTTAGCTAGGAGCAAAAACGCAAATTTATTTTTAAGTGGGGGTAAAAACATAATTTTGAACTGATGGAAAATCGTATTTTTAAGGGAAAAAAACTAATGCCAAAACTATAAATTGAAACGGGGCAAAATCGTAATTTTTAACCGGGGGCAAAATTGAAATATTTAGCTGGGAGCATAAGCGTAAATTTATTTTTAAGTGAGGGCAAAAACATAATTTTTAACTGATGGCAAAATTATAATTTTAAAGGGGGATAAAATCGTAAATTTGTTGGTCCAATAGGAGAGTGCTAGGCGGCTGCCTGGCACTATTGAAGGTGCCGCCATTAAATATTTTATTCACACTATATAATTTATTCAAAATAGTTTTCGTCACATAACGTTGTATTGTTTTTCTATTTATCAAACTTTCGTATAGGTTATTTACTTTAACCTCTTATACTTTATCTTTTATAAATTTATCATAACGCATTTTTCATTTTTAACTCCAATTCTTTTTCACTTTCAACTTTGATCTCATATACTTTCATATTTATAAATTTTTCGTTTTACATTTCCGTCTAAATTTTGCGAGTTAAAATGTTGCAACGTGTGTGTGTTTGGTAAAATTTATTTTTTTTCTCAAACGTTCCTGTCGCAATGCGCAAGTACTAGACCGACGCAGTTATTTTTTCTATATTTTACGTCTCGGTCTAATTTTCGCGCATTAACACACCGCGACAGGCGTGCATGATTTAACGTTTTTACATCTACTTTTCGTTCGGTTAATGATCTCGTCACAACACGCTTTATTATTAGTGAATAAGACTTGTGCTTAACTAATTACATAAAAGCCAAAAGACTCAAGTGCTTAAAATTAAAAGTATAAGAATGTTTAAAATATACTCTTGAATGAATTTTAAAACATAAAAACAAGAGAAATGATTTATGTACACAAATAATTATTTCATACATATCAAATACAATACAAATATAGAGTTAAAAGTTCGCGTATAAATACCCTTAACGTACACGAAGGGAATAAAAAGAAAAAAAAAGCCGATGATATTTTCGTAATTATTTTACTCGTAGGGTAATTATCAAAAATACTTTACAAATGATCTTGTAGGGTAATTATCATAATTACTCTACAAATGTATCGAAATTACTCTACAAATTTATCAAACAACATACATACAAGATCATTTGTAGAGTAATTATGATACTCTACAAAATTACCCTACTAGATCAAAATTATCCTACGATTATTTTACATAATTACCCTACAAGATCAAAATTACCCTACAAGATCATGTGTAGAGTAACTATGATACTCTATAAAATTACACAACAAGATCATTTTAACTAAATTACCATACAAGATCAAAATTACGCAACAAGATCATTTTACAAAATTACCCTACAAGATCAAAATTACCGTACAAGATCAATTGTAGAGTAATTTTGATAATTACTCTACGAATAAAATAATTATGAAAATGTCACCGTATTTTTTCAGAAAAACTTTCAGTTTTTACGTTTTATACTTTAAAGGTATTTGTATTTGATTTTTTATACTAAAAGAAATTAATGCCTTTTCTATGGAATATTATGAGTTGTGACCACACATTTGGAAAAAGAAACCCGTTTGTGTTTGGCACTTAGGCTATATGTCCATTGAAGAATATATCAAACCCGAATTGTCTAGAACGTATGATGGGCCGATTTACATTAAGTAGGCAACAAGTTCGGTAAACGTAGCTCAAAAAGATGTTAAGGAGGCCCAACCACATGTTTGTGTTTACCGATTTGTGTAAGATTGGTTAGGGTGAAAGAGGTGGTCATCACATTCCATTACCCATCGCACTATCACATCTATGGTTATAGAAATCGCTAGTCACTAGTCGACCGGTAGGGGTGGGGACTACCGATTGATCGGGATTAACTGGGGATTAATCGACAATTAATCGGGGATTAATCGGCATCTAGTCGGGATTTTTACAACCATGATCACACCCAATCATTATTAGACACCTCATTCCATCACATTTCACTTACCACATTTGCAATAGTCATCACATTCTATAACTAAATTATAATTTTTTAAATAAAATATAAAATTAAATAAATTAATACAAAAACAACTTTTTTTTTATAAAATAAAGAGTAAATTACAAAACTCGTCCTTTATGTATGTATGTTATTGCAAATCATGTCCTTTGTCTTCAATAATTACATTAATCATACCTAATGTTTACAAATCCTAACATGTTACATCCTTTACCCTAAACCCAGTTAATTTTCTCAGTTAATTATAGTCACGTGGGGCCCAGGTGTGGGCAATAATGTCTTTAACCTACTCATCTCTTTCCCCAATTTAAAAGGCCCCCCTTATTCCCACACCCCCTATATTTTATTTTCACATCCCTAGTGTATACGGGCCGTATACAAAATATACGGCCCGTATAGAATGTTTTTGAATAGGAAAATGCGCAGAGAATGTTTTTTTGATTTTACTATATACGACCCGTATATAGTTATACGAGTCGTATACATGTTTATACGATTTGTAAAATGTATACGGCTCAATGGAATTATTTTGGTAGGTTTTTGATGTTACCAAATGTATACGGGCCGTATAACTGTATACGGGTCGTATATAAGGATGTTTTTTCAAGTATCACGTTTTTTCCAGTAAAAACACAGTCATTCTAGGGTTTCTAAACTCTTCATCACCTTTAACAAACGTTGATCGAAACACTCCGCTTAAATCAGAGCACAAGTAGAGTAACGTTACCGATCAGTCCGTTGATCGAGTAACTAGCAGAAGAACCCGACACAAACAAGTTCTCCACAGTTTGTTATTCAGATCTCTATTCGGTCATCTTTCCAAACTACAACACACGATAACTTTAAACTTTATAGTGTGTGATTTGACCAGGAGGTGATTTGCTACTTTTAATAACCTGTGACCTGTCATAGTTGTCAAATTCGATTTCAACAAATCTTTTCCTTTTCCTTCAATTTCTAGAACATTCTCCGTAACATGAAGATGTGTCGGGTTCTTCTACTAGGGTATTTTAATGAAGTATTGAAGATTGAATGTGCAAACCCAACCCTTTTTTACTACGGAAACGTTGGCTATGCAAAATACAAACCGCAACCATTTTTTACTACGGAAACAGTGGCTATGCGAAATACAAACCCCAATCTTTTGTGACTATGGGAAACACAAGTTTTCTTTTTGAGCTTGATGGATGTCCGTTATCTCAGTTGAGGCGGGCATTGTTTAAATCTGAATATAATTAGATGTTACGTGTAACTTCATTAATTTTACATGTGTTCGTATCAGCATTGTTTATCACCCTGTGTGAGCATTGGAAACCCGACAAACAGTCTTGACAACTGTGACAGCTTATCTATCTGTGTATGTCACATCCATCCTGTTATAGCAATCGATATGATTAATTTTACAGATTTTTTTCTAATTAGCGTTGTTAACTACCAAAAGAATGCATACACAAATAGTTCTAGTGGACGAAGCAAAGAGACCGTTGTGTATATGAATCATGTTTTTTTTCTAATTAGCGTTGTTAACTACCTAGAAATTGATATGGTGAGTTGGTAATCAAAATCAAGATATCAGACAACGTGCCTTTCGAGATCCAAGAGGAAATAATCAAACGGCTTCCAGTAAAATCACTGATTCGATTCCGATCAGTCTCCAAATCATGGAAAGCTATTGTTGTTATTGTGCCTATCTCGGTTGTTCAGTACTTTCGTGATAATAAAACAAGCAGGCATTGATTTTGCCAAGATTGAAGGAAAGAATCTGGCCATAAGCGTTGTGGATTCTCAGCGTTATTCGAATGTAAGTGGATCGGGTTCTGCTAGTTATTCGGAATGTTTCGAATCATAACAGAAGACGGATGCGGTTTGCATATTCAATCTTCGTTGTTTCATTAAAATTACAAAACACGATAAAATGTTTGGAATCAATTCAAAACCCTCACCCTGAAAATCAACCAGAAACCAAAGGAAAAAGGGCAGATAATGGCTGATGATTCTTCGTTGAGGAAACCAAACGTAGACGGAGATGATAGGCCTGGTAACTGGAAGAGAAAAAACCCTAGTGACGTCGTCGACGATTATGAACAGATATTGGCCATTATTCGACCTAGTAATCAATTGTATTTTTTTAGTTGCTTCTATTGTTAAGTTTCTGAACCAACCAACCTAAATCCACAAATTCCAACAATTTCTTTGTAGATTCCATCCGATTTGCATATTCAATCTTCATTGCTTCATTAAAATTACAACACACGATAAAATGTTTGAAAATTGCATCAATTCTCCTATATCAACATACTCTTCTCTAGACGCTATGTTGTTATGAATGACAACTTGAGGGGTCTAGTTAACTTTCAGATTCAGGAAGCATATGAAACCGAAGCTGTTATTTTTGTTGTTCAGTACTTCCGAGATCTGAACCAACTGAAATCCACAAATTCCAACAAATTGCATCAGGAAGCTCAACTTGAACGGACAATATGTATCTTCTATCATGCGACGGACCCAATTCTTACAAGTCAAATCCACAATCAACGTACACGGGTGCAAGAGAATGGCGAGTTATTTTCAGTTATTTCTGTTGATCCACAAATTCCATTGTTTAAATAAGAATCAGGTTCTCAAGACAAGGATCGTTCTAATAGATTAAAGAGAATAAACCAATTTTACCATTTTTTACCCATAGTATACGGGCCGTATAACAATATACGGCCCGTATACAATCATCGTATACATAGTATACGATCGGTAAAATAAATTTTTACCGAGAGTATACGGCCGTATAAACCGTATACGACCCGTATACATATGGTAAAAAATGGTAAAAACCTCTATAATCTTTATATAGTGTGTGATTTGACCGGTTGTATTAAGTTATCTCTGTTGAATTTGATTTCAACAAATCTTTTCCTTTTCCTTCAATTTCTAGAACATTCTCCGTAACATGAAGAGAAAAAACGCAGTGACGTCGTCGACGATTATGAACGGATTAAATATAAAAGTGCCGAGAAAGAACTATAAGCAGACGGAGATGATAGGCCTGGTAACCGGAAGAGAAATCAATTGTATTTTTTTAATTGCTTCTCTTGTTAAGTTTCTGAACCAACCGAAATCCACAAATTCCAACAGTTACTTCGATTTTACCGTCCGCTTACCAAACTCTTTCACTCAAAGTTAATATTCACTGTGGTGGATGCAAGCATAAAGTTAGAAAAATGCTCAAGAAGATTGAAGAGTACACAACTGAAGGTTCAGTGCACGAAAAGTTTCTTACGAACAATATGTATCAGGAAGCTCAACTTGAATGGACGATATGTATCAACAACTTATGAGTGGGTGTAACACCTCGAAATTTTGCGTCCTATAAAGTAATGACACGTGTCATATGTTTGCACGTGGCAATAATTACTATAGGGGGACTAAAGTTGACAAACATAGAAAGTATGTGAATTTAAGGGTTCAGAATGTCAACAAGGGATAAATATACTTTATAGTAACCCTACATGATGCTAATACCTTCGAACGAATGAATCATGGAACGTACGGAACGAAATGTGGAAGAAAGTGAGGAATTACAAACTACAGGGGTCAAATGTGTCAACATGTTTAAGTTATACCTCTGAGTGACCCTTTGGCATACCCGAGGCTTTGTAATGGTAAATTATACTCACTACAATGCGCGATATAAATTTCATCATGTACCGTTACAATATGAGGAGGTTATGACCAAATTCGTTTAAGAAGGGTTAAAAGCGTCAAACACTGGAAGTTACGACTTTTCGGGTAATTATAAAATAACCGAGGATTAATAGGTTGGGTAAAAGTCCCGAGGCCCTTATTCGTAAATAAGATAGGCCCAAAATGCAAAGTTACCCCTTCGAAACGCCAAGAGCCGACTGTAATAATTGAAAAAGATTTGAAAATCTTACAGCAGGTCTCAGGCGGGCCGCGTAAAGGTTGCAAAGGGCTTTACGCGGGCCGCGCTGACAGTGAAAGATATGGGTTCTGACAAAAGGATTCAGACGGGCCGCGTAAAGGTTAAGATGACCCTTACGCGGGCCGCGTCAGCCTCCCAGATACAGAAAATGCGGACAGAAGCACTGTTTGCTGTTTTAACCGACTTAGGAGCCATTATTATCAGCATGGGCGCCCCCTAAACGACCCCTAGCACTCAAGGACACTTGTTGGTGATCTAGGAACCCTTGTAGCCTTAGTTGTAATGATCCTAAGCATCCAAGATCTCTATATAAAGGCCATGAGTTGCAACAATTTAGTTCACACCTCATTCTGCTTTCTTGATCATTTCTGGAGCTCAAGGATCCTCTCAAAGCACCCCTGGTCGTGTACTAGACTTCAGTAAGCGTGCTCAACCCTTCTTAGTTAAGTTTTTGCTTAGTTTTAGCTTAAAAGTCAATCCGTCGTAATTAATAATTGACTTAACGACTAGTCACTAATGGTCCAATGATTAGTCGAATCAAAGGTAGTTATATGTTGGTAATTATGTGGGCATTAAACCCTTAAAAGGGCACCCTCTGATTCCCACTCTAACTAGTCCAAATGTCGGGTCAAAGTTGCTTAGAAAAAGTCAACAGAATGCTAATTTTCGATTTAATGCATAAATAATAATGTAGATGACATGTAACCTATTTTATCACTCATATAACTTGATAATAAGTATTATAACTGGTCTAAGCTTGTTTGATCCGACCGTTTTCTGTTTTGACCCGGTTCGGAACCGAAAGTCGCAAAACTTTGACTTTTGCTTTGACTTCAGTTCTGACCCGATTTGGTATGTTTTAGATATGCCTTAGGACTCTCTTAGGACCAGGTTACATGATGGTATAACCCTCTGTGGCTGGTCCGTTGTTTGTCCGAGTCGTTGACACATTTCCGTTATATGCTTAAAGTTGACCATAATGCCCTTTTGATCTTAAAACGAGAATTTTGGATATGTGAAAGGACAATAACCTTAGTTACTGAATTCTAAACATGTCCCTAAAATTTCATATCAATCCGAGGTCTAGAATAGGAGTTATGCTAAATAGCGCAATTAAGAAAACCTTAATGATTTAACGGCGCAATTAGCATAAAGCCTATCTAAACCCAAATTTCGACAAACCTTCTACACCCTGATGTAAAATAATATTTTGGGATTTTTTTTAAAGATTTTTAATTATTTTTAACCTGCTCATAAACTGCGGTTATGGCATTGATTCGGTAAATACCGAATCTACCATTTTCTAACATAAAATGAGTTCTACATGGTATTTTGACACGAATCCAGTTACTACTGATTTTAAATAATAAATAAAGTATTTTGAACTTTATAACCTGTTCAGAAAACTCAGATTTCCTGTAGAACCCGGAAATCTCTTTTATAATCTTTAAATTGACCAAATTACCCCTACGGGGCGTATATTGGTATTAAACTCGTTAGGGGCATAATGGAAGGTATCCTACTGATACCACAACCTCTTCGGAGCATATTAACTTAGGAAATCTGTGTAGGACTCATGCGGTTACCCGTTACGCCATTTACGCGTTCGGTACGGTTTATGTAACTAGTTTACATAAATTAGCCGAAACGGGTCAAACCTTGTCGTTTTTACCTCAAAATCCAGAATGTGGTTGGTTTACCCATAATATGCAAGTCCCCGAACTTGTTGGGTCCAAACCACATTCCATTCCCGGTTTTCGCCTTTCATGCGATTAAACCGTATTTATCCCTTGAAACTAACCGGTCTAAGCCTAGGCTAAATTAAAGACCCGTTAGGATTCTAATAGGTTATTATAAACCTTCGTTCCAGAATAGGAGACCAGTAAAAGATACTTGCATTTGCTTGTTGTGGTTATTACTTGCTCAGGTAAATACTTTTAACTTATTTTCCCTTATACGGGCTTGGGGTACGGTATATAAAATACCGCTTGGTCGGGCAATTGACCCTAACTCATTAGTAGTTGGGTATTATCAACGTGACCCGCTTGAAAATCTGTTTTGTTTGTTTTACGCCTTTAGGAGCTTAATGACCATGTCCCGGATATCCTTGGCATCATTTTACGAAATGGCCACGACCTTGACACGCGGGTGTAGGCGTACACCCGACAATGTGTCCATATTTATAAAGGTATGACCGTTGGTTTTCCCGCCGCGGTTTTATACTATGTGGTGTGTCAATTAACCTTAAACCCGGCACGAACCGGGCGACTGAACGCATAACGAACATGTAATTCTTTTACAAGATTAAATTTGATTAATGTCACACCCCGATTTCCACGTGTCACCGGTGGGCCCGGTGTGGGGTACAGTGACGTAGTTGGCATCGTCATAGACAAACAACACAATATAATAATGAACAGCGGAAGCAGAATAGATACATTTCAACTTTAATTAAAATGACATAATAAACATCATAAGTAGTTGAAACGGATCCACAGGCGGATCAAATAAAAATGAGAATAAATTGTTCAACAGTTATTTGTCGTCCGAGCTTGCGAGACTATAGTGGACGCTCTTAGGAAACAGCCAGCCTATTTCGTATAGTACCTGCACTTAACCTTTTGGGAAAAATACGTCAGTTTACACTGGTAAATACAAATCGACTGACTCATTTTGAAAATGATTGAAAATTGATTTAAATGCACAAGGCATAAATATTTTTATTAACTTGGGATATTTATGCAATATAAACTTGTGAACGATTTACATGTACCCGTACTTATGGTGGCCCGGGATCTGCTGTCCGGGCTAAAGATTAAATGACACACCACATTAAAGAGTTATACACGCCGGGTGTACGCCTACACCCCGTGCTCTGGTCGTGGCCATCTCGTAAGATAATGCCAAGGATATCCGGGACACGGTCAATAACCCCCCAAAGCCTAAAGTAAGACAAGACTGTTTAAACGAGTCGCACAAGCTATTCAAGACTGTACACCCATAAGGTGCAGGACTTGTGCGCCCGATCAAGCGGTATTTTAAATACCGTACCCCAAGCCCGTATAGGGAAAATAAGTCAAAATGTATTTACCTGAGCAAGTATAAGTCACAAACGGTAAGTGTAGGTAGCTTTTACTGGGCCTCCTAATCTGGAACAAAGGTTTATAATTAACCTATTAGATTTCTAACGGGTCTTTTATTTAAGCCTAAGCTTTGACTGGTTAGTTTTAAGGACGATACGGTACAAGCGCACGGTTAAGCGAAAGACCGGATAGAATGTGATTTAGACCCGACAAGTTTGAATACTTGTATAATATGGGTATGCTAAATACATTCTGGATTTTGAGTTAAAAATGATAACATTTGACCCGTTTCGGTCAATCTACGCAAACTAGTTACGCAAACCGAACCGAACGCTAAAAGGGCATTACGGGTAGCCAAAAGAGTCAAATGCAAGTTTCCTGATATAATATGCTTTAAATATGATATAATATCTGTAAGTTATGTTCTATATTGCCCGGAATAATTTTAAACTCAATTTATGCCTTATAAGGGCATTTTGGTCATTTAAAAGATTATAAAAGAGTTAAATTAGAAATCTGAGTTTCGGGTCTGGTTTATACAGTAAATATACTTCATTTAACATATTATAACAGTAGGGTATGACCCTTATACCAAACTCACCATTTAAAATCAAACTATGCACCGTAGGGGTATTTTAGTAATTTCACAAGGGCTAAAACTGCCAAAACTGGAAACCTGAGTTCATATACTTATACTTACTGTTATTATATGAAAATATACCAATTACATCAGTAGGTATAAGTTTTATATGTTTAAAATGAGTATAACGCTTACTATGCGTTAAAAACGCTTAAAATACGATTTAACGCCGTTTCCGGGTTTTCAAAATAAATCTGGGATTTTTATATTTCCAGAATACTTAAAATAATTTATTTAACATATAAAATCAGTAGGAAAAGGTTTCGGGTCAAAAGAATGCATAAAACTCATTTTATGGCTTAAACGGTCAAAACCGACATAAACCGAAATAACTAAGCGATCTAAGATACGATCAGCCAAAAATTAAATAAAAATCATCAAAAATCCCAAAATATTATATAACATCAGTGGGTAAAAAGTTTTGTATCAAAACGTGGCCTGAAATGGGTTATATGCGAAATGTGCCGTTTATGTAACTTAAGAACATAGTTTTACGCTAATGGCCATAACTCAAAATCTGGACCACCAACTGATCCGAAATTTTCGGTGCAAGTTTATATATTAGAAATAAAGATTTCTACTCTTTCACTTTTCCAAAATTCACGTTTTATATCAAAAAGGGCAAAATAGTCAACTTTTAAGCATAATCGGAAACATGCAAATGAATCGGCTAAGTATAGACTCAAGCAACAAAATTTTCCAGAGAGTTTTACCAAAATAAAAATAGTCAAAAATACTCTCCAATACAGATCTCAAACATGCATGTACGAATCCGAATCGATAGCCTACGAAATAGTCGTTTTACAAGACTTTCGGCTCCGATTCGTATTTATACTAAAGATTGTCGATTTTATTATGATAAAACATATTCTTACATGTATTACAAGTTATTTATGATGATCAAACAGATTGCATGTCCTTTACATTACCATTCAAGCTTATTTTCGCAAAAACAACTTCTGTTGACTTTTTAGAAACAAGTTTGACTCAACAATTAGCATGCATATAGTGGGAATCAGAGATTACCCTTTTGAGGGTTTGTTTCCCACATAAATACCAACATATATGTGGTTTCAATTTGAGAAATGACTGAGTAAAACTCGTTTAATCAGAAAGTCAAAGTATAAGAACAACAGTTTGACTTTTAGCAATTAATCAAAGCAAGAACGAATTTGAGGATGATATGAAAGATTACCAAGGTCCTAATGAAGCCTAGCAACCACTTGGAGTCGGCCTTGATGTCCAGAAATGCTCCAGAAAGTCTTAAGAGCTTTTGCAAATTTGGGAGTTCTTGTTTACAACACAAGTGTTTAGTAAAATGAGCTTTTGATCTGATTTAAGGAGAAATTCAGAGGTTGTGGGTAGCTCACTGTAGTCATAGGCATGCATGGATGTTTATTGGAGCTCAAGAGAGGTGAAAACAGCTGGAATGCACACAAATTCGGACCCAAATCGCTGCTGTTCGCGAAAACCGGAGCTGGGCGCTGGGTCGCGGCCCGCGTAAGGCCTCAGGCGGGCGCCTGGGGTCTGCAGTTCCAAACTTCGCCCATTTGTTGCAGTTTTGGTCCCTGTACTTCGGTTACGACGATTTGGTTATTTATCTTGACTCGTAAACTCTCGAATCTGGTTTTTAAGAACCTTGGGACATTTACCAACATGGTAATGTCCTCGGATAACTTTGCGCTCAACCGAAAAGCCATGAAATTCGACGTTGACGCTTTTAGTCCCTCAAGTACGGTTTTGGCCATAACTTTCTCATACGTTATCGAAACTTCACGAAATTTTTACCACACGTTCTAGTGAGTATATTTTAGCATTATAAAGCTTCGGGTCTGCCAAAAGTTCACTCAGAGGTATAATTTCAACATGTTGACACTTTTGGCCCCTATAGTTTGTAATTCCTCACTTTTGGGCATTTTCCGCTTCGTATGATCCATGAACCACCCGTTTAAGGTTATAAACATTATGTAGGGTTATCATAGAGTCTATTTATCCATTGTTGACACTTTGGACCCTTACGTTCCATAGTTTTCACCGTTTGTCACTTTTAGTCCCTCTAAAGTTTGTTTTCACATACCGGAACCTTATGACACGTGTCAAGACATTATTGGACGAAATTTTTCGAGGTGTTACATCCTCACCCCCTTAAAAGAAATCTCGACCTCGAGATTTACTGAAACAAATGGGGATATTTCTCTTGCATCGTGGATTCCACTTCCCACGTGTATTCGGGACCTCTACGGGCATCCCATTTGACCTTAACAATAGGCACGTGCTTCCTTCGAAGCTTCTTTACCTGTCGATCCTCAATCGACAAAGGTTTTTCTACGAACTTTAAACTTTCGTCTATGTGTATATCTGTATGCGGTATAACCAGTGAGTCGTCAGCGAAACACTTCTTCAAGTTACAGATGTGGAACACATTATGAATAGCGCTAAGTTCTTCAGGCAAGTTTAACTTATAAGCAACTGACCCGACACGTTCGATAATCTCGAAAGGTCTTATATATCTCAGGCTTAGCTTGCCTTTCTTTCCAAATCGCATCACACCCTTCCAGGGCGATACTTTAAGCAATACTTTATCACCTACATCGAAGTGAAAATGTTTGTGCTTAGGATCCGCATAACTTTTCTGCCTATCCCTGGCAGCTTTCAAACGATCGCGTATCTGCACGATCTTGTCCGTCGTCTCAAAAACGATATCTGGTCCTGACAACTGGACATCTCCAACTTCTGCCCAACAAATGGGCGATCTACACTTTCTACCGTATAGGGCCTCAAAAGGCGCAGCCTTTATGCTGGAATGGTAGCTATTGTTGTAGGAAAATTCAATCAGTGGTAGGTTCTTATCCCAACTACCACCCAAGTCGATCGCACATGCACGAAGCATGTCTTCCAATGTTTGAATAGTACGCTCACTCTGACCATCAGTCAGAGGATGATAAGCCGTACTAAAATTCAAACGAGTGCCCAACGATTGTTGGAAACTCTTCCAAAAATGCGACGTATATCTAGTATCTCTATCGGAGATAATAGATATAGGTATACCATGTAGCGCTACTATCTTATCGACGTATAATTGAGCTAACATATCGGAGCTATACGTCTCCTTGATGGGTAGAAAATGAGCTGACTTAGTCAGTCTATCTACTATGACCCATATGGTATCATTTCCCTTTTTCGTCTTCGGCAACTTGGTGATGAAATCCATTGTCACCATTTCCCATTTCCACTTGGGAATTTCAGGTTGTTGAAGCAAACCTGACGGCTTCTGATGCTCAGCCTTGACTTGCGCACAAGTCAAACATTTAGCTACATGCTCAGCTACTGACTTTTTCAAACCAATCCACCAGTAGTTTGCTTTCAAATCCTGGTACATCTTATCAGCTCCAGGATGAACGGAATATTTAGAGCTGTGGGCTTCCTGGAGGATAACATCCCGAAGTCCTCCATAAACTGGAACCCATATTCGTCCGTTTAGTCGTAGCATTCCATCTTTGTCGTAGGATAACTGCTCCTCAGTTACTCCCAACTTCTCTGCAGGATAGTTAGCTTCCATCACAGCTTCCTTCTGTGCAGCTAACACCCTTTCATTCAAATTATTTCTTATCTCAATGCGCTTGGCATTGATTCTGATCGGTTTTACCCTTTCCTTTCTGCTTAAGGCGTCGGCAACTACATTGGCCTTGCCTGGATGGTATCTTATCTCACAGTCATAATCGTTTAAAGTTTCTATCCATCGCCTTTGACGCATGTTCAATTCCTTCTGATTGAACAGATGTTGAAGACTCTTGTGATCCGAATATATTATACACTTGGTTCCGTACAAGTAATGTCTCCATAGCTTCAAAGCAAATACAACAGCACCCAATTCCAAATCGTGGGTGGTGTAGTTCTTCTCATGCACCTTTAATTGTCGAGAAGCGTAGGCAATGACTTTGCCTTTCTGCATGAGTACATAGCCCATGCCAGTGTGCGATGCATCACAGTACACCACAAATTCTTCAATACCATCGGGCAATGTCAACACAGGCGCATTGCTCAACTTCTTCTTCAAAATATCGAAGGATTCCTGCTGCTTAGGGCCCCAATCGAACTTAATCTTCTTACGAGTCAACGAAGTTAGGGGCGTAGCAATTCTTGAAAAGTCCTCGATAAATCGCCTATAATATCCTGCCAATCCGAGGAAACTGCGAATCTCGGTAGGAGTCTTCGGCTCCTGCCAGTTCATGACTGCTTCTACTTTAGCGGGATCTACTTGGATACCACGCTCGCTTACCACATGTCCAAGGAATTGGACTTCTCGAAGCCAAAATTCACACTTCGAAAATTTGGCATAAAGCTTCTCTTGATGCAGAAGTTTGAGAATACAACGAAGGTGTTTCTCATGGTCAGCTTGGCTCTTCGAGTAGATAAGGATGTCGTCGATAAAGACGATGACGAATTTATCCAGATAAGGCTTGCAGACACGATTCATGAGATCCATGAATGCTGCTGGTGCGTTGGTGAGCCCAAACGGCATCACTAGGAACTCGTAATGTCCATAACGAGTCCTAAACGCTGTCTTGTGCACATCTTCATCCTTGACCTTTAACTGATGATAACCTGACCTCAGGTCAATCTTGGAGAAATAGCTTGCTCCTTGCAACTGATCGAACAGATCGTCGATCCTGGGTAACGGGTACCTATTCTTGATAGTGACCTTGTTAAGCTCACGGTAATCGATGCACAGACGCATCGATCCATCCTTCTTTTTAACGAACAAGATTGGCGCTCCCCAAGGGGACGAGCTAGGTCTAATAAAACCTTTAGCTAACAAATCATCCAACTGCGTCCTCAACTCTTTCATCTCTGTTGGTGCCAATCTGTATGGTGCTCTTGCTACAGGCGCAGCGCCTGGAATGATGTCTATCCGAAACTCCACTTGCCTATCCGGTGGCAAACCGGGTAGTTCTTCAGGGAATACTTCAGGGTATTCTGAGATAACAGGGATATCCCCAATCTTCGGCTTCGGCTCATCAATGGTAACTTGTGCCATATAAATGACACATCCCTTCTGCATGCATCTGGATGCCTTGAGCATGGACACTTGCTCAGGCAATCCATGCTGGGTATCTCCTTGAATAGTGAGTGACTCACCAGACGGAGTCTTCACTACTACTTGCTTTCTGTTGCACATAATCTGGGCTTGGTTTTGCGCTAACCAATCCATGCCTATCACTATATCGAATCCGGCTAGCTTAAAGGGAAGCAAGGATAACGGGAAAGAATGATTCCTAATGGATATAACACATCCATCTAGAACAGTCGAGGCGGTTTCTATGGTTCCATCGGCTAATTCCACCTCATATTTCACACTTAAGGTTTTAACAGGAAGGTTTAACAATTTACAAAACTTATCATCTACAAATGACTTATCAGCTCCTGAATCAAACAAGACTCTAGCAAAAACATCATTTACAAGAAACGTACCTGTAATGACGTTGTCGTCTAGAACTGCTTCCTTGGCGTCCATTCTGAAGACTCTCGCATTAGTCTTCTTCCCGTCGTCAGCTTTCTTTGCATTCTTTGGGCAGTTGGGCCGAATGTGCCCTTTTTCGTTGCAACCAAAACAAGTTGCATCCTTCAGCTTCTTGCAATCTAAGGCTTTATGATCCGTGGACTTGCAGATTCCACATCGCCTTTCTTGAGACTGGGATTTCGCTTCCAAACGACATTTCCCAAAATGGTGTCTCTTGCAGTTCTTGCATTTGGGTTTTTCACCCGACTGATCTCCTTTCTTGAACCCCGACCCTTTCCTATGGTCGTTGTTTCCCTTGTGTCGTTTCTCAGATCTTCGTGAGGTGTCATCCTCACGTTTCCTCTTGTTTTCCTCTGAGCTTTTCATAGCTCTCTGTCTGACCACATCTTGAGTGAGGGAGAGGGATAGATCAGCTACGGATCTAAATGTAGTAGGCCTTGAAGCCTTGACGCTTGCCTTTATCTCCGGTGCCAGACCCCCAATAAATCGAGCAATCCTTCGCGGCTCCGGGGTCACCAGATAAGGCACTAACCGAGATAAAGTGTTGAACGTAGTAAGATACGCTTGACAATCGAGGTTCTTCATAACCAGAGATACGAAATCCGATTCAATTCTTTCGACCTCATGCTGCGGGCAGAAATTCTATTTGATCAGAGCCACAAACTGTTCCCATGACATACCGTACAGTGTGGCCTTACCGGCAGCTTGTAGGAGTGACTTCCACCATGCTAACGCATCTCCCTTGAACGACTGGGACACGTACTTCACGACGTCCTTATCAGCACACCCGCTGATATCAACCACAGTATCCATCTCATCCAGCCATGTCATGCAGTCAACTGCTCCTTTTTCCCCAGTAAAATCTCTGGGTTTGCAAGAAACGAAATACTTGTACGTACAGGACTTGCTGTACGTATCATGCTTCAGCTTGACTTCTTGCTTAGGAATACTGCTGTGGTTGGAGGAGTGATTATCCTCCTCATCTTTCTTCGGCTCACTCTTTTTAGAAGGTGGCTTACTATGAGCCTCAGAATGAGTCTTGGGCTTTACGTGCGTTACAGTTCGGGTCCTACTTCGAGTACTGCTAGATTCCCTGAATTGCCTATCCATAGCTTTGGCAACAGCGTTATCTATCAGTGCTTGCAATTCTTCACCAGTGACGTGAATCCTGGTATTATCTGGGTGTTCTCCAGAATGACTGTTGATCTCCTCCGATTTGGCCATTGTAGCTTTAAGCTACATAAAAGGACAAGGTCTTATTTAGAAACCTAACAGTATTATCGTTCTAGACGATTTATTAACCATGATATTAAGAATCATAATAGTTAATTTATTTAATCTCATTCAAGGCTTTTATTAGCAACTATATTATGGAATGAAATATATATTGGCACAATAGGCCTAGTCACTTCGGACAACTTACTAAATTATAAATTTAGATTTTTATAGGATTAGCATCGTATAATTAAACAAATAATCCTTTACTAGGCAGGGAGTCATAAACCACAACTGCCACTATATGACATAGTCATAACCCGTAGGTATCAAGTCATAAACAGACTTGTGTACAGATATAATCTGTAGATAATTTATTAAAAAGGGTGGCTTGTGTGATTTTACAGATCACGCTTAGCCAGGAATGTTAACATGTTCTCAGATGTTAACAGAGATTTGAATCTTTTCAACCAGGTTTTACCATATTGGCTAGGCCTGTAAATAAGGCATTCAAGCTAGGTTCTACCTTACTAAGATTCTTATTAAAATGGCAAATCAAATAAACATTGATATTTTTCCATTTATTTTAATATTATATTCATGCACATAAAAAAATGAGAAATTCAAATTAACCATTTCAAATTTTAAATAAAGTACTAGTACATCTTTGCCCTAAACGTGACTTTAATTCTGTAACACCTCGAAATTTTGTGTCCAATAATGTGTTAACACGTGTCATTTGTTTACACGTGGCATTGATATTAAATAAAGGACTAATTTTGACAAACCTTGAAAGTATATAAATTCGAGGGTTATAAATGTCAACAAGGGTAAATATACTGTATAGTAACCCTAAATAATGCTTGAACCTTCGAACGAATAAATCATAGATCGTACAGAAGCAAAACGCGAAAGAAAGTGAGAGATTACAAGCTACAGGGGTTAACCGTGTCAACATCTTTAATTATACCTCTGAGTGACCCTTTAACGTTCCCAAGGCTTCGTAACAGTATTATACGCTCACTAGAACATACTGTACAAATTCCGCGAAGTTCCGTCTTAAAACGAGAGAGTTATACTCAAATTCGTATGAGAAGGGTTAAAAGCGTCAATAATGAAAGTTAAGGCTTTCTGAATAATTAATAAACTAATCGGGGACTTAACAACGCGGGTAAATAACACGAGGTCCTTAGTTGTAATTAACCGAGGGCCAAACCGCAAAGTTACCCCTTCAAACCCGAAAGGTCAGGTAAATCATTACGAAAGATTTCGTTATTAATTACCAGATTCTGATAATCATTTCAAAAGATTTAAAATTTCTGGAAATCAAGCCTCTCGCGTCCCGCGTTAAGTAATAGCCTAAGTGTAGGCGGGCCGCGAGCTTCCTGTTTTACGCGCCTGTTATTTGGATCTTAGGCGACCCACATTAAAATGGCATGGAACTTCCATGCGGGCCGCATTAGACGCCCAGATGCAGAAAGTTGTAACATCTTGCCTTTTGGAGCCTTTGAACGACCAAACAACCAATTAATGGAGCATGGGTGCCCCCTACTCGACCCATATCACTTAGGGACACCTGCCCATGATCCATGATCAAATGTAGACTGAGTTGTGATGATCTCGAAGGCTTTTGAACACTATAAATAGCCACATTGGCTCATAAGTTCACCACACCTCAAACAACTCATCTCCTGATCATTCTAAGCTCCCAAGCATCCATTTCTGCTCTCTAAGCAAGATACCACTTCTGTAAGTCGTTCATAACCATTTTGGTCATACATTTCCATAGTTATAGCTTATAAACACAACCGTCGTAACTAACGGTTGTCATTACAATAACTTGCAAATGGTTCAGTCTTATGACGGATCAAAAGTAGTTTTGAGTAGGTAATTATGTGGGTAATAAACCTCTAAAAGGGTTCCCCCTGATCACCCCTCTAACTATGTCAAATATCGAGTCAAACGTGCGGTTAAAAAGTCAACAGAAAGCTATTTTAGCGATTTATGCATAATCTGTAATGTACATGCTATGGAACCTGTTTTGACAATCATAAAACATGATAATAAGTATATAAACTTGTTTGCGCTCGTTTGAATCGACCGTTTGCTATATTGAACCGGTTCGGAGCCGAATGTCGCAAAAGTTTGACTTTTGCATTGACTTCAGTTCAGACCCGTTTTAGTGAGGTATAGATATACCTTAGGACTCTCTTAGGACCAGGTTACATGATGGTATAAACCTCTGTGATCGGTTCATGAGTTATCCGAGTCTTTTACGCATTTCCGTTAATCGCCTAAAAGTTGACCGTAACGCCATTTTGAAAATAAAACGAGTATTTCGGATACGTGAATGGACCAGAACCTTGCTTAATAAATTATAAGCATGTCCTTAAAGTTTCACGTCAATCCGAGGTCTAGAATGAGAGTTATGCTAATTAGCGCAATTAAAATAAACTTTTGTAATAAACGGCGCAATTAGCATAACGCCTATCTAAACCAAGATTTCGTCACCAAAACTTTTACCCACTATATTAGAATAATATTTTGGGAATTTTAAAGATTTTTAATAAATTTTACCTTGCTCATAACCTGCGGTTATGGCTACGGTTCGGTAAATACCGAATATGCCCTTTTCAGCCAAAACATGAGTTCTACAAGGTCTTTTGACCCGATTCCAGTTGCTACTGGTTCCAAATAATAAATAAAGTATTTTAAGCTTTATAAGCTGTACGGGAAACTCAGATTTCCTGTAGAACTCGAAAAGCACTTTTTAAAGTCTTTAAATTGACCGAAAAGCCCCTACGGGGCATAATATTAACTTAAACTCGTTACGGGCATCACGGAAGGTATCCTACTGATACCACAACCTCTTTAAGGCATATTGACTTAGGAAATAAGCGTACGACTCTCATGGTTAACCGTTTCGCCTATTGCGCGCACGGTTCGGCTTATGAAACTAATTTTCATAAATTAGCCGATACGGGTCAAATTATATTATTTGGACCCCAAAATCCAGAGTGTGAACCATAAACCCATATAAAACAAGTCTCTGAACTTGTTGGGTCAGAATCGCACTCCATTCTCGGTTTTCGCCTTTTCACGCGATTAAACCGTATTCACATATCGGAACCAACCGGTCTAGGCTACGGCCATTATAACGACTCGTTAGGATTCTAAGAGGTTAATTAAAACCTTCGTTCCAGATTTGGAGCCCCAGTAAAAGCTATCGGTGATTTAATCCAAATTAAGGAAATATACTTGCAAAGGTAAATACTTTAACTTATTTCCCCTATATGGGCTTGAGTTACGGTATATTAATACCGCTTGATTGAGCATTATATTCTTCCATCGCTTAGGTGGTTAATTAAATAATATGATCGGCTCATTTAAACAGTTTTGTTTCTTAAAAGCCTTTGGGGGGTTTAATGACCGTTGTCCCGGATATCCTTGGCATCATTTTACGAAATGGCCACGACCATCGACATCCCGGTGTAGGCGTACACCCGGTATATATTGTCGACATTAAATTAAAAGACGTAGCCGTTGGTTTTTATACTACGGTTTTACGCAATGTGGTGTGTCTATAAATCTTTAACCCGGCACGACCCGGGCTACTGAACGCATAAAAGAACATGTAAAACGTTCACAAGATTTTAATAATTTTCCCAAGTTATAAAAGAGTTTGTGCCTTGTGCATTCAAATCAATTTTAATAAACATTTTCAAATGTGTCAGTTGAATGTATTTACCAGTGTAAACTGACGTATTTTCCCCAAAAAGATTAAGTGCAGGTACTATACGAAATGGGCTGGTATTGGCTTCCTAAGCATCACGAATAGTCTCGCAAACTCGATGCCGTATCTGAATGAACAATATTTTATTATTATTTTGATCCGCTGTGGATATATTCGACTTCTGTAATACATTTGATATTACAACCAGAGGTTGAAGTATATATTTATCTTTAAGCTTCCGCTGTGCATTTATATAATTGTGTGGTTTGACTATATTGTTGCCAACATCGTCACGGTAATCCCCCACCGGGCCCACCGGTGAGACACGTGGAAATCGGGGTGTGACAGGTTGGTATCAGAGCCAACGTTGAGCGAATTAAACACTATCCTAATGTGTTTAATCTCAATGACACAATTGCACATACTTGAGTCTAGACAAGAACTTAGGACAAATTCGAATTGTTATTCCAATTTTGTCTTTTTCTTTTATTATTGGTATTTAAAGTTTTATAAAGCAGGAAAAATGCCACCTGTTATATTCCGAGGAAGAGGAAGGGGAAGAAGAGGCAGAGGAGAAGTCGTGACACATCACGATAACGAAGCTGGACCATCAGGTACAAGACATCCTTCGATGACGAGGAGCGAAGAACCACAACGACGTAGAGATCTTTACGAACCCGCGAGGCATTCCACCTCGCACAGCTCGACGCCATCCTACCGGCACTCCTTTGGGCCAAACTCAGAGAATGATCCCAACAGCCCACAACCTTCCTTCATACCTCTACAACGTTCGGTATCGCACCGAAATTACGACGACCCTACTTCCTACTTCATAGGTCAGTTTAATCCGGCTGACTACATACAGGAACCTTCAGGCTTTGTTCCACTAGGGCCACAAGATCACTTCTCCGAAGACCATATGGATGAAGATACTGATCCAACTGAACCTGCGCGTGGTACGCCCACGCATCCGATAGAAGTCTCTGATGGGTCATCCTTCCATGGCACACCTTATCAGGGACCAGACAGTTTCCAAGCGTTGTTTGACCGACATGAGTGGTACTACACGCCACCTCAACAGACATCTCAACAACCGCGACATCCACAGGATCCCTCTGAGGATTCACGCTTTGTGGCAGTTACGCCACCACCTCCGCCACCGGCGCAACCAGTATTACCTGATCCGCCAAGGCGTAGGAGGACAAATGCTCGTATGTCTACACGAGGAGGAGGGGGTATCCACTTCAGCACTCCTCGACATTCTAGTAGTAGCCACTATCCGCCACTACAAGAAGAAGGACCTTCAAGTCCTATACAGGAGGCGAACTCCGCACCAGCTGCACAACATTCGCCACCATTTGGGTATGACCAACCCATACCTGCTTACACGGGTCCAACGGCTTACAACCCGTTCGAACCGTCACAAGCACAATACAACTACGGCTATGAGCGCGACCCATATGTGGTGTCGGCAAGATATAATGCGCGCTACCCTGACGGAGCACATGGAAACATGGGACCACCGGACTACTCAGCTCATGGGTATCCAATACCTCCCAGACCTCCAGTTCCGCATCAAGTGCCACAACCACGTTTCTCTCCTCCTGAACAGGAAGAAATACTCCATCGACTAGATCGTGTGGAGAGAGAGTTCGAGGAAGAGAAAAAGAGCCACCGAGGATTTCTCAAAGGCTTGGCGAACCTACTAAAGGGCAAAAAGAAGAAACGTGACCATTAGCCCTTAATAGTTGTACTAATGTAATTTCTACTTTGAAATAAGTCCCTGCGTGGACACTTATCGTATTTCAGTCCCTACGTGGACTTATCTTTTAAGTCCTTGCATGGACATTTATCTTATGTTAGTCCCTGCGTGGACTTGTCACTTATTTTAAACCTCTATGGAGGTATGTACTATTTGAAAGACCCGTTTAGGGCAATATGTAATTGTATTTGAGATTATGGAATGTATGTTATGAGTTTTGTTTTAATATGTATAAAATAAATCAAAACCATTCCTTTTATATTGATCTGCCTAGATAAAGAATCTTAAAAGGGTGAAACCTAGCTTGGTGTCTTTTAAGATCCAGTCAAGATGGTACGACCTAATTGAAAAGATTCTGATTCCCTGTTAACCTCTGTACGCATGTTAACAATCATGGCAGATGTGATTCGTTAAAAATCACACACGTCATTCTTATACAATAATCCTTTAAGGATTTCAAAAACCCAACTAAACGATTTATAAATCATGGGTTAAATCATCAATGAAGATGATTATTTATAAACATCCATTTGTGATGTAACATCCATTAGAGATGTAATGCCTACGGGCCAATATTATTAAAACATCCATTAGAGATGTAGTGCCTACGGGCCAATATTATTAAAACATCCATTAGTGATGTAGTGCCCACGGGCCAACCATATTAAAAACATCCATTAGCGATGTAGTGCCTACGGGCCAGCCATATTTAAACATCCATTAGTGATGTAGTGCCTACGGGCCAATATTATTAAAACATCCATTAGTGATGTAGTGCCTACGGGCCGACCATATTAAGACATCCATTAGCGATGTAGTGCCTACGGGCCGATATTATTAAAGCATCCATTAGTGATGTAGTGCCTATGGGCCGTAATAATTGTCTTATAAAGACAAAAGACAGTGGTGGTCTATGACTCTCTGTCAGAAAGAGATAAGAGAACTACGGTTCAAATCTCTATGCCTTTGATTCTCTGAAATCTCGGCTAATAATATAAAACATCCTCGTGATTAGGCTTTACGCCGCCAATATTATTGTTATAGCTAAAATAGGATGTATTCAAATCCTAAGATTTAATAAGTAATAAGTTAACCAAATATGGTCTCTGTTACCATGGTTGACAAATTGTCATAAAAGACAATTATATAATAATCTCCTGAATAAAAATTTTGCTATCTTCTGTAACAGATTCAAGTTACAATGGCGGATCCCAACGGAGAGAATAGCCATACTAATGAAGATGACTACGACAATACGCCAGTGCATTTGACAGGCGCACAACTGAAGGCTCTGATTGACAATGCTGTTCAGGCAGCTCTTGATCGTCAATATACTGAGTCCCAAGGCAGAACCGTATCAAAACCACCCTCTAAACCAAAGACACACTCCAAACTACCCTCTCAACCCAAGAAAGATGACGACAAACACTCGTCCACTGAGGACAGCGTTCATCGCGATAGAGAATATACTGATGCATCAAATGCTAAGGGTTGCACCTACAAATACTTTGTATCTTGTAAGCCCCGGGAATTTACAGGGGAGAAAGGTGCTGTTGATTGTATCACCTGGCTAGATGAGATGGACACTATTGTGGACATCAGCGGGTGTGCAGAGAGGGATGTGGTGAAGTATGTGTCCCAGTCATTTAAGGGCGAGGCCCTGGCATGGTGGAGAGCGTTGGTGCAGGCATCAGGTAAGTCTGCTTTGTACAAGATGACATGGGAGGAATTTATTGCTCTCATTAAGGAAAACTACTGCCCTCAGCATGAGGTTGAGAAGATCGAGGCTGACTTTGTGTCACTGGTGATGACGAACCTGGACTGCCAGGCATATTTGATGAGCTTCAATACGATGTCTCGCCTAGTCCCATACCTTGTAACACCAGAACCCCGAAGAATCGCCCGTTTCATTGGGGGCTTGGAGCCTGCGATAAAGGCGAGTGTAAAGGCCTCTCGGCCGACGACCTTTAGGTCAGTTACTGACCTCTCCTTGTCTCTCACTTTAGACGCGGTCCGTCTGAGGACCCTAAGGAACAAGGAGGCTGAGAAAAGGAAACGTGAGGATGATACCTCACAAAGGTCAGGGAAGAAGCACCGTGGAAACGGTGAAGGCAAAAGAGGGTCGGAGGCGAAGAAAGATGGGCAAGCTGGTGAAAGGCCCAACTGCAAAATCTGCAAGAAACCCCACTCTGGGAAGTGCAGATTTGCATCAAACTCACAGTCGCAATCAAAGACTCCTTCCTGTGGACTATGCAAGTCCAAGGATCATAAAACTGTGGAGCGCAAAAAGATCAAGGATGCGACCTGCTATGGTTGCAACGAAAAGGGGCACATCAAGAGTAACTGCCCTAAGTATGCCAAGAAGGCGGAAGAGACAAAGAAGTCAAATGCGAGAGTTTTTCGCATGGATGCAAAGGAAGCGGTCCAGAACGACAACGTGCTTACAGGTACTTTTCTCGTAAATAATATATTTGCAAGAGTACTATTCGATTCTGGCGCTGATAAATCCTTTGTAGACCAGAAATTTTGCCAACTACTAAATATGCCTATCAAAACCCTTGATGCGAAATACGAGGTAGAGTTAGCAGACGGCACGATAGAAACCGTCTCTACTGTTCTAGAAGGATGTGAAATATCCATTAAGAACCATTCTTTTCCTCTATCTCTACTCCCCTTCAAACTAGCGGGTTTCGACATAGTCCTAGGCATGGACTGGTTATCCCGTAATCAGGCCCAAATCATTTGCGGCAAAAGGCACATAGTATTAAAGACTCCGAGTGGTGAATCGTTTACCATTCGAGGAGACACGCAGTACGGATTACCCGAGGACGTGTCTATGCTCAAAGCTTCAAGGTGTTTGAACAGAGGCTGCGTAATTTACGTGGCTCAGGTGATAATAGAAGAGCCTAAGCCAAAGATCGAGGATCTTCCTGTCATTTCTGAATACCCCGAGGTTTTTCCCGAAGAACTACCTGGTTTGCCACCAGATAGACAAGTGGAGTTCAGAATAGACATCATTCCTAGAGCAGCTCCGATAGCAAGAGCACCTTACAGATTAGCTCCAACGGAAATGAAAGAACTGAGGACCCAGTTGGATGAACTGCTGGCGAAAGGTTTTATCAGACCTAGTTCATCTCCCTGGGGAGCACCAGTCCTATTTGTAAAGAAGAAGGACGGATCAATGCGGTTGTGCATCGACTACCGAGAGCTAAATAAAGTTACCATAAAGAACAGATATCCTTTGCCGAGGATCGATGATCTGTACGATCAGCTACAAGGAGCGAGCTACTTCTCAAAGATCGACTTGAGGTCGGGCTATCATCAGCTAAGCGTCAGAGATGAAGATGTACATAAGACAGCATTTAGGACTCGCTATGGTCATTACGAGTTCCTAGTGATGCCTTTTGGGCTCACAAATGCACCGGCTGCGTTCATGGATCTCATGAATCGCGTCTGCAAGCCGTATTTGGACAAATTCGTCATAGTCTTCATCGATGATATCCTTATATATTCCAAGAACCAAGCTGACCACGAGAAGCACCTCCGTTGCATTCTCGAATTACTACAGCGTGAGAAACTCTACGCCAAATTCTCGAAATGTGAATTCTGGCTACGAGAGGTTCAGTTTTTAGGTCACGTTGTGAGTGAGCGTGGTATCCAAGTGGATCCCGCTAAGGTAGAGGCGGTCATGAACTGGCAAGAGCCAAAGACGCCTACCGAAATCCGTAGCTTCCTGGGGTTAGCAGGATACTACCGGAGGTTTATTAAAAATTTTTCGAGGATTGCTGCGCCCTTGACTTCCTTAACCAAGAAGAAAGAAAAATTTATTTGGGGCCCAAAGTAGCAAGAGTCCTTCGAAGTTCTAAAGCAGAAGCTAAGCAATGCACCTGTGCTGACATTACCAGAAGGTACAGATGAATTCGTAGTTTACTGCGATGCATCACACACGGGCATGGGGTGTGTGCTTATGCAGAAGGGCAAGGTGATTGCCTATTCTTCAAGGCAATTAAAGGTGCACGAAAAGAATTACACCACCCATGATTTGGAGTTGGGTGCCGTTGTATTTGCACTAAAATTATGGAGGCATTACCTTTATGGTATTAAATTTGTGATTTATTCTGATCACAAAAGCCTCCAGCACCTGTTCAACCAGAAGGAGTTGAACATGAGGCAGCGCCGTTGGATGGAAACCTTGAATGACTATGATTGCGAGATCAGGTACCATCCCGGCAAAGCGAATGTGGTTGCTGATGCCTTAAGCAGGAAAGAAAGGGTAAAACCTATTCGGATCAATGCCAAGAGCATTGAAGTCAAGAACAATTTAATTGAAAGGATTTTAGCTGCACAGCGAGAGGCTGTGTTGGAAGCTAATTATCCTAATGAAAAGTTAGGAGTAACTGAGGAGCAGTTGACTCTTAGCAAGGATGGAATCCTTAGACTGAACGGACGTATATGGGTTCCGATCTATGGAGGACTACGAGATGTTATCCTCCAGGAAGCCCATAGTTCCAGATACTCAGTCCATCCTGGTGCTGACAAGATGTATCAAGATTTAAAGGCAAATTATTGGTGGATAGGCTTGAAAAAGTCTGTGGCCGCCCACGTAGCAAAGTGCTTGACTTGTGCTCAAGTCAAAGCCGAGCACCAAAAGCCGTCTGGCTTGCTACAACAGCCTGAGCTTCCCGAGTGGAAGTGGGAATGCGTAACTATGGACTTCATAACCAAGTTACCCAAAACCAGGAAAGGAAACGATACAATATGGGTCATAGTCGATAGGCTGACTAAATCAGCTCATTTTCTACCCATCAAGGAGACGTATAGCTCCGATATGTTAGCCCAACTTTATGTTGATAAGATTGTAGCCTTACACGGCATACCTGTGTCTATTATCTCCGACAGGGATACTAGATACACGTCTCACTTCTGGAAGAGTTTCCAGCAATCTTTGGGCACGCGTTTGAACTTCAGTACGACTTACCATCCACAGACGGACGGTCAGAGTGAGCGTACCATTCAAACGTTGGAAGACATGCTTCGTGCGTGTGCGATCGATTTAGGTGGTAACTGGGATAAGAATCTACCCCTAATCGAGTTCTCCTACAATAATAGCTACCATACCAGCATAAAGGCTGCGCCTTTCGAGGCATTATACGGTAGGAAATGCAGATCGCCTGTTTGTTGGGCGGAAGTAGGAGAGGTCCAATTATCAGGACCAGAGATTGTTTTCCAGACAACGGACAAGATTGTCCAGATCCGGGAACGTCTCAAGGCTGCCCGCGATAGGCAGAAAAGCTACGCTGATCCAAAACGTAAGGATCTTCACTTCGAAGTAGGTGAAAAAGTGTTGCTTAAGGTATCACCCTGGAAGGGGGTGATGCGTTTCGGCAAGAAAGGCAAACTGAGTCCGAGATACATAGGACCTTTTGAGGTCATTGAACGTGTCGGATCAGTTGCCTATAAATTGAACTTGCCTGAAGAGCTCAATGGAATTCATAACGTATTCCACATCTGCAATCTCAAAAAGTGCTTCGCCGATGAATCATTGGTGATTCCACACACAGATGTGCATATAGATGAGAGCTTAAAGTTTATAGAAAAACCTTTGTCGATTGAAGATCGACAGGTGAAGAAACTTCAAAGAAAGCACGTATCAATTGTAAAAGTCAAATGGGATGCTCGTAGAGGTCCCGAATATACGTGGGAAGTCGAAGACACAATGAAAGAAAAGTACCCCTATTTATTTGAGTAAATCTCGGGTCGAGATTTATTTTAAGGGGGTGAGGATGTAACACCTTGAAATTTTGTGTCCAATAATGTGTTAACACGTGTCATTTGTTTACACGTGGCATTGATATTAAATAAAGGACTAATTTTGACAAACCTTGAAAGTATATAAATTCGAGGGTTATAAATGTCAACAAGGGTAAATATACTGTATAGTAACCCTAATTTATGCTTGAACCTTCGAACGAATAAATCATAGATCGTACAGAAGCAAAACGCGAAAGAAAGTGAGAGATTACAAGCTACAGGGGTTAACCGTGTCAACATGTTTAATTATACCTCTGAGTGACCCTTTAACATTCCCAAGGCTTCGTAACAGTATTATACGCTCACTAGAACATACTGTACAAATTCCGCGAAGTTCCGTCTTAAAACGAGAGAGTTATACTCAAATTCGTATGAGAAGGGTTAAAAGCGTCAATAATGAAAGTTAAGGCTTTCTGAATAATTAATAAACTAATCGGGGACTTAACAACGCGGGTAAATAACACGAGGTCCTTAGTTGTAATTAACCGAGGGCCAAACCGCAAAGTTACCCCTTCAAACCCGAAAGGTCAGGTAAATCATTACGAAAGATTTCGTTATTAATTACCAGATTCTGATAATCATTTCAAAAGATTTAAAATTTCTGGAAATCAAGCCTCTCGCGACCCGCGTTAAGTAATAGCCGCGAGCTTCCTGTTTTACGCGCCTGTTATTTGGATCTTAGGCGACCCGCATTAAAATGGCATGGAACTTCCATGCGGGCCGCATTAGACGCCCAGATGCAGAAAGTTGTAACATCTTGCCTTTTGGAGCCTTTGAACGACCAAACAACCAATTAATGGAGCATGGGTGCCCCCTACTCGACCCATATCACTTAGGGACACCTGCCCATGATCCATGATCAAATGTAGACTGAGTTGTGATGATCTCGAAGTTTTTGAACACTATAAATAGCCACATTGGCTCATAAGTTCACCACACCTCAAACAACTCATCTCCTGATCATTCTAAGCTCCCAAGCATCCATTTCTGCTCTCTAAGCAAGATACCACTTCTGTAAGTCGTTCATAACCATTTTGGTCATACATTTCCATAGTTATAGCTTATAAACACAACCGTCGTAACTAACGGTTGTCATTACAATAACTTGCAAATGGTTCAGTCTTTATGACGGATCAAAAGTAGTTTTGAGTAGGTAATTATGTGGGTAATAAACCTCTAAAAGGGTTCCCCCTGATCACCCCTCTAACTATGTCAAATATCGAGTCAAACGTGCGGTTAAAAAGTCAACAGAAAGCTATTTTAGCGATTTATGCATAATCTGTAATGTACATGCTATGGAACCTGTTTTGACAATCATAAAACATGATAATAAGTATATAAACTTGTTTGCGCTCGTTTGAATCGACCGTTTGCTATATTGAACCGGTTCGGAGCCAATGTCGCAAAAGTTTGACTTTTGCATTGACTTCAGTTCTGACCCGTTTTAGTGAGGTATAGATATACCTTAGGACTCTCTTAGGACCAGGTTACATGATGGTATAAACCTCTGTGATCGGTTCATGAGTTATCCGAGTCTTTTACGCATTTCCGTTAATCGCCTAAAAGTTGACCGTAACGCCATTTTGAAAATAAAACGAGTATTTCGGATACATGAATGGACCAGAACCTTGCTTAATAAATTATAAGCATGTCCTTAAAGTTTCACGTCAATCCGAGGTCTAGAATGAGAGTTATGCTAATTAGCGCAATTAAAATAAACTTTTGTAATAAACGGCGCAATTAGCATAACGCCTATCTAAACCAAGATTTCGTCACCAAAACTTTTACCCACTGTATTAGAATAATATTTTGGGAATTTTAAAGATTTTTAATAAATTTTACCTTGCTCATAACCTGCGGTTATGGCTACGGTTCGGTAAATACCGAATATGCCCTTTTCGGCCAAAACATGAGTTCTACAAGGTCTTTTGACCCGATTCCAGTTGCTACTGGTTCCAAATAATAAATAAAGTATTTTAAGCTTTATAAGCTGTACGGGAAACTCAGATTTCCTATAGAACTCGAAAAGCCCTTTTTAAAGTCTTTAAATTGACCGAAAAGCCCCTACGGGGCATAATATTAACTTAAACTCGTTACGGGCATCACGGAAGGTATCCTACTGATACCACAACCTCTTTAAGGCATATTGACTTAGGAAATAAGCGTACGACTCTCATGGTTAACCGTTTCGCCTATTGCGCGCACGGTTCGGCTTATGAAACTAATTTTCATAAATTAGCCGATACGGGCCAAATTATATTATTTGGACCCCAAAATCCAGAGTGTGAACCATAAACCCATATAAAACAAGTCTCTGAACTTGTTGGGTCAGAATCGCACTCCATTCTCGGTTTTCGCCTTTTCACGCGATTAAACCGTATTCACATATCGGAACCAACCGGTCTAGGCTACGGCCATTATAACGACTCGTTAGGATTCTAAGAGGTTAATTAAAACCTTTGTTCCAGATTTGGAGCCCCAGTAAAAGCTATCGGTGATTTAATCCAAATTAAGGAAATATACTTGCAAAGGTAAATACTTTAACTTATTTCCCCTATATGGGCTTGGGTTACGGTATATTAATACCGCTTGATTGAGCATTATATTCTTCCATCGCTTAGGTGGTTAATTAAATAATAGATCGGCTCATTTAAACAGTTTTGTTTCTTAAAAGCCTTTGGGGGGTTTAATGACCGTTGTCCCGGATATCCTTGACATCATTTTACGAAATGGCCACGACCATCGACATCCCGGTGTAGGCGTACACCTGGTATATATTGTCGACATTAAATTAAAAGACGTAGCCGTTGGTTTTTATACTACGGTTTTACGCAATGTGGTGTGTCTATAAATCTTTAACCCGGCACGACCCGGGCTACTGAACGCATAAAAGAACATGTAAAACGTTCACAAGATTTTAATAATTTTCCCAAGTTATAAAAGAGTTTGTGCCTTGTGCATTCAAATCAATTTTAATAAACATTTTCAAATGTGTCAGTTGAATGTATTTACCAGTGTAAACTGACGTATTTTCCCCAAAAAGATTAAGTGCAGGTACTATACGAAATGGGCTGGTATTAGCTTCCTAAGCATCACGAATAGTCTCGCAAACTCGATGCCGTATCTGAATGAACAATATTTTATTATTATTTTGATCCGCTGTGGATATATTCGACTTCTGTAATACATTTGATATTACAACCAGAGGTTGAAGTATATATTTATCTTTAAGCTTCCGCTGTGCATTTATATAATTGTGTGGTTTGACTATATTGTTGCCAACATCGTCACGGTAATCCCCCACCGGGCCCACCGGTGAGACACGTGGAAATCGGGGTGTGACAAATTCAAATAACATGAATAACATGCCCGCGCAGGGGCTAAACCAATAACAACAACAACAAATAAAACAAAACAAACCCACGCAGGGGTTAACAGAACAACATACCCACGCAGGGGTAGAATAAGAGAAATATACCCACGCAGGGGTAGAATACAGGAATAAATGTCCACGCAGGGACATGAGTAAAAGAGCTAACAACACAGGATTTAATAATCCTTCTTACTCTTACCCTTAATCAAGTCAACCATATTCTTGAACATACCGCGGTTGTGTCGGCGATCATTTTGCAACTCCCGTCGCACGTCGTGTATCCCTCGCAGGATTTCTTGGACTTGCGGTGGCGACATCATTGGCGCCGGCGGCGGTGGCTGATACTGCTGTGGCTGTGGAGGCTGCGGCTGCTGGTATCCCTGTGGTGGGAATCCAAAAGCTGGTGGTCCCGTAGCCCAGGGACCTCCAAAAGTACTCTCCTGATTGAGAGGGTTGTAGCCTGAAGCTAGCCAGTAGGGATCTCCCGTATAATCATAACCGGGAGGAAAAGTCGGCTCAAACGGGTTGAACTGCGCTGCGCTAGCATACGCAGGAATGGGCTCTCCAAAGTTCTGCGGCGGTAGTGGCGCAATAGTCGCAGAAGTAACCTCTGAGACGGGATGCTGAGACTCTCCCGTCTCTGACTCCTCGTGGAGCGGCGAGTAGCGGCCGCTACCAGAAATCGAGGGGTGGCAATGCGAATCCCTCCTCGCGTAGACATACGCGCGTTCCTCCTTGGCCTCTGAGGCGGAGGAGGCAAAACCGGTGGTGGTGGTGGCGACGGAGTAATCACGTCGCGCCAAAAGGCCTCAGATGGGTCCTGCTGCAAAGGCGGCTGCTGAAGCTGCAACTGCTGAGAGTGGTGCTGCGAGTGCACGGGAGAACCGTGATAAGACTGGTGCATGGGAGAGTTGTGCTGGCTGGGGGTGTAATACCAATCATGTTGCCTGAACCTCTCCTCATAGCTATCAACACCATTAAATGGTGATCCCCTGTATGGTGACCCATCCGATATCTCAATGGGATGGTTAGGCGTGCCGGACGGTGGCAGGGAAGGGTCAGTGTCTTCGTCGACCTCCATCTCGTTACCACCCGAGAAGTGGTCTTCAGGTCCTAGTGGGTTATGACCCACTGGTTCATCCAAGTAAGCATCAGGGTTGTATAGGCCCTGATAAGCTGGTGCTGGGTAGTGGTGAGGTGACTGGTGTAATGGAATGAAAGATCCATGGGAGTCATGGGGCCCATTTTCAGAGTGGGGCCCAAATGAGTGGGGATGGGATGGCGAAGTGCTCAAAGATACCGAGTGCCTGGCTGGCTCGGCGAATGATCTCCAAAGATCATGGGCTGCAGTGTTGTGCGAAGCTGATGGGGCTCGCCTGTGTGAGGGTCCTGCCTCGTGGTCATGTGATGTGGCGAATCCTCCTCGTCCTCGCATACGTGGCGGCATGATGAACCTGTCAAAAATTAAACAAGTTGCACAACAAAATATATAAGACAAAGCTAATAATAAAAATAAAGATAAAATAAACGAAATGTCGAACATTTCCTAAGTTCTTTGTCTAGACTCGAAAATCGAGGATTGTGCAATTGTGTAACTGAGATTAAACACAAAGGACTAGTGTTTAATTCACTCAGCGTTGGCTCTGATACCAACCTGTCACACCCCGATTTCCACGTGTCACCGGTGGGCCCGGTGTGGGGTACAGTGACGTAGTTGGCATCGTCATAGACAAACAACACAATATAATAATGCACAGCGGAAGCAGAATAGATACATTTCAACTTTAATTAAAATGACATAATAAACATCATAAGTAGTTGAAACGGATCCACAGGCGGATCAAATAAAAATGAGAATAAATTGTTCAACAGTTATTTGTCGTTCGAGCTTGCGAGACTATAGTGGACGCTCTTAGGAAACAGCCAGCCTATTTCGTATAGTACCTGCACTTAACCTTTTGGGAAAAATACGTCAGTTTACACTGGTAAATACAAATCGACTGACTCATTTTGAAAATGATTGAAAATTGATTTAAATGCACAAGGCATAAATATTTTTATTAACTTGGGATATTTATGCAATATAAACTTGTGAACGATTTACATGTACCCGTACTTATGGTGGCCCGGGATCTGCTGTCCGGGCTAAAGATTAAATGACACACCACATTAAAGAGTTATACACGCCGGGTGTACGCCTACACCCCGTGCTCTGGTCGTGGCCATCTCGTAAGATAATGCCAAGGATATCCGGGACACGGTCAATAACCCCCAAAGCCTAAAGTAAGACAAGACTGTTTAAACGAGTCGCACAAGCTATTCAAGACTGTACACCCATAAGGTGCAGGACTTGTGCGCCCGATCAAGCGGTATTTTAAATACCGTACCCCAAGCCCGTATAGGGAAAATAAGTCAAAATGTATTTACCTGAGCAAGTATAAGTCACAAACGGTAAGTGTAGGTAGCTTTTACTGGGCCTCCTAATCTGGAACAAAGGTTTATAATTAACCTATTAGATTTCTAACGGGTCTTTTATTTAAGCCTAAGCTTTGACCGGTTAGTTTTAAGGACGATACGGTACAAGCGCACGGTTAAGCGAAAGACCGGATAGAATGTGATTTAGACCCGACAAGTTTGAATACTTGTATAATATGGGTATGCTAAATACATTCTGGATTTTGAGTTAAAAATGATAACGTTTGACCCGTTTCGGTCAATCTACGCACACTAGTTACGCAAACCGAACCGAACGCTAAAAGGGCGTTACGTGTAGCCAAAAGAGTCAAATGCAAGTTTCCTGATATAATATGCTTTAAATATGATATAATATCAGTAAGTTATGTTCTATATTGCCCGGAATAATTTTAAACTCAATTTATGCCTTATAAGGGCATTTTGGTCATTTAAAAGATTATAAAAGAGTTAAATTAGAAATCTGAGTTTCGGGTCTGGTTTATACAGTAAATATACTTCATTTAACATATTATAACAGTAGGGTATGACCCTTATACCAAACTCACCATTTAAAATCAAACTATGCACCGTAGGGGTATTTTAGTAATTTCACAAGGGCTAAAACTGCCAAAACTGGAAACCTGAGTTCATATACTTATACTTACTGTTATTATATGAAAATATACCAATTACATCAGTAGGTATAAGTTTTATATGTTTAAAATGAGTATAACGCTTACTATGCGTTAAAAACGCTTAAAATACGATTTAACGCCGTTTCCGGGTTTTCAAAATAAATCTGGGATTTTTATATTTCCAGAATACTTAAAATAATTTATCTAACATATAAAATCAGTAGGAAAAGGTTTCGGGTCAAAAGAATGCATAAAACTCATTTTATGGCTTAAACGGTCAAAACCGACATAAACCGAAATAACTAAGCGATCTAAGATACGATCAGCCAAAAATTAAATAAAAATCATCAAAAATCCCAAAATATTATATAACATCAGTGGGTAAAAAGTTTTGTATCAAAACGTGGCCTGAAATGGGTTATATGCGAAATGTGCCGTTTATGTAACTTAAGAACATATTTTTACGCTAATGGCCATAACTCAAAATCTGGACCACCAACTGATCCGAAATTTTCGGTGCAAGTTTATATATTAGAAATAAAGATTTCTACTCTTTCACTTTTCCAAAATTCACGTTTTATATCAAAAAGGGCAAAATAGTCAACTTTTAAGCATAATCGGAAACATGCAAATGAATTGGCTAAGTATAGACTCAAGCAACAAAATTTTCCAGAGAGTTTTACCAAAATAAAAATAGTCAAAAATACTCTCCAATACAGATCTCAAACATGCATGTACGAATCCGAATCGATAGCCTACGAAATAGTCGTTTTACAAGACTTTCGGCTCCGATTCGTATTTATACTAAAGATTGTCGATTTTATTATGATAGAACATATTCTTACATGTATTACAAGTTATTTATGATGATCAAACAGATTGCATGTCCTTTACATTACCATTCAAGCTTATTTTTGCAAAAACAACTTCTGTTGACTTTTTAGAAACAAGTTTGACTCGACAATTAGCATGCATATAGTGGGAATCAGAGATTACCCTTTTGAGGGTTTGTTTCCCACATAAATACCAACATATATGTGGTTTCAATTTGAGAAATGACTGAGTAAAACTCGTTTAATCAGAAAGTCAAAGTATAAGAACAACAGTTTGACTTTTAGCAATTAATCAAAGCAAGAACGAATTTGAGGATGATATGAAAGATTACCAAGGTCCTAATGAAGCCTAGCAACCACTTGGAGTCGGCCTTGATGTCCAGAAATGCTCCAGAAAGTCTTGAGAGCTTTTGCAAATTTGGGAGTTCTTGTTTACAACACAAGTGTTTAGTAAAATGAGCTTTTGATCTGATTTAAGGAGAAATTCAGAGGTTGTGGGTAGCTCACTGTAGTCATAGGCATGCATGGATGTTTATTGGAGCTCAAGAGAGGTGAAAACAGCTGGAATGCACACAAATTCGGACCCAAATCGCTGCTGTTCGCGAAAACCGGAGCTGGGCGCTGGGTCGCGACCCGCGTAAGGCCTCAGGCGGGCGCCTGGGGTCTGCAGTTCCAAACTTCGCCCATTTGTTGCAGTTTTGGTCCCTGTACTTCGGTTACGACGATTTGGTTATTTATCTTGACTCGTAAACTCTCGAATCTGGTTTTTAAGAACCTTGGGACATTTACCAACATGGTAATGTCCTCGGATAACTTTGCGCTCAACCGAAAAGCCATGAAATTCGACGTTGACGCTTTTAGTCCCTCAAGTACGGTTTTGGCCATAACTTTCTCATACGTTATCGAAACTTCACGAAATTTTTACCACACGTTCTAGTGAGTATATTTTAGCATTATAAAGCTTCGGGTCTGCCAAAAGTTCACTCAGAGGTATAATTTCAACATGTTGACACTTTTGGCCCCTATAGTTTGTAATTCCTCACTTTTGGGCATTTTCCGCTTCGTATGATCCATGAACCACCCGTTTAAGGTTATAAACATTATGTAGGGTTATCATAGAGTCTATTTATCCATTGTTGACACTTTGGACCCTTATGTTCCATAGTTTTCACCGTTTGTCACTTTTAGTCCCTCTAAAGTTTGTTTTCACATACCGGAACCTTATGACACGTGTCAAGACATTATTGGACGAAATTTTTCGAGGTGTTACAATTAATTATCCCAAGTTATAAAAGTTTGTGCCTCGTGCATTCAAATCAATTTTATTAAACTTTTTAAAAGTGTCGGTTGAATGTATTTACCAGTGTAAACTGACGTATTTTCCTCAAAAAGATTAAATGCAGGTTCTACACGAAATAGGCTGGCCACTCCTTAGCATCGTTAGAGTCTCGCAAGCCTGGATGCCACTATCTGTTGAACATTATTTCCTAATTTATTTTTGATCCCCTGTGGATTATTTCGACTACTTGTGATACTTGGATATTACATTTGATGGTTGAAATATATCTATCTTTATGCTTCCGCTGTGCATTTAAATATTATGTGGTTTGACTATATTGTTGCCAACTACGTCACGGTAATCCCCCACCGGGCCCACCGGTGAAACTGTGGAAATCGGGGTGTGACAGGTTGGTATCAGAGCCAACGTTGAGTGAATTAAACACTATCCTTATGTGTTTAATCTTAATGACACAATTGCACATACTCGAGTCTAGACAAGAACATAGGACGAATTCTAATTGTTGTTCTAGTTGTCCTTTATTGTTTATTGTTGATTTAAAGTTGTTTAAGCAGGAAATATGCCACCAACAATTAGAAGAGGAGGAAGAGGCAAAGGGCCGATCACTACTCACAATGATCACGAGGCCGAACCTTCACACATGCGAGCTCCTTCCAGCACAAGGAGTGAAGAACCTCAGAGGCGTAGGAGGAATCTCTTTGAGCCCGCTAGACGGTCTACCTCGCACAGTTCGACACCTTCGTACCGTCACTCTTTCGGACCGAATTCGAAGAACGAGCCCAGTAACCCTCAACCTTCGTTCATACTTCTCCAGCGTTTTGTTTCACACCGTTCCTATGACGACCCCACTCCTTTCTTCCAAGGCCAGTTTAACCCGGCAGACTATGTTCAAGAACCAGTGGGTTTTAACCCTCTAGGACCAGAGGACCATTTCTCCGAGGACAATGCGATGGATATGGACGAGGACACGGATCCCATCGAACCTGCAAGAGGTACCCCCAACCATCCAATCGAGATCTCTGATGGGTCATCCTTCCACGGAACACCTTATCAGGGTCCCGACAGTTATCAGGCAAGGATCAACCAGTGCGAGTGGTACTTTACACCCTCTCACCATTCATCACCTCACCAGCAGCAGGATCCTTTCGAGGATTCGCGTTTCGTGGCAGTTACGCCACCGCCTCCACCGTCACCAGTTCAACAAGCAACTCCGGATCCGCCAAGGCGTAGGAGATCAGGCGCGCGGATATCCGCACGAAGAGGGGATTTTCATTTCAGCACCCCTCGACACTCCACTAGCAGTCATTTTCCGCCACTGCCAGAAGACCCATAGATGGGTGGACCTTCGATTCACCCAGCAGAGGTGAATTCTGCACCAGTTGCACCACCTCCGCCACCATTTTGGTTATGATAACCCGATACCTGCGTACGCCGGTTCCACAGCGTACAACCCGTTTGAGCAACCAGCTCACACTCACTACAACTATATGGGTGGTGACCCATACATAGAAGCGGCGGCAAATTACCACGCCCTTCATCCTGAAGCACCTTATGAAACACCTTGGGGAATGGGATACTTAACTCATGGGTATCCAATGCCCGTTAGAACTCCGGCTTAGCACTTATCGCAGCAGCCGCGTTTTTCCCCACCAGAACAGGAAGAAATCCTCCACCGTTTGAACAGAGTGGAACGAGACTTTGAGCAAGAGCGTAAGAACAATCGTGGATTCTTTAAGGGCCTAGCAAACCTGTTAAAAGGGAAGAAGAAGCGAGATCATTAGTCTCTATATGTACTACTGTATTTCCTATTTTAATCAAGTCCCTGTATGGACATTTATTTGTCTTAGTCCCTGCGTGGACATTTATTGTGTGTTTAGTCCCTGCGTGGACTTGCCTTTCAGTCCCTGTGCGGACATCTATCCTAGTATTTGGTCCCTGCGAGGACTTGTTTTCTGTATAACCTCTGCGTAGGTATTTCGTCTTTAAAAGTCCCGTTTAGGGCAGTGTGTAACTTTTTATATATGTTGGAATGTTAAGTTTACAAATTTCAACTCCGTCATTATATGCATAGTTATATGAAATAAATAAATCAAAAATCATTCCTTTTAAATTAATCTGCCTACCAGTTATTAAATAAAGAATCTTAATGGTGAAACCTAGCCTGGTGTCATTATAAGACCCGGCCAAGATGGTAAGACCTGATTAAAAGATTCAGATTCTGGTTAACCTCTGTAAACATGTTAACCCTCCTGGCAGACGTGATTCGTTAGAATCACACGTGTCATTCTACACAAGGATCCTTCTAAGGATTCCAAAACCTAAAGTAATGATTTATAAATCATGGGTTTAAATCATCAAGTAAGATGATCAATTATCAAGCATCCATTAGCGATGTAGTGCCTACGGGCTATACTCATTGTCATATAAGACAAAAGACAGTTGTAGTCTATGACTCCCTGTCAGAAAGGTAAGGATCTATGTCCAAACCTGCATGCCTTGATTCTCTGAAATCCTGGCTTATAATATAAAAATGTCCCTGTGACTAGGCTTCTGTGCCACTAACAATATTATTTGTAATTAGGATAAGTATATTAAAATCATAAATAAATGTGAGTAGCAAATTAACCAGATATGGTCTATGTTTACCATGGTTGATGAATTACCCAATAAGGGTAATTCCATAATAAACTCCCGAATAAGACTTCTGTTATTATCTTTTGTAGCAGATCAAGATTTCAATGGCTGACTCGGACGAAAATAACAGTCATCCAAACGCGAATGAGAATGATAACGCCCAAGTTAATATAACGGGTGCTGAATTAAAAGCATTAGTAGACAACGCTGTTAAAGAGGCCTTAGAGCGGCAGTATAAAGAATATAGCGAGTCTCGAAGTAGGACCCGATCTGCACCACACTCTAAACCAAGAACCCATTCTGAATCTCATAGCAAACCGCCCTCTAAGCCTAAGAAAGATGATGATCAACACTCATCAAATGAGAATAGTGCCCGTCCTAAGAAAATAGTGTTCGATGATGCACCTCGCGCCAAGGGTTGCACATATAAGTATTTTGTTTCCTGCAAGCCCCGAGATTTTACTGGGGAAAAAGGCGCTGTGGATTGCATGACCTGGCTGGACGAAATGGACATTGTTGTGGACATTAGTGGTTGTGCTGAGAGGGATGTGGTGAAGTTTGTATCCCAGTCATTTAAGGGTGAAGCCCTAGCGTGGTGGAGGTCATTTGTTCAAGCCTCAGGAAAGGTTGCTTTGTACAGCATGTCATGGGAGCAATTTGTTGCTCTCATCAAAGAAAACTACTGCCCTCAACACGAGGTCGAGAAGATAGAATCTGATTTCCTATCTCTGGTCATGAAGAACTTGGATTGCCAGGCATATCTTAGAAGTTTCAACACCCTATCCAGATTGGTTCCGTACCTTGTGACCCCGGAACCCAAACGGATTGCGCGTTTCATTGGGGGTCTGGCCCTAGAAATCAAAGCTAGTGTGAAGGCCTCACGGCCCGCTACATTTAGATCAGTAGCAGATATATCTCTATCTCTCACACTGGATGCAGTGAGACAGAGATCATTGAGAAATGTTGACACTGAGAAAAGGAAACGTGAAGATGATAATTCACGTCGGTCGAGCAAGAAGCACAGGGGGAACCGCGACCACAAGAAGGGGTCTGAGACCAAGAAGAATGACCAATAGTCGGGCGATAAGCCCAAGTGCAAGGTTTGCAATAAGCACCACTTCGGGAGGTGCAGGCATGAACAGAAATCCCAGCCGAAGGCGTGTGGGATTTGCAAGTCCTCTGAGCATAGGACCCTTGAGTGCAAGAAACAAAAGGATGCAACTTGTTATAGTTGCAATGAAAAAGGGCACATCAAGACTAACTGCCCAAAGCTGGTGAAGAAGGCTGAAGAAGGGAAAAAGACCAATGCCAGGGTCTTTCAGATGAATGTTCAAGAGGCTATCCAGAACGACAACGTCATAACCGGTACGTTTCTCATTAATGATGTCTTCGCAAGAGTATTATTTGATTCTGGAGCAGATAAATCCTTTGTGGATAGTAAGTTTTGTGAGTTGTTAAAATTGCCTGTGAAAGCCTTGAGTGTGAATTATGAGGTAGAGTTAGCATATGGGACTATGGAAACAGTCTCAGCTGTGTTAGATGGATGTGTCATATCCATTAGGAACCACTCATTTCCTTTATCCCTGTTACCCTTTAAACTAGCTGGTTTCGACATAGTGTTGGGTATGGATTGGTTATCGCATAACCAAGCTCAGATTGTGTGCAACAAGAAACAAGTGGTAATCAAGACTCCGTCTGGAGAACCACTTACCATTCAGGGAGATACTCGGCATGGATTGCATGCGCAAGTGTCTATGCCAAAAGGCATCCAGATGTTTGAAGAAGGGATGTGTCATCTATATGGCACAGGTGACCATTGGTGAGGAGAAACCCAAGATTGAAGACATCCCAGTCATCTCTGACTACCCTGAAGTTTTCCCGGAAGAACTGCCTGGATTGCCACCAGATAGGCAAGTGGAATTCAGTATCGACATCATTCCAGGAGCAGCGCCTATTGCAAGAGCGCCTTATAGATTGGCACCGACAGAAATGAAAGAATTGAGAACGCAGCTAGATGATCTGCTAGCCAAAGGTTTCGTTAGACCCAGTTCATCTCCATGGGGAGCACCAATCTTGTTCGTCAAGAAGAAAGATGGTTCGATGCGTCTATGAATCGACTACCGTGAGCTTAATAAGGTTACTATCAAGAATAAGTACCCTTTGCCCAGGATCGACGATCTGTTCGATCAGTTGCAAGGAGCAAGCTACTTTTCCAAGATTGATCTAAGGTCAGGCTACCATCAATTGAAAGTCAAGAACGAAGATGTGCACAAGACTGCATTTAGGACTCGTTATGGTCATTTCGAGTTCCTAGTGATGCCTTTTGGGCTCACTAATGCACCTGCCGCATTCATGGATCTCATGAATCGCGTTTGTAAGCCTTATTTGGATAAATTTGTCATTGTCTTCATCGATGACATTCTCATCTACTCAAAAAGTTAAGCTGACCACGAGAAGCATCTTCGATGTATTCTTAAACTGCTTCATCAAGAAAAGCTTTATGCCAAATTCTCTAAATGTGAGTTTTGGCTACGAGAAGTTCAATTCCTTGGACATGTAGTCAGTGAGCGTGGTATCCAGGTGGATCCCGCCAAGGTTGAAGCCGTCATGAATTGGCAGGAGCCAAAGACGCCTACGGAGATTCGCAGTTTCCTAGGTCTAGCAGGATACTACAGACGCTTCATCGAAAACTTCTCAAGAATTGCAACACCCCTAACTTCTTTAACTAGAAAGAATATAAAGTTCAATTGGGGCCCTAAGCAGCAAGAAGCTTTTGATATTCTTAAACAAAAGCTAAGCAATGCTCCTGTGTTGACATTGCCGGACGGAATGGAAGAATTTGTAGTATACTGTGATGCATCACACACCGGGATGGGATGTGTGCTTATGCAGAAAGGCAAGGTCATTGCCTATGCTTCACGACAGTTAAAAGTGCATGAAAAGAATTACACCACCCATGACTTGGAGTTGGGTGCCGTTGTATTTGCACTAAAGCTATGGAGGCACTATTTGTATGGCATTAAATTCGTGATCTATTCCGATCACAAGAGCCTCCAGCACCTGTTCAATCAGAAAGATTTGAATATGAGGCAGCGACGTTGGATGGAAACTCTGAACGATTATGACTGTGAAATTAGATACCATCCAGGCAAGGCCAACGTAGTCGCAGATGCCTTGAGCAGAAAAGAAAAAGTGAAACCAATAAGAATCAATGCCAAGAGCATTGAAATCAAGAACAGTCTGAATGAACGATTGTTAGTTGCACAGAAGGAAGCTGTGTCAGAAGCTAACTATCCTAACGAAAAGCTAGGAGTAACTGAAGAACAATTATCCTATGGCAAAGACGGAATTCTGAGATTAAATGGAAGGATATGGGTTCCTGTTTATGGAGGTCTTCGGGACGTTATCCTTCAGGAAGCCCACAGTTCCCGATATTCCGTTCATCCTGGAGCAGACAAGATGTACCAGGATTTAAAGGCAAACTTTTGGTGGATAGGCTTGAAGAAGTCTATAGCCACCTATGTAGCAAAGTGTTTGACTTGTGCGCAAGTCAAAGCTGAGCATCAAAAGCCGCCAGGCTTGCTGCAACAGCCTGAACTTCCCGAGTGGAAGTGGGAAATGGTGACAATGGATTTCATCACGAAGTTGCCAAAGACAAGGAAGGGAAACGATACGATATGGGTAATAGTTGATATACTGACTAAGTCAGCACATTTCCTACCCATTAAAGAGACTTATAGCTCTGACATGTTGGCACAATTGTACGTCGACAAGATTGTATCTCTGCACGGAGTACCCGTGGCTATTATTTCGGATAGGGATACCAGGTACACGTCACACTTTTGGAAAAGTTTCCAACAGTCTTTGGGCACGCACTTAAAATTCAGTACGGCTTACCACCCTCAGACAGACGGATAGAGTGAGCGTACAATCCAAACGTTGGAAGACATGCTTCGTGCATGTGTGATCGATTTAGGTGGTAATTGGGATAACCACCTACCATTAGTCGAGTTTTCATGTAACAATAGCTACCATACGAGCATTAAGGCTGCTCTTTTCGAAGCCTTGTATGGTAGAAAGTGTAGAACGCCCGTTTGTTGGGCGGAAGTTGGAGATGTCCAGATGACAGGACCTGAAATAATATTTGAAACGACCGACAAGATTGTCCAGATTCGTGACCGTTTGAAAGCTGCCCGAGATAGGCAGAAAAGTTACGCAGATTTGAAGCGTAAACCTTTTAACTTCGAAGTAGGTGACAAGGTGTTGTTGAAAGTATCACCCTGGAAGGGAGTGATGCGATTCGGTAAGAAAGGAAAGTTGAGCCCGAGATACATTGGACCGTTCGAAGTAATCGAACGTGTCGGATCGGTTGCCTATAAGTTAAAATTACCGGAAGAGCTCAGTGGTATCCACAATGTGTTCCACATCTGCAATCTAAAGAAGTGTTTCGCTGATGAATCGCTAGTTATACCGCATACAGATGTACACATCGATGAGAGCTTAAAGTTTGTTCAAAAACCGGTGTCGATCGAGGATCGACAGGTTAAGAAGCTTCGAAGGAAGTATATACCGATTGTAAAGGTAAAATGGGATGCCCGTAGAGGTCCCGAGTACACGTGGGAGGTAGAGTCCGCGATGAAAGAAAAGTACTCTCATTTGTTTCAATAAATCTCGAGGTCGAGATTTCTTTTAAGGGGTGAGGATGAAACACCTCGAAATTTTGCGCCCTATAAAGTAATGACACGTGTCATATGTTTGCACGTGGCAATAATTACTATAGGGGGACTAAAGTTGACAAACATAGAAAGTATGTGAATTTAAGGGTTCAGAATGTCAACAAGGGATAAATATACTTTATAGTAACCCTACATGATGCTAATACCTTCGAACGAATGAATCATGGAACGTACGGAACGAAATGTGGAAGAAAGTGAGGAATTACAAACTACAGGGGTCAAATGTGTCAACATGTTTAAGTTATACCTCTGAGTGACCCTTTGGCATACCCGAGGCTTTGTAATGGTAAATTATACTCACTACAATGCGCGATATAAATTTCATCACGTTCCGTTACAATATGAGGAGGTTATGATCAAATTCGTTTAAGAAGGGTTAAAAGCGTCAAACACTGGAAATTACGACTTTTCGGGTAATTATAAAATAACCGAGGATTAATAGGTTGGGTAAAAGTCCTGAGGCCCTTATTCGTAAATAAGATAGGCCCAAAACGCAAAGTTACCCCTTCGAAACGCCAAGAGCCGACTGTAATAATTGAAAAAGATATGAAAATCTTACAGCAGGTCTCAGGCGGGCCGCGTAAAGGTTGCAAAGGGCTTTACGCGGGCCGCGCTGACAGTGAAAGATATGGGTTCTGACAAAAGGATTCAGACGGGCCGCGTAAACCTATTTTATCACTCATATAACTTGATAATAAGTATTATAACTGGTCTAAGCTTGTTTGATCCGACCGTTTTCTGTTTTGACCCGGTTCGGAACCGAAAGTCGCAAAACTTTGGCTTTTGCTTTGACTTCAGTTCTGACCCGATTTGGTATGTTTTAGATATGCCTTAGGACTCTCTTAGGACCAGGTTACATGATGGTATAACCCTCTGTGGCTGGTCCGTTGTTTGTCCGAGTCGTTGACACATTTCCGTTATATGCTTAAAGTTGACCATAATGCCCTTTTGATCTTAAAACGAGAATTTTGGATATGTGAAAGGATAATAACCTTAGTTACTGAATTCTAAACATGTCCCTAAAATTTCATATCAATCCGAGGTCTAGAATAGGAGTTATGCTAAATAGCACAATTAAGAAAACCTTAATGATTTAACGGCGCAATTAGCATAAAGCCTATCTAAACCCAAATTTCGACACCAAACCTTCTACACCCTAATGTAAAAAAATATTTTGGGATTTTTTTAAATATTTTTAATTATTTTTAACCTGCTCATAACCTGCGGTTATGGCATTGATTCGGTAAATACCGAATCTACCCTTTTCGAACATAAAATGAGTTCTACATGGTATTTTGACACGAATTCAGTTACTACTGATTTTAAATAATAAATAAAGTATTTTGAACTTTATAACCTGTTCAGAAAACTCAGATTTCCTGTAGAACCCGGAAATCTCTTTTATAATCTATAAATTGACCAAATTACCCCTACGGGGCGTATATTGGGATTAAACTCGTTATGGGCATAATGGAAGGTATCCTACTGATACCACAACCTCTTCGGAGCATATTAACTTAGGAAATCTGTGTAGGACTCATACGGTTACCCGTTACGCCATTTACGCGTTCGGTACGGTTTATGTAACTAGTTTACATAAATTAGCCGAAACGGGTCAAACCTTGTCGTTTTTACCTCAAAATCCAGAATGTGGTTGGTTTACCCATAATATGCAAGTCTCCGAGCTTGTTGGGTCCAAACCACATTCCATTCACGGTTTTCGCCTTTCATGCGATTAAACCGTATTTATCCCTTGAAACTAACCGGTCTAAGCCTAGGCTAAATTAAAGACCCGTTAGGATTCTAATAGGTTATTATAAACCTTCGTTCCAGAATAGGAGACCAGTAAAAGATACTTGCATTTGCTTGTTGTGGTTATTACTTGCTCAGGTAAATACTTTTAACTTATTTTCCCTTATACGGGCTTGGGGTACGATATATAAAATACCGCTTGGTCGGGCAATTGACCCTAACTCATTAGTAGTTGGGTATTATCAACGTGACCCGCCTGAAAATCTGTTTTGTTTGTTTTACGCCTTTGGGAGCTTAATGACCATGTCCCGGATATCCTTGGCATCATTTTACGAAATGGCCACGACCTTGACACGCGGGTGTAGGCGTACACCCAACAATGTGTCCATATTTATAAAGGTATGACCGTTGGTTTTCCCGCCGCGGTTTTATACTATGTGGTGTGTCAATTAACCTTAAACCCGGCACGAACCGGGCGTCTGAACGCATAACGAACATGTAATTCTTTTACAAGATTAAATTTGATTAATTATCCCAAGTTATAAAAGTTTGTGCCTCGTGCATTCAAATCAATTTTATTAAACTTTTTAAAAGTGTCGGTTGAATGTATTTACCAGTGTAAACTGACGTATTTTCCTGAAAAAGATTAAATGCAGGTTCTACACGAAATAGGCTGGCCACTCCTTAGCATCGTTAGAGTCTCACAAGCCTGGATGCCACTATCTGTTGAACATTCTTTCCTAATTTATTTTTGATCCCCTGTGGATTATTTCGACTACTTGTGATACTTGGATATTACATTTGATGGTTGAAATATATCTATCTTTATGCTTCCGTTGTGCATTTAAATATTGTGTGGTTTGACTATATTGTTGCCAACTACGTCACGGTAATCCCCCACCGGGCCCACCGGTGAAACGTGTGGAAATCGGGGTGTGACAGTGGGAATATGGCTATGAAGAATAGTATGGATAAACAATCACCGGTACGGATTTTGGTGTTTTGGTAGGTTGAAAGAGGTGAATGGTCCTTGTTTTTCCATGTATCAACAATCACTTCGTTTGTAACCGTAAGGATAATGCAAATTTGTACGTAAAGATCTCTACACAAACTGTGTATGTACTTGTGCTGTAGAAACCGGTGATGAATTTGTGTATCTAAATCAGGTTCTCTGCCTTAGATCGGTCATTCCTTGTGATACATGAACGTTGTATTCTTGTCTTTCAGAAGAGTTAGTATTGAACCAAGAATACTTCAAACATTCTAAACCCTACTTGGAAACAAACCAACAAAATCCTTATACTCTTCTAGCAGAACCCGACACGTCTTCTATGATGATTCGAAACATTCACGAACCACAATGGACTCAGACTCATACTACTCACCCTCCCCTGAGGAAAAGTTTTCCCGACGACTCAAGACAAAGCAGTTGGTTTGGGTTCATATCAGCGTTGTTTATCACCCTGTGTAAGCATTGGAAGCCCGACCACTAGCAGAATCATTGCATTACATCCCCGTTGAAAACAAGTGATTAAAACGCTTCTCCTTACAACTCTCATCAAATGCCTCACCCTTCCTTTTTATTACAGTCATACGACACGTTTTTTTGTTTTTCAATCTTTGTTACTTGTTAAAGTTTTACCTAACGACTGTAAAATGTCTCGTGTGATTGACACCTTAAATCCATTAAATACTTTGGGTAAAATCTAATTTTCTTTTCATACGGGCCGTATACAGTTATACGGCCCGTATACGTTATTCGTATCCATTGTATATGACCAGGAAAATTCTTTACACATGGTGTATACGGGCCGTATACATTTATACGGCCCGTATGGAATGAAAAAAAAACTGACAAAGTCTGAAGGCACAGACTTTGTTAGTTTTATTTTATTATATACGGGCTGTATAACTGTATACGGCCCGTATACACCATGTGTAAATAAGTTTTTGCCATGTATTAATATTAGGACCCATTTAAAACTCCAAAATAACCCTAATTTGTTGACTGGTTGCCCTGTTTCACCCGGTTTCATATGATTTTTCTTTGTGTTTGAATTGGTCCGTGTTTGTATCAAGCATCAACCTGTAAATATTCACATGATTTTTCTTTGTGTTTGAAAACGTTTAGATTAAAAAAAATAGAATTCAACATTCAACATTCTATCTATGAAACGAACAAACAGATACCTTGTTGGCTTAGGGTGTCTTCGTTTAGGGTGCTTGCGAGCCTGAAGCTCATCAGGGGTCCAATCGGAGCATTCAACGAGTCCTAGCGTGAAGGAGCAATCACCGGTGATGTTGTGCTTTTTTACCTCCTCGAAAGTTTGTTTAAAAAACCAAAACCTCAGCTCCTTCTCTTCAACGGTTTTGTAGACTTTGTCACAGCGAATAGCCCATTCCTCAAAAAGAGCCTTCAGGTCATCCTTTGATATGGAGTAATCTGTGATCGAATTAGAACTAGGTTTACACTTAATAGAATCATCGAATACGTCAAGATAAGAAGGTGGTTAAGACATCGATACCTACCTCTTGTCTGACTAATCCACGATAATCCTCGCAGCAGCAGGGGAACTGGAACTGACTTCTTCCATAGCAGAAGGGCCATGATCATCGACCAAATATAGGGAGGGAGTGAGAGAGAATAGAATGGCTGGCGCTAACCCTAAAAATGGTGAAACAGGGCAACCAGTCAACAAATTAGGGTTATTTTGGAGTTTTAAATTGGGGAAAGAGATGGGTAGGTTAAAAGACATTAATGCCTTCACGTGGGCCTCACGTGACTACAATTAACTGAGAAAGTTAACTGGGTTTAGGGTAAAGGATATAACATGTTAGAATTTGTAAACATTAGGTATGATTAATGTAATTATTGAAGACAAAGGATATAATTTGCAATAATATACATACATAAAGGACGAGTTTTGTAATGAGTAAAAAGTTTCATTCTTAGTAAGTTGATAAAAAGATAGTGTAACCTTTTATTTCTATATATTTCTATGTGACGGTTTTTTTGTTTATTTTAGTTATTTATTAATGTCTAAAATAATGTATAAGATCATCCGTAGTGGGGAAAAATTTGAGCGTTTTATGTCAAAACCACCCCTTTCGGCGTTTTTTCCAAAAAAAAAAAAAACAAGAAGCGTCTTTTTTTCCACGCCCCTACTCTTTTCTTTGGCCAATAACAGCTTTTCTTCTTTTTGATTGTCCAATACCCTTTTTTTATGTTTTATTTATTTAATTTTTTACACACCTTTTAACATAATGTCCCATAATGCCCACTACACCCATTTTAAAAAAATACCCTATGATTGCTGACTGTATTGCCACATGACGTAAAACACCCAAGTATAAGGTGTCTTCCACTATGCATGGTCTAAAGTCAGTATACTTGAAAAGTTTATTATAAAAAATGATGAGCGGGCAACAACTTGATTTTGATATCCGTGTATAAAGAGGTCAAGATTACGATAAAAAAACACGCAAAATAACACTTGCAAATAAACATGCTAAAAATAGAGAGGATAAAAGGAATAAAGGTTTCCATATTTAGAAATTATTGCTATATTTAGAATAAAAAAAAGGGTAAAATAAGAGGATAAGCATATAAAACGAAATGAGCTTCCTTTTCGTAAAATACTTTATTTTTAAGTTTTTATCATATATGAAAACATGACATGTACAAAACATGATAATCATTCTATCAATTTTACTTATCATGTATGAAAACATGATATGTACAAATTACAAAACATGATAGTCATTCTATCTATTTTACTTAAGACATTTAAATTTTGGAAGTCGTTTTTACTCTTTCGGCAAGTTAACCCCATATCGTTATTCCAAGATATATTGTTAATTTCAAGTTGAAGTTGTTAAATGGGCCGTGTTTGAGGGTTTACAGATCGTGTCGTACGCTCAAGTTGACATGTTTGACATTATAATTTTGGGTATGTGTCAAATTTTGGATTCGTATAGAGTGAGGGTGTTTTTTTATTTATTTTTTATTTTTTTTAAGATACACGACCATTTTTTGTATATGAATATTATAAAATTACAAATTTACATATTTATATACGATATGTATAAACTTCATTTTAATATCATTAACTTATGACTTATGAAATTAGCATTGAAAACTAAATTCTTCAACTTGTTAAACTATAACGAAATTTGTATTGTGTTTATAACTAACTCGTTACAGGCACATTCATATTTAACTGTATAAAAGATTAAATTATCCAACTATGAACCTTAAAACATAATTTTACCACTCGAAATGCAACTTTTTTAATAATCCCACTAAACATATAAGAGAGCTTACTATCCACTCTCACCTACTCATACCAAACTAATCATCTAGCTAGCTAAACCCATGAAATGTTGTTCCATCACAACTTGGTTCATGTTGTCGTTTGAAACGCGAGCCTGGTTCTCGTTAGGGAAGTCTAGCCAGCTCTAGAAATCATCGTCCATCACAATCATCTCATCAAATACATCGCTTCTCGAGTTTACACAGATCTCTAAATAAACCAATACAAAAGAAGTTAGCAGCGTAACATATTGATCATGGGTCATGACTCACGAGTACAAACTATAAGCGTCCCCCTAACATTTAAAAAAAAACATAAGAGTTTTGGTGAAGGGTCAACAGACCCCCGAGCCCAGGTTTGAACAAGAAAAAACTCTTTGATTAAAACTGAAATTACATAAACCCTAAACAATAAGAAAACCAAATAAAATAAGCCTGGTATAAATCCTAAATCTTCCTAGTGAATGTATTAAACATAAATGTATAACATAACTCACCAATAGATGAATGATCGGGACTGGACTCCTCGAAAGCTGTCTTGTTGGTCTCTTGTGTTTCGAAATTCGATTCGAAAGTTACATTCTCGGGTTCTTCTTCGATTAGAAGATGGTCATCTACGATTTTCGCTTCACCCTTATCGGTTTTCGATGATTTGCATTGGTTCGAATGTACTTGAGAGCTTATTAAAGCTCGTGATTCACCTAAAACATCCTCTAACAAACCACTATTTTCGTGATGACATATATACGGCAAAATTGCTTTATCACCATCATTCAGTCGCGTAATCATTTGATCATTTGAAGAACATGCTGGATTGATCGGTTGAGAAGAAGATTGGATTGAAGGGAGCTCAGTTTCTACATTGCCAAACGGTTCGAGTTTTGGTATTTGAATCATGGCTAGATTGGATTGAAGGGAGCTCAGAAAAGCTCGATTAGGGAATCGGGTGTTCGAGTGAAGAATATCGAGATTTGATTGTGAGTTTTGAAGATAGAATGGTGTGTTCATCACATTATAATTTAGTTGATCAAACAACAATGAAGATGATGATAATGTAATTGTTTGATTTGGTATAGATTGGTCATGTTGTCTCCGATGGAAATCGACCGGATAGATCGGTAAACCCGCTTGTAATCGTCTTTTCAATCGCGTATGCCAGTAATTTTTTATCTCTTTATCTGTTCTTCCGGGAAGCTGAAGAACAAAACATGATATAAATCAATAAAACATAAATAAAAAATATAAATCTATGTCAGGCCACTTAGGCCTGATATACCTACATTTCTGTAGGAAAATAGAGAAATGCAGGATGTTGGTACCCTTGTACCATGTGCATCCTTAAACAAGAACTATACATACATGAAGTGTCATACGAGCCCATTTGTTGCCGAACTTGGAATGAAGCTCGATGATCCGTCGTTCTTCTTCGGGCGTAAATGCTCCTTTTTTCAAATTAGGTCGTAAATGATTCGCCCATCGTAGCCTACAACTCTTTCCGCGTCTCAACAACCCCGAATTCCGTTGAACCGCATTCCAACTCCCTTCGCCGTGTGTGTTCACATACTCCATTAACACCGCGTCCTCTTCCGACGTCCACGGCCCCTTTTTTGTCAAAATAACTGGTATCAAGAACAGAGATGCAAGATTTTATTAATTCTAAAACCCAGAACGAATCTGAAATACAATGATTTACAAAGAACTAACTCTCACAACACTTCTCACAAACAGATTATCAATATGATAATCTGTATAGACAATATACAGGAATCAACAACTGAAACGAGAATCGGTGTAATTCTCTTACAAACCCTAATCGTCTAAACAAGAGAGAGAGAAAGCACAGAGATGAAAACTGAGATGTAAAAGTGAAGTCGGTTCACAACCCCCGAGATCCTTTAATACTTATCCAGATGCAACTACATCCGGGTTATCCGGAGTCTTCGAAACAGCTCCAAGCTTCAGTTCAATATAAAAGCCCAGCTCCATTCAGTCCAATATGCAAGCCCATTTGTAGTCCAGTAGATAAGCCCAACTCACATGAAACAAAGAGAAAACAAATATTAAATAGAATTGCAATAGAAAAAAATGTATTATTTTTTACACCCCCCCCCACAATTCTATTAGTTAAACAGATCAAAAAGTTTCAATTTCTTACAAAGAACTTGATGTATTTTGACCAACACTCCTTTAGTAAATATGTCCGCAACTTGATTTGCGGACTCAATACCAACACATTTCAAAACACCTTTCGAAATCATATCTCTTAAGAAAAATAAATCCAATTCAAAATGTTTGGTCCTATCGTGAAAAACTGGATTTGCTGCTATAGACATAGCAGCATTATTATCACAATACAAGTTGATAGGTATATCAATTTTAATTTGTAACTCTCCCAACAAATTTTTCAACCAAATTAACTCACATGCAGCAGCACACATCGACCTGTATTCAGCCTCAACTGAAGACCTTGACACTGTACTTTGTTTCTTACTTTTCCACGATACTAAACAATTACCCAAGAAAATACAAAAACCTGTAACTGACTTTCGAGTAACTAGACACTTAGCCCAGTCAGAATTAGCATAACCAGACAGATTAAACGAACTACTCTTACTAAACAAAAGACCTTTTCCTGGCGCAGATTTAAGATATCTCAATAAGTGAAAAGCAAGTTTCAAATGTCCTTCAGTAGGACTATGCATAAACTGACTAAGAACATGTGCTGCATATGAGATATCAGGTCGAGTATGGGTCAAATAAATTAATTTACCTACCAACAGTTGATAACCAGTAATATTTTTTAAAGGACCAGAATTAATGTTAAGCAAATTATTAACCACATGACTTTGATCAATTGGTATATTAACAAGCTTACAACCTAACATACCGTATTCCGACAAAAGATCAGTACAATATTTCCTTTGTGATATACATATACCATCATCACAAGACAACACTTCTATGCCTAAAAAATATTGCAACACACCAAGATCTTTGATCAAAAATTTCGTTTTTAAACTTTGCTTAATATTTTCTATCTCAGTCAATGAATTACCTGTAACAACAATATCATCTACATATACAAGTAAAATAACAAAGATACCATTTTTACTTTTAATAAACAAAGAAGTATCACACTTGCTTTGTATAAAGTCAATGCTAAGTAAAACACTAACCAATTTTTCATTCCACATTCTAGGAGCTTGCTTAAGCCCATACAAAGACTTATTAAGTTTACACACTTTGGACAAATCATTAGACTGATAACCTTCAGGTAATGACATATAAACTTCTTCATTTAGATCACCATATAAAAATGCATTATTAACGTCTAATTGATACAAGTTCCAATTGTTTTGAACAGCCAATGCGATAATACATCTAACAGTTACCAGTTTAACCACAGGAGAGAAAGTTTCTTCATAATCAATTCCCTCTTTTTGGCTAAACCCTTTAGCAACAAGCCTTGCCTTAAATCTTTCTACTTCACCATTAGATTTATACTTAATTTTATAAATCCATTTACACCCTACAATACTTCTATTTTTAGGTCTGTCAACAACATCCCAAGTGTGATTTCTATGCAAAGCTTGAATTTCATCATTCATTGCAGAAACCCAGTTGGGATCTTGAACAACCTCGTTAAAGTTCTTGGGTTCAACAGCTTTAGAAAGAACAGAGGCAAAACATTTATTATCACACGTAAGTTTAGAAAAATTAACAACTCGTTCAATCCCATATTTAACCTTCCCTTCTAAAACAAAATCATTTAAATTCTTTGGTAAATTAGAAGTCCTAGAGGACCTCCTAGGAACAAGAGATGTCTCAGAACCCATTGTGTCACCCTCATAAGGAACTCGGACTTCATCTGTGATACTCACCGGTTCTGCCCTATTAGAAGACTCTCGAACCTCATCAGACTGCTGAGTACTAGTCTCAACATTAGAGGTATCAAGACTCGCTGATTGCTGAACTCCTGGTGTTCTCACATCAGTCTCACCTTGACCCCTTCTCTCATCATAGGGATCCTCCATAGTTTGAAAAGGTTTGGGCTCTGAGTTTTCATAAACGTCAAAAAAATTGAGAGCATTAATGTCTTTAGTAGGATTTGAATCATAATTGTTAAAAACAGATTGTTCCTTAAAAGGAAAGATTGTTTCATAAAACTTCACATCCCTTGAAAAAATAATAGACTTTGAATCAAAACTAAAAAGTTTATGCCCCTTTTTTTCAAGTGAATATCCTATAAAGACACATTTTTCTGCTCTACTATTCAATTTATCAGATTCATTTAAAACAGTATGAAAACACAAGCACCCAAACACTTTAAGATGATTCAAGAAGGGTTTAAACTTATAAACTAATTCATACGGTGTCTTTCCAGCAAGTACGGAGGATGGAGTCCTATTAATAAGATAGGCAACAGTTAGAACACATTCATGCCAAAACCTAACAGGTAAATTACTTTGGAATAGCTAGTAACATTCAGCAAATGCCTATGCTTTCTTTCAACAATTCCATTTTGTTGAGGAGTATAGGCACACGAAGTTTGATGAACTATTCCCAACTGACTACAAAACTGACTCATTTGATTGTTTACAAATTCCGAACCATTATCGCTTCTAAAACATTTCACTGTTTGTTTAAATTGAGTTTTGAGAATGTTAACAAAATGTCTTATATTAACAAAAACTTCAGTTTTATCTTTCATAAGACAAACCCAGACAGCTCGGGAATAGTCATCAACAATAGTCAAGAAATACTTGTGACCTTCCCTACTAGCAACCCTATAAGGACCCCATACATCTAAGTGAACCAGCTCTCCCAACTGATAACTCTTATGTTCACTCAAAGGAAAGGGTTCCCTATGCTGCTTAGCCCTATGACATACATCACAAGGGCCATGATCAACCTCAGTTGAAATGTTTAAAGTATCTTTAAACATTTTAATAGCTTGATCAGCAGGGTGTCCTAATCTAGAGTGCCACAGCTTATACACAGAAGCATTAAAGATAGACAGATTAGACACAACAGCATTACCACACATATATAAACCTTGAAGTTGGTTACCAATCACCAGGATTTTCCCTGTTAACAAGTCCTGTACATAACACTTATGTTCATCAAATCCAACAAACAACTTATTATCCCTGGCTAACTTATGTACAGAAATTAGGTTAACACTATATTCAGTGTCACACCCCCAAAATCCCACACGCGGAGTACCACCGCTTGGGAGCGTGACATGACCAGGATCAAGCCATCAATCATATCAAACATAGCATTTAGTAATAATAAAAGTAATTAAGGTAGTTCATCATGATATGACTGATGTTTCAAAACCAAACATTGTTTAAGTAGCGGAAGCATAGTAATGTAAGCTCAAAATAGTTATAAGTTCCGATATTGTTCATGATCCAAATCCCACAACGACCTGCTCCTCCCTGTGCAAGCTCCATAATGTACCTAAGGTCCTGCAAGGCATGCAGCAAATAATCAACAAACTAGTTGAGCGAGTTCACAGAAAGTAAGTTCATAACATAGTGCATAAGTATAGCTAGTGGGGGCTTCCCATACTAGTGCGTACTAAAGGTGGGGGCTTCCCAAACCTTGTGTTCTTATTACTGGTGGGGGCTTCCCACGTTTATCCTTACTAATGAGGGCTTCTCATTAGTGGTACTTACTAGACTAACTTCCGACCATGTGTTCTTCTTTACCGAGAACAGGAATACGTACTGGGTCACGTAGGCTTTACGTGACGTGCCCTTCCCCGAGGACATGGTACGCGTGGGGGCTACGTAGGCTTTACGCAGCGTGGCCTTCCGACCCGGAAGCCAGTGGATGGTATTGGGTTACGTAGGCTTTACGTAACGTGTCCTCCCGACCCGGGAGACAAATGGCAAATACTGGGTTACGTAGGCTTTACGTAACGTGTCCTGACTAACCTGAGGACGGTGGTCTATAGTCTAGAGATTGCGTAAGTACGAGTAACTCTTTTCAATATCAACATATCCAACCCAATTCCCAACCCGGGAATCCCATGCCTTGGCTGTGTGAACTCACCTTGGTTTGCTCGGCAGATACACAAAGAGTACAGGTAGCAAGTAAATGGTCAACCACGTCCTATCATGGTTATTATGCAAGTCAGGTTCGTATATAGCATGTTTGTATCACGTATGGTATCGAGTATGATCATGGCAAATCACATAAACGTATCAGCAGTTCAAATCATGTAACGAGTCCAAGTAGTCGGCCCAAACAGCTAAGCAGTCCAATTAGCAGTCAAGAGCATGCTTGTGCGTGTTAACCCTGGCCCAACATAACCCGGCCCAAATAGTAAACGCATACTAGTCCAATAACAAACAGTTCACAAATTCAATTATTTGGCCCAAACGGTTGGGCCCGTGACAGTGTAGGCCCAAACAGATGTGCGTGCAAAGGTGGTCTCGAGTCGCAACCGGCGATCTCGAGTCGCAACCGGGAGTTACGAGTCACAGCAGGAGATTACGAGTCGCAACAGGAGATTGCGAGTCGCAACAGCTGGTTACGAGTCGCAAGGGACGGTCTCGGCTCGTCATGGTCTGGTTACGAGTCGCAACGGGACTCGCAACCATGGTTCCGGCTGATGTTGTTGTGTGGTCTCGAGTGGGGTACCGACTCGCAATCCGAGTCGTAACCGAATGTGTAACTGATTTCCTGATTTCCTTAATTATTAACAACATCAACTCCGTGATTTCAGCAAACATATTTCAACAGTTTCAGAAACAGATCAAACACCGAAAATAATAGTTTCATAACCATCTTCAAACATGTTCATAAGTCTAAACATAACAGCCTTGATAACAACCAATCAGATCATCAAAACAACCTAAGCCGAATCATAATCATATCCTCATACTAGCATGCAACCTAGTCGGTTATCAAACAACATCCGGACCAATCCAATTCAATAATCATGCGGCCGGTTCACAATCATTAATAACTATTATCATAAACAACATGTTAACAAGAATCCTTCGGGTATCAAGCAATTATCAACATACAAACAATAACACACAATCAAACACATAATCACTAACCGGATTAAAGAGGGAAAGGAGGGTGATCCGAGTAGGGGATGTTCTTGCCGTCGGGTTCCAAGCAACCGAGAGAGAGGAAGAGTCTAGGGTTGTGTGTGTGATATGGGTTTTGTAAAAAGTGGGGAATGGTTACAACATTCCCATATGTCAATCGGCTAAGGTAGAGGTGGGCCGAACCCTCTCTTGGGCTGCCCAAGGTTCCGTGTATAAAGCATGAGGCCCCGAATGGGCTTGTGCGATTGGTTTGGACTCGTGTAACATTCACATAACATACAACCATATATCACACATAATGCACATAACATAACATTCATTTAAAATCATATAATTCCGTTCTCATAAGCACGTAACGTTACATCAAAGCAAGTCTAAAGTTCGAGTTGTCACATTATCCCCAACTAATTGGGCACTCACTGAGGAAGCTAGGTAGACTGTATTGTTCACTGATTTTCCTGGGGTGTCACATCCTCCCCCCGTTGATCTGGAATTTCGTCCCGAAATTCTGAAGTAGTAGCTTCAGCCTCAGTAGTGGTAGCATTGGTTTCGAATAACTGGGGGTACTTTTCTGTCATCCTGTCTTCGCGTTCCCAGGTGTACTCTGGGCCACGTTTGGAGTTCCAACGAACTCGAACAAGAGGGATTCTCTTGTGTTTGAGGACCTTCACATCCCGGTCCGTGATTTCAACTGGTTCCTCGACGAACTGCAACCGCTTGTCGATAGTGAGTTCCTTAAAAGGAATGATGAGGGTTTCATCTGATAGGCACTTCTTCAGGTTCGACACATGAAAGACATTGTGAACTGCCCCGAGTTCAGCTGGTAGGTTCAACTTGTAGGCTACCTTGCCAATCTTTTCTATGATTTCGAATGGTCCGACGTACCGCGGATTCAGTTTGCCCCTTTTGCCAAAACGTACCACACCCTTACAGGGTGAGACTTTCAATAATACCCGGTCCCCGACCTGAAATTCCAAAGGCTTTCTACGCTTGTCCGCGTAGGCTTTCTGACGGTCGCGTGCTGCCGCCATGCGTTGTCGTATCTGTGCGATCTTTTCTGTGGCGTCCACTACAATCTCTGGACCCGTGATCTGACTATCCCCCTCCTCTGCCCAGCAGAGGGGTGACCGGCATTTACGCCCGTACAATGCCTCGAATGGGGCGGCTTGAATGCTGGTGTGATAACTGTTATTATACGAGAACTCCACCAAAGGGAGGTGCTTTTCCCAGCCGTTGCCGAAATCAATAACGCATGCCCGAAGCATGTCTTCAAGAGTTTGGATCGTTCGCTCAGACTGCCCATCCGTCTGAGGGTGATAAGCTGTGCTCATGTCTAATCGTGAGCCAAAAGATTTATGCATCGCTTGCCAAAGTTCTGACGTAAATCGTGCGTCGCGATCCGAAATGATAGACGTGGGCACCCCGTGCCTCGAAACAACTTCTTTAAGATAGACGTCTGCGAGAGTGGAGAATTTATCCGTTTCCTTTATAGGTAGAAAGTGTGCAGACTTGGTGAGTCGGTCCACGATCACCCATATGGTATCATTCCCACGCTGGGATCTAGGTAGGCCTGTAACGAAATCCATGGAAATTTCTTCCCATTTCCACTGAGGTATCTTAGGCTGCTGAAGTAGGCCAGCTGGTTTCTGATATTCAACCTTGACTCTCGCACATGTCAAGCATTTTCCAACGTACGTAGCGATGTGGGCCTTCATACTAGGCCACCAATAAGTAGTGCTGATGTCGTGGTACATTTTGTCCGACCCTGGATGTACCGAGTAGCGAGACTTGTGTGCTTCATCCATTACAAGTTCGCGTAGACCGCCATAAAGTGGGACCCAAATACGCCCCGATACATAGTAGGCGCCGTCTGCCTTCTGTTCCATCTGTTGTCGTGAGCCGCGTAAGGCTTCAGCCTTGACATTTTCGGGCTTCAGTGCTTCTGTCTGAGCAGCTCGTATCTGAGCAGGAAGGCTAGACTGAATCGTAAGCTGGAGCGCTCGCACGCGCCGTGGTAGAGTGTCTTTCCGACTGAGGGCATCAGCCACAACATTGGCCTTGCCTGGATGATACTTGATAGCGCATTCGTAATCGTTAAGTAACTCGACCCATCGCCGTTGACGCATGTTCAAATCCTTCTGCTTAAGGATATGCTCGAGACTCCTGTGATCGGTGTAAACCGTGCACCTGGTACCGTACAGGTAGTGTCGCCATATCTTAAGTGCGAAAACAACAGCTCCCAGCTCTAATCGTGCGTCGTGTAGTTCCGTTCGTGAACCTTGAGTTGACGAGAGGCATAAGCGATAACCTTGTCGCGCTGCATTAACACACATCCAAGTCCCCGAATGGATGCATCACAATAAACCACGAAGTCATCTGTGCCCTCTGGCAATGAGAGGATAGGTGCACTGCAAAGTCTATCCTTTAGGTGCTGAAAAGCAGTCTCCTGGGGTTCTCCCCAGCGATAAGTAACACCCTTCTGTGTCAGTAACGTAAGTGGCTGAGCAATCTTCGAAAAGTCTCTAATAAACCGTCTGTAGTAACCCGCCAAACCCAAGAATTGGCGTATTTCTGTCGGGGTACGCGGTGCAGGCCAGTTTCTGATCGAATCTACCTTGGATGGATCGACATGGATCCCATCCCTGTTCACCACATGGCCTAAGAAGTGGACTTCACGAAGCCAGAAGTCGCATTTAGAAAGCTTGGCGTACAGCTGTTCCTTCCGAAGGAGTTCCAAAATAAGGCGAAGATGCTGCTCGTGTTCCTCCTGACTCTTGGAGTAAATCAGGATGTCGTCGATGAATACTATGACGAACTTGTCAAGATAGGGTTTGCACACCCTGTTCATAAGATCCATAAATACAGCAGGCGCGTTCGTTAACCCGAATGGCATGACGAGAAACTCGTAGTGACCGTAACGAGTTCTGAAGGCTGTCTTGGAGACGTCCTCATCCCGAACTCTCAGCTGATGATAACCAGACCTCAAGTCTATCTTCGAATAGTAGCACGACCCTTGCAACTGGTCGAATAAGTCGTCTATGCGTGGAAGAGGATAACGGTTCTTCACCGTCACCTTGTTGAGTTCACGGTAGTCTATACACATCCTGAACGTACCGTCTTTCTTCTTCACGAAAAGCACTGGAGCTCCCCAAGGCGAAGAGCTTGGACGAATGAAGCCCTTTTCCGAGAGCTCTTGTAGCTGCTTTGACAATTCTTCCAACTCTGATGGAGCTAAACGATATGGTGCACGAGCTATGGGTGCTGCTCCTGGAGCGAGCTCGATTTGAAATTCGACCTGACGATGAGGCGGTAAGCCAGGTAAGTCTTCAGGAAACACCTGAGGGTAATCACGTACAATTGGAATATCCTCCAATTTCTTTTCCTTTGCTGATGCGTCTGTAACGAGTGCCAGAATGGCAGTGTGCCCCTTTCGTAAGCATTTCTGAGCCTTCAAGAAAGAGATAATGCCAACCACAGCACCACTCTTGTCACCTTGAACTTCTAGAGGTTCCTGACCAGAACGAGGAATGCGAATAATCTTCTCGCTGCATAAAATTTTTGCCTGGTGTTGGGATAACCAATCCATCCCGATCACGACGTCGAAACTACCCAAAACTATGGGAATGAGATCGATAGAGAAGGCTTGGCCAGCTAGGATAAGATTACAACCCTGAACTACGTGCGTGGCTTCTAGACTTTTACCGTTAGCTAACTCTACTACATGTTTGGTGGGTAAAAGTGTTGGTGCACGTTTTAGCAGTTGACACATTTTCACAGACATATAGCTTGTATCCGCACCCGAATCAAACAAAACAGTAACGTAAATATTGTCGAGGAGAAACTTACCCATAACAACGTTGGGATCGTTCACTGCTTCGCCTCGACCTAGCACAAAAGCGCGTCCCCTAGCTTCGTTGCCATTATTGTTGTTGTTCCCGCCGTTGTTATTATTCCCGTTGCCCTGGTTGTTGTTGTTGTTGCGGTTCTGATTCAACTGAGGGCAGTCGCGTTTGAAGTGACCTTCAGCCCCACACTGGAAACATCCCCGGTTTCCATGCTGTGGCTGCTGCTGCTGCTGCTGGTTCTGTGGAGCGGGTTGCTGAGGCTGCTGATTCTGATTCGCAGGCCGTGGACTTCTACAGTCTTTGGCCTCGTGACCCATCTTAAGACACCTTTGACAACGACCCTTGTTACACGGGCCATTGTGATGTCTGTGGCAATTGTAGCACTTAGGTTGACTTCCCTGATATCTCCTCTGTCTGTGACCACCAGAGGATTGCTGGCTGGGGCTCTGATAGTGGTCAATCTTCTGCTGCTGAGCTTGTGGCTGAGCGGTCGCGGAACCCTTGCTGGAATCTCCATCCCATTTTCTTTTGCTTTCACTAGTAGTAGCAGGAGTAGCTGAAGGAGTGACTGTAGCAGTAGCGTTGACACGCTTAGGCAGTTTATTCTGATCCACTGCCTGGCCTGTGATACGGTGAGCGAGACGCTGGATTTCCTGGATGTTGTCGAGGTTAGCCGAGGTAACGTGGCTCTGGATCTCTGGTGCCAACCCCTTGAGATACATCTCAATGCGCTTGTATGGAGGGTCCACCATAGTTGGGCACAATACGGCCAGCTCATTCGACCATTTAGTATATGCTTCGATCTCTGACCCAACCATTTTCAGATTATACAGCTCGTCTTCCAGCTTGTGGATATCCTCACGCGTACAATACTCACGCTTGATGAGTTCCTTAAAATCATTCCATGAGGTGGCGTTAGCGGCTGCCAACCCTAAGATCTGAACTTGGGCGTTCCACCAAGTCAGTGCTATCCCTTCCAAAGTGCCGGTGGCAAACTTGACCTTGCGAGCCTCAGGGCACTCGCACATTTCGAATACTGATTCTAACTTTTCAAACCAATGGAGGAGTCCCACTGCCCCCTCTGTGCCACTGAAAGAATTTGGACGACAGTCCATGAAGTTCTTGAATGTGCAGACAGGCTGCTGCGCGTGTTGACCTATTGTGTACGAATAGGACGAAGTTAAATACGAGAGTTAGGGTAGGATCTAATGATCCTAGTGTGTGCCTATATTGCAGGCTATACTACCTGCTTGAGCTGCTGCAACTGCCGCAGCAACTTGAGCTTGAACGAGAGCCTCTAGCTGGGCTTGTGTCATGTTAATTCTTCCAGAAATGATCTTCATAGTAACAAGTAGCATAGGTAAGAATGGTTCGCGAATAGGGCGATGACAGAAAAGCGTAAGCACGTAGGGATTCTCATGCTATAGTATCATGTGTATCTAAACGTAATGCGAGCAAAGTTCTAAGCAGTTCTAGCAAACAGGCAATAAACATAAACCTTATTACCTAGGATGTCGAGTCTTGCACGTGGAGCGAAGCGTCGTTGTGGATCGTTGAGAGCACTGTTCTGGTTATAGTCCGGTTTTAATAAAATGTTTTCCCATATTAAAACCAAGTTCTCTATAACCAATGGCTCTGATACCAATCTGTCACACCCCCAAAATCCCACACGCGGAGTACCACCGCTTGGGAGCGTGACATGACCAGGATCAAGCCATCAATCATATCAAACATAGCATTTAGTAATAATAAAAGTAATTAAGGTAGTTCATCATGATATGACTGATGTTTCAAAACCAAACATTGTTTAAGTAGCGGAAGCATAGTAATGTAAGCTCAAAATAGTTATAAGTTCCGATATTGTTCATGATCCAAATCCCACAACGACCTGCTCCTCCCTGTGCAAGCTCCATAATGTACCTAAGGTCCTGCAAGGCATGCAGCAAATAATCAACAAACTAGTTGAGCGAGTTCACAGAAAGTAAGTTCATAACATAGTGCATAAGTATAGCTAGTGGGGGCTTCCCATACTAGTGCGTACTAAAGGTGGGGGCTTCCCAAACCTTGTGTTCTTATTACTGGTGGGGGCTTCCCACGTTTATCCTTACTAATGAGGGCTTCTCATTAGTGGTACTTACTAGACTAACTTCCGACCATGTGTTCTTCTTTACCGAGAACAGGAATACGTACTGGGTCACGTAGGCTTTACGTGACGTGCCCTTCCCCGAGGACATGGTACGCGTGGGGGCTACGTAGGCTTTACGCAGCGTGGCCTTCCGACCCGGAAGCCAGTGGATGGTATTGGGTTACGTAGGCTTTACGTAACGTGTCCTCCCGACCCGGGAGACAAATGGCAAATACTGGGTTACGTAGGCTTTACGTAACGTGTCCTGACTAACCTGAGGACGGTGGTCTATAGTCTAGAGATTGCGTAAGTACGAGTAACTCTTTTCAATATCAACATATCCAACCCAATTCCCAACCCGGGAATCCCATGCCTTGGCTGTGTGAACTCACCTTGGTTTGCTCGGCAGATACACAAAGAGTACAGGTAGCAAGTAAATGGTCAACCACGTCCTATCATGGTTATTATGCAAGTCAGGTTCGTATATAGCATGTTTGTATCACGTATGGTATCGAGTATGATCATGGCAAATCACATAAACGTATCAGCAGTTCAAATCATGTAACGAGTCCAAGTAGTCGGCCCAAACAGCTAAGCAGTCCAATTAGCAGTCAAGAGCATACTTGTGCGTGTTAACCCTGGCCCAACATAACCCGGCCCAAATAGTAAACGCATACTAGTCCAATAACAAACAGTTCACAAATTCAATTATTTGGCCCAAACGGTTGGGCCCGTGACAGTGTAGGCCCAAACAGATGTGCGTGCAAAGGTGGTCTCGAGTCGCAACCGGCGATCTCGAGTCGCAACCGGGAGTTACGAGTCACAGCAGGAGATTACGAGTCGCAACAGGAGATTGCGAGTCGCAACAGCTGGTTACGAGTCGCAAGGGACGGTCTCGGCTCGTCATGGTCTGGTTACGAGTCGCAACGGGACTCGCAACCATGGTTCCGGCTGATGTTGTTGTGTGGTCTCGAGTGGGGTACCGACTCGCAATCCGAGTCGCAACCGAATGTGTAACTGATTTCCTGATTTCCTTAATTATTAACAACATCAACTCCGTGATTTCAGCAAACATATTTCAACAGTTTCAGAAACAGATCAAACACCGAAAATAATAGTTTCATAACCATCTTCAAACATGTTCATAAGTCTAAACATAACAGCCTTGATAACAACCAATCAGATCATCAAAACAACCTAAGCCGAATCATAATCATATCCTCATACTAGCATGCAACCTAGTCGGTTATCAAACAACATCCGGACCAATCCAATTCAATAATCATGCGGCCGGTTCACAATCATTAATAACTATTATCATAAACAACATGTTAACAAGAATCCTTCGGGTATCAAGCAATTATCAACATACAAACAATAACACACAATCAAACACATAATCACTAACCGGATTAAAGAGGGAAAGGAGGGTGATCCGAGTAGGGGATGTTCTTGCCGTCGGGTTCCAAGCAACCGAGAGAGAGGAAGAGTCTAGGGTTGTGTGTGTGATATGGGTTTTGTAAAAAGTGGGGAATGGTTACAACATTCCCATATGTCAATCGGCTAAGGTAGAGGTGGGCCGAACCCTCTCTTGGGCTGCCCAAGGTTCCGTGTATAAAGCATGAGGCCCCGAATGGGCTTGTGCGATTGGTTTGGACTCGTGTAACATTCACATAACATACAACCATATATCACACATAATGCACATAACATAACATTCATTTAAAATCATATAATTCCGTTCTCATAAGCACGTAACGTTACATCAAAGCAAGTCTAAAGTTCGAGTTGTCACATTCAGGGACGACAAAAACATCATGTAAAATCACACCATCAGCCAATTTAAAAGTTCCAATTTTAGTTACATAAGCATTTGTACCATTAGGATGCTTTACTTGAATTTTAAGATTAGAAACATCAATGTAATTAGTTAAATTTGTTTCAGAATTTACCATGTGATTATTAGCCCCTGAATCAATTATCCAACCCAAACCTTTACTCACATCACAGCTAAAAGAAAAAACAGGACTGCTAAACACAGTTGAGCAAAACAACCCACCTGAAACATTACAGCTCTGTGATGATCCAGGTATTCTGTCATTAATCAAACTCAGCAATTTAGTCAACTGATCAGAAGTCAAAGCAGTAATAGGAACACTTGACTCTTCAATTTTAGAACTATTAGTAGAACTATTCTTCTTTCCCTGATTCCCTCTTGGTGGTTTCAACCAAGAAGGATACCCAATTATCTCAAAACACTTCTCTATTGTATGCCCAACCTTATTACAGTGAGTACATTTTAGATTTTGATTTAAAGCTCTATTAGTTTTCTTAAACTCAACAGGTGGACTAACTTTAGAAACAAAAGACATGTTTGGATTTTTCTTATTACCACAACTATAGTTTCTATGAGATTCCTCTCTAGAAACTATAGCAAAAGCCTCTTTAACAGTTGGTAACGTTTCTTTCATCAAAAGATTAGTTCTAACTCCTTGATACACATTATCCAACCCCATTAAAAACTGCATTAATTTTATCATATGATTAAAACCATTGTAACACTCAATCAACTAACAACAAGAACAACAACCAGAGAGTTGCAACAATAACACTAAAGAATCACAACAATCACAAATCCTAAAAGGGCGAAACCTTGATAGGGACCAGATCAGAGGGTCATCACTCAAGGTGCCTCTGCAAGCCTTATCAAGGGAGCCGACTAGACACACTCAAAAGATCAGCAGCAACAAGTAAAAAACAAATAGCAACCAAAAACAGGAAACAAATAATAAACAAAGCAAGAATCAAGCCACAAACAGATAACAAATAAAATGCAACAGGATGTACCCTTCCTGTGTCCCAATCAACACCGGCCCGACTAGTCCGGCAAACGAAATGCCTAATGCAAGAACAGAAATATTAAAGGAACTAAATCAAGGAACGAACTCACCAGGGGGTGCGTATAAATCCTGCAAATCAGACTTGCAGCCTTCACTTAGGGCTACAAGAACTGATTAGAAGACCAACAGCTACATAGATTCGGTCAGTTTGCTTTATAACCTTCTAGGGTTACAAAGACCAACACGAGTCACTGCAACAGAACCGGTGATAACAGTTTTCACAAGGATACAAGAACTGGTAGACAATACGAACCACCAACCTCCTTAGATCTTCTTGAAACTCCTCAGATCTAGACAGATTTGACACAAACCAAACCATTAGCAAGAGATCTTCAAGAATACTGCTCAAACCTTACAGATCTGAAAATGGTAACAGATATACAACACCAAACTTGAACCGATCCCCAAGAAGAAACCCTCAAACACAACGGATCTGATGAGATCAGACTGACTCGCAGCGGAACAGAGATCGAAAACAAAAACACAGACTAAACCCCAAGAGCTATTAAAGCTCTGATACCATGTCAAAATAACTGGTATCAAGAACAGAGATGCAAGATTTTATTAATTCTAAAACCCAGAACGAATCTGAAATACAATGATTTACAAAGAACTAACTCTCACAACACTTCTCACAAACAGATTATCAATATGATAATCTGTATATACAATATACAGGAATCAACAACTGAAACGAGAATCGGTGTAATTCTCTTACAAACCCTAATCGTCTAAACAAGAGAGAGAGAAAGCATAGAGATGAAAACTAAGATGTAAAAGTGAAGTTGGTTCACAACCCCCGAGATCCTTTAATACTTATCCAGATGCAACTACATCCGGGTTATCCGGAGTCTTCGAAACAGCTCCAAGCTTCAGTTCAATATAAAAGCCCAGCTCCATTCAGTCCAATATGCAAGCCCATTTGTAGTCCAGTAGATAAGCCCAACTCACATGAAACAAAGAGAAAACAAATATTAAATAGAATTGCAATAGAAAAAATGTATTATTTTTTACATTTTTCAAAGCCGGTCCGCTGCTACCTGCTGCCGTGTTTCTAGTTGCAGAGGTGGTGCCATCTTCTGGGGGCATTTTTTTTTGTGATGATTTTCAATGGATTCAGAAATGTGATTTGTGAAGAAATTCATGGGAAATAAGTGATGATTGAAGAATGGGGGCTGTAAGTGGAAAGAGTGGGAGTCTTTATAGGCTTTGAGATTGTTTTTGTGATATACATTCATGCATCTTTTCCTTATTTTTAGTCTTTCTGCCATATTTTATTTGCTTTTGAAAAATCTATTATGTATATTAAAACAATACATTTTGGTGCCACTTGGCATAATTTTAATCCACTAATTGCCACCTGGCATTCTAATACTTCCTGATGAAAAAGAATGAGCGCTAAAACCACATATGTTATTCCTTTCTTCACAAGCTTCTCATTCATTCAAGCGTTATTTTTCCTCTCTCACTTCTATCAAATCGGGGTTTCCTTTTCTTCCCTCTTCATCACCGTAATATCATTATCATTGGAGTTTCTTTTCTTCCTCCTTCGTCATCCTATGTAAACCCTAAAGGAATTCACACCAGTTCTTCAAGGATTACTGATTGATTCTAATGGAATGGCGGATCTTTCAAATGCCGTTTTTCTATGAGCAACAGAGTCCCAATCATGGTGAATGCAAAGATGCTGAAGATAGCCTCAGTCAGGTATAAAATTTACCGATTGTGTTTCAATCCGGTTGATTTGCGATTGTTGTTGTTGTTTCCACATGATTCTTATCTATCTCTGATCCATTCACAAACCCTAGATTTCAATCTAAAGCAACTGAGCAAAACATATGTTCTTTTCTCAATCTTTAATTTAGTTATCATTCGTATATCTTCGTATTTTAGGGTTTTTAAACAACTGTTATTTGGTCGAAAATCTGAATCTTGAATTGTGTTTGATGTTTTTTATATATGCTCATCTTTTTATTGTTTGAAATCTTGACCCTGCGTCTGAAATCTTGAATCATGTTTGATTTGATGTTACTGATGGCATGTATTTGCTTCTTTCTTTAAACTTTATGGGATGTTACACACACTTTGGATCCCAGAATATGCATATCAGTTTGTGATGCTTAGAATTGAAAATAAATAAATCTAGAAAATTAAAATTGAAAGCTTTATTTAGTCATTATTACATTTAATCGAGTGTTGTTTTATCAAATTGGGGTTTCTTTTATCTTTCATTGTTTTCTTTAAACCCTAGAATTGATTGTTTTTTTGTGGAGGCTTGATCTAGGGCTCGATAGATGATTCTTTTTTCTTCATTTGATAAATACAAGGAGATTTTCGGTAAGTTTACACATCCTCTTTGATTAATTTTGCTTTCAGTCTCCAGTTTAACCTTTTTTGTTGTGAATCAACGATCTATACTCAAGTAAGATGCTTCGTTTAACCTTTTCATCTGTTTTTATTCTATTTTGGTTAATATAATTAGGATATGTAGTCGATTATTACTGTATATTCTTACAATTTTCTTTTAATTGTTGAATTCATGATAAAATAATTAAGTAATGTTTGGTAGTTTCAATTGATGGAATAAAAAAACATGCTAGTTGTGTTAGGCTAAAATCCAACTGATAAGAAACTCTGACGTGATCAGATGAGTAACTGCTTTGATATTTTTATCATTATTATGTTATTAATTGTCATTTTTGTTTGTCATTGTTTGGTTTTGCTTCTGGGTTATGTACAAGTCTCTTATAATATTTTAAAGCCAGGTGTATGTTTGTCTAATCAAATGGTCAAAATGTGAATAAAAAGTGGTTTGACCTGAGCCCGTGTTGTTTCAGAAAGTTTGAGGCAGCCAGTACTTGCAATACCCATTCTTGCTTTAGTTTACGCAATTAGCTATTGACTATCTTCAGTATAAGTCAATGTAGAATCTATAATCTTTTACCTAAATTCAGTTAAATAGTGTCATATAGTTTATGTATCTATAATCTTTACCTAAATTCAGTTACATTTTTGTATTTGTTTGTGACTTGACTCAAAAAGTAAAAGATTAAATAATTATGGTTTTTGAATGTTTCTTTAAGTTATGAGCATGAATTCTCGGACCCTTTGTGATCCTGAAGATCCATCCAATTCCTGTGATAAATGGATGTTGGGTATATATAGAGATGCAAAATTTAAAGAGAGAAAGGGTTCGACAAATCAGGTTAGAAAGATACCAATGAGTTTCCGACGGACCACCAGCGGCCTATCCGATGAAATGGCAGGTAAGGTCGCACCTCCTATTGTCTCATATTTCTCTTGAAATTGATAAACCATATGCTAATATTGGTTATATAAACCCTCCATGTGTTATGATATTTCACATGTTTTTCATTTAATTATATCAATTTGCATCTCCATTACTTATAATTTTACTCTTGGCTATATGTTGAGTGGCAATACACCTTGATCTTAGTGTACGGTATTGCAATATGTATTTTATATGGTTTGATATTTTTGAGTTTTTAGAGGGGGTGTGAAAATTTGACAACTTCAAAACTATCTTTATGTGATTTTAGTTGACTGAATGTGTGCATCAACGCAAGCTTTTCCCTAGATCCATAATTGAAGGTACTGTGGGAGAACGATGGTGATGATGATGTTTGACCATGCAGGGCATCGGATTTAGTCTCTTTCTTTATCGCTTTCGCCGGAACAAATCATGACTATTCCAGCGATGGTCCTGTAGTGTGGATCGGAGCTGCTGTATGATGGCAATGTGGCTAAGTCCTAGCAGTGGCAGCGTTTTCAAACAGAATGTTATGCCATCAGAGGTGTGTACCTGGCCGCTGTTCTCGAATAGGTTGCCGCTGAGGTAAGTTTGGTCGTCGTTTTTTCTGAAGATGGGTTTGCTGTTTTGCATTAGGGTTTTCTGAAATTATGTACATGTCTATGATTCATTTACATGTACTTTTCGATCAAACGAAAAGAAAATAAATGGTTCATTAACTGTTGATCATTTATACGCGCTTTTATTTTTATTCGTGTTTTTTTCTTTTCGCAAATCCAAGCGACTAACATTCATTTGCTTATCAAAAGTAGGAACTGAGTAGCATCGCAGGTTCATCTCCAATGATTAGTCGATTTATGATGAGCAATATGTAGAAAACTTTGGTAAGAGAGTTTGACACTAATTTGGATGATTTGGTATTCTGTGGTTTGTATTTAATTTAATTGATTTGTATTTTGTATTTTTTTTCGTGGATTTTTGTTTCTGGAAGATGCAGGGACAATTGTCAGAGGAAGACCGACGGAAGACTGAGGCACAGACGTTGGTTGTCAGCGATAATGAAGGTTGTTAAACTCATAATGCTTATGGTTATCTGATTATTCTGGGTTAAAGATATGAGTCTATATAACAAAGGGTAAAACAAAATTACTTATATGCCCTTATATATCAAAGGTGCATATAACATTTCATTTTAAAACAAAACTTACAAAAAATAGCTCGAAAATATTTGAAGTTCATTTGTACTTAATTTCTTCTGTAACAAACTTGCTGCTAGAGTGCTAGCAATTGGGTTGGTAAATCTGGTCGTAATACTTTATATGTTGTTTCAAGAGTTAAAATGCATTAATAAATGGTTTGTAGTTCATCAAAAAATTGCAACTTTCGACTATTGATTTATGTTGGACCTAATAAAAACAACAAGAATGTCCTTAGTTCTATTTATCAACTGAATTTCTAGGCGAAGAATTAATTATTTAATGAGCAAAACACTCAGAACCGCACTCGATTCAGTTGGTTAATTGGTGTCGATTCGTTTGATTCAGTTGACTGTAGAAGGCTATTGAACTTGGTTGTAGATTTGTAAAACTCTTCTCATCTTGAATTATATCTTCATTGTTTGCATATTGAAAGGTCTTTATTTTCTTAACAGGTAACTACAACCGCAACGGATGGTGAACGACGAGCCCAACTCTACAATAGCAGATGTGGCACACGTTGGGTCAGGTGGATAGAACGAACAGCGGAACGAGACCCGATTTGGGTTGAAGCCTTCCGAATCGTGTGACGCAGCGACATAGGAATTCTATGGTTTTGTGACGACAGAAGCAAAAGGTGCATGCAGATACTTTGGGTTGTCCACCGTTTTTATTTAGGATCAAAAGTCACTTAGTTTATCCGGAAATAAGAGGTATGTCTCTCTTTTATATTGCAAAGTTCATTGGCAAATGCATGATTACTTTATTTTATGGCTGTAGACAGTAGTTCGCTAATCAATTTTGTAATAAGCTCTTTTATACCTTAATAGTTGAGCTCTTATTCGAAAAAGGGCCCTAAACTTTGATTTCGCTTTAGGCCTTTAAAAACGTTGAGCGGACCCTGGTTACACCATTTCAAAACCAAGAACTAAAACTGCAAAATTACAAGTCATCTTAGCCAATGTAATGGATTTGGTAATTACCATAAAACTAAAAATTAAAGAAATTAAAAGTATAAGTTATGTTATATGTTACTGTTAACCTTTTATGGAATTAATTACTGTTTAAACTATATGTTAATATTAGCTAGAAATTAATATTTAGTAAATATTTATGCACTTAATAAATTATAGGATCATATCACTTATGTGTGTTTGCTTATTAGAAAAATGTATTTTATTAAAGTTATAATATTAACTTCATTTGTTAGATTATTTTCCTTTTTTTAACGTATCACAAATACCGTTTCACCCTATTCCTTATAATCTTGATATATACTTCATTTTATTATGTGCAGTGATATTCGGGGAAACCCATGAAACATCTTATTTGTGGGTGAAATGCATATCCAAACTACAAGGCATGGGGCGGGATCGCTGAAAAAAAAAACAGTTTATAATCTGTGTTGGGTCTGGGTGTGGTTATTATGTTTAGAACAGTGAGTGGTTATTTTTTGTAATGCTGGGATCACACTAACTTGCTGGGCCTGTGTATAATTTTTGGTGTTGAAACAAAACTTGCCTTTGAAAAAAACATGTGCAGTGATATGATGATGATTAATGATGGAGAAAACAAAATAAATTTTTCTTTAGTTTGATTTTTGATTTAATTGACATTTCATGGGAGCACGCAACACGAAAGACCTGCTTCAAGAATTACACGCGTTTTGAGTTGTTTTAGAATTATGTTTGTAGTAATAATGAAAGTGGGTTCAATGTTTTAGATAACTGGTTCAAACTGGCCGGCTGTACCGATTGAATAGTCCAGTACTCTGGTAGAACCGGTTAAACCGTCCAGTACAGCCGGCTGAACCATCCGATACACCCGGTTAGGCCGATTTTGAGCCAAATTCGAGACAGTACAAAAAGCTTTTAAAACATTGGGTGGGTTACTAGAATAATGTTTCCTGACTATCATACTTCCTGGTCATCTAGAGGCATGTTTGCTTTGTTTTGCTTAACCTTTTCTTTGCCTTGAATATGAATTCTAGGGATCAAATAAATATACTCGAGACAGACGGGTATACGTGAAGCATCCCGTGTATGCCGTACGAGATTAGAAAAAAGTTTTCGCGGATAAGAGACTGGTATGAGACTGGATGATACTCGGCTCGATTACCCAATTACTCGAAACTATATACATGTTTTGTGCTTACTCAAACCCTATACCTGAAACTTAAACCCAAAAACTTCAAACTTTTTTTTTGTCTTCCTTTAACTATTGTTAACTGATATGTCAATATAATAGCTTCATTACTTGAAAATTAATTTTTTTGGAACAATATGTTTTCACTAATAGTCGGTTGTATGTGTCGCTTTATCAAGAGTAAAAACCAGAAATGGAGTCAAAAAACTACTGATATTAGATAAGGATGACAAACCGACAGATGAAACAACAAATGTCGCGTATAAAGAAGTCTTTAAAAGTTGTGATTTTTTTTCATTTTTTTCATTTATTAAGTGTAAATTATATTTACGTTAGTACCGAAACTATTCTAATTTATTTCTTAAAAAGACATGTTTGGGTTTACACATATGCAAGCAAAGTTTTATATGAACTAATATGAATTTAAATAAGAATTTAGATATTGAAGTTTATATAAACTTGATGTCAATCAAAAGATTAAAACCATGACCTTTCGTTGATCTATTAAAGGTTCCCTGGTATGTAACAGGTTTTTGGAGAGGGAAGTGATCACTCTGTTCGGTTATGGGTTTGTACCGGTTAGGGTCGTGTATTGTCTGTTTGGGACCTGTTTCAACCCTTAGACGTGAAGCCTAAGTTTGAAAGGCCAAAAAAAAGTGATGACCTACATGAGCTTCAATACCAATAGATATTATATATTTGTGTTTAGCCACCCGCGAAACTCGTGGGATCTTAGGCTAGTTATAAATAAATTAAAAGGTTTTTTTTGTTTATCTTGAGATAGCAAAGCATCTGTATTACCGATTATTTTTAGTTCTAACTTAGAATATTTTGTTGTTAAATTACTTAAAAATTTAAATGAATTTCAATCTTCACATTAGAAAAAAAACCAAGATCAAAATTACTTACATATAGAGATGGGCATAATCGGGTTTTATTAATACCCGGAATCGGTTCCTACCCGTACCCGGGTACTGATACTAGTTAGGGGAACCGGGTTCTCTGAAGAACCGGTTCCGGGTTAAACCCGGGTAGTCGTCAATAAAACTAGAACCGATGTAACCGGTTACGGGTACTCTGGACCCGGTTCTGGGTACTGTTTGGAACCGGTTCTGTCGGGTTTTTTCAAACCAAAAAGCTGCCACTTACAATACCGTTGGAAACCGATTATATAATATAAAAATTGGTTTTTTATATAATTTAAAAATCGGTTCCAACGGATAGTAACCGGTTCCAAAGGTCACATTTGGCATTTAATGCTTTTTGCAACCTCCAAGAATCAATTCTAACGGCTAGTAACCGGTTCTAACCGTAACTTATTACCGGGTACAGTGGAACCGGGTACTAGAAGAACCGGGTACGGGTACTAACCAGGTACGGGTAGGAACCGGGTACGACCCGTTTATTATCAAGAAATATGGAACCGGGTAAGAACTGCTGGGTATTTTGAACCCGGAACCGGTTCTTCTATACATCGGGTTGGAACTGGAACCGAGTACGGGTCGGTTCTACCGGTTCGGGTTTGGAACCGATCTCTACTTACATACAGTAGAAACATCTATAAAATAATACACTTGGGATCACCAAAATTTATTAATTAAAAGAGTTAATAATTAATCGATAAATTAATAATTATTAATTTATATATTAATTAATATTTTATTAACTATAGTAGAATACTTAGTTTACAAACACCTTTCAACTTCCACTTAATTATTGTATACAATGCATGTATATCAAATGAACAGCCCAATTTGAAAGAAACCTTCAATCTCCCACCTTATTATGCTTCTTGTGTTCAATGTATCACTTTATGGACATTAAAAATATTTTCTATATAAATACAAGATCAAAATAGGTTAACACAAACAAATCATACACACAACATGGCTTCCCATCTTAAAGGTGTGAAAAAAACAACAATGACAGACGACATTCGAAGAGCATTATGCAAGCACAACAAGGATAATCCAAGTCTCACTCAAAATCAATTTCTTGTTGAGCTATCAGAAAACAACACCAGAAGTTATTACCATGCTAAGGAAAATTAGAGACGAGATTCAAGGGGAAATTGATTTCAACAAAAAACAAAAGACAATTAAGTCATTTTTTAAGAAACCTTCATAAATTATTCATGTAATATGCTATATATAAGGAATTATTAATTTATATTTTATATGGGGTCTAAAGAAATTATCAAAAATGTATTATCTTATAATTTTAGCGAATTATTAATTTAGCACCCTATCCCCGAGTCAGGACCGGCAAAAAATATTATCTTAAAGAGTTTATTAAATAATCGAGTATTAATTTATCGAGTTTCTACTGTATGTGGTAACTTGTATAGATTACTTTAGTACATTACTAGTAAAAAGACCCGCGCGCGTTGCGGCGCGGGTACTTCGCAAATATCGAACGGATTAGTCCAAGCGTTATATGATGTGTTTAGGTTTATCCTTTGCCTTCACTATGTTAGCTTGCAGTTTATCATAAGCTCCTGCAAAATTAAAACACAAAACAGATATGTTACTGTTTTACAGAAACAATGTCTAGAGGAACTTATTTCGAATATGTTATTATAAAGATAATAACCTATTCCTTCAAGAAGGACTTTTTGTAGTGCTTCGAAGTCAATCACTCTGTCTTCCATATCCTACAATGATCATTGGTACTCACATTATGATGAACAATTAATTAATCCGAGATCGATAAATTTGATTTAAGCTTGTAGTAGAATAAGAAAGCACACCTCAGTTTTTTGAACAGCAAACTGAAGCTCTCCTAGCTCAAACTTTAAGTGAGTAAAAAAATCATCGCTTAACCTGAAAATACTATTGTTAAGATGGTTGTGAGGGTGACATTAGATAGTTATAGTATTCCAACCATGAGTTTCGTGCTCACATTGCCATTGTCACAGTGTTTAACGCCCCTATCATCCAAAACACAACGCATGCTATTACTTCAAAGGGCCGCACCTGCACGCCATTTCCACACCCCGTCGGCGTCGTCGGCGTCCTCTTGCGGACGTTCAAGCCGGTCCTCCCCCCTCTCACACACATATACATCTATGTTGTTAAAAGCGCAAAAAGCGCGCGCCTAGGCGGCCGGGCACAGCGAGGCTCAATCTAGACGGACCTGAAACGTTTTATTAAGCCAAAATAATATTTGACAACTTGTTGACTCTTACCACACTACTGCCATCATCACCGACCCACCCTCATCGAACCGTCATCGTCGTCATCGCACCACACAACTGTCATCACCTCTGATCACCGCCAATCACCACCGCAAGTCAGATCAAGCCGCCCAACCACCTAGCCGCCAACCACCGCCTAATCACCACCACCACCTAACCGTTGTCGTCTTTGTGTGTCTTCTTGTCCACAAAACCCAGATCTCCTTTAGATCTACCGTGGCTATGGCGGATCTCGTTCAGATCCGTCGTGGTTGTGGCGGATGTCCACATGTTTTCTTTTTTCTAACCAAATGAGCCAATGTATTAAATAACACTTATACCTACACCAAGATGTATTAATTTACAACTTAGTAAAAAATTGGGTTTTAGTTGGGGGAAACTAAAAAACAAATTGTTGACGGTTGATGCAAATGTCGTAGATTGAGATAACTTGCGAAATAGAAGTTAAATCGAAAGCTTACCCGGTAAAAGGTAACTGCAATTCGTGATTGTCAACGGTAAAAGGCATAGCATGACTGAATACATTTGCATCATAAATAATATTGACATTGTTGAACCGAAAAGGCATAGCATAACTGAATACTCAGCTCCTTACATTTAGCAACAAATGTCGTGCCGTCTGTTTTAATGTGTATATTGTGCCATAACCACCTGTGTATTCATTAGTGAGCCATAAAACTAATGTAAATTTTGTTATATAACTGCCAAATAATAGAAGCATTTTCACAAACACCTGGCGTGCATACACTTTCTAAGTACCAAAATCCCAAAAATACATTCTAAAATGCCGAATAACAATTAGAGCAAGTCCGAAATCGTTGCTTTATTTTTTTACATAAAAATAAAAGCAAAAACAAACAAAAAAATTACCACCAACCAATACACAATAGATCTAAAATCGATTTGTTGAACAAAAACCCTTAAAACAATCATTGGATCAAGAATCAATACAGACCATATAGATATTCAAAAGAAAACAAAATTGACAAATGATTGCAAAAATTCAGACCTGGCATATATTCGGGCCAGTGTTTGTTAATCGGAAGCGCATTTGAGTTACCGGAAATTGGCCTGAACCCTAGCTTCCTACCAGAACCGGGCAGGAGCCGTCAACCCTTAGAATCTTCGGAAAACACCATCGCCGCCATTGAATGTTGGTATTGGGGACGCACAGTAGGTAATCGGGGAGATATGATGCCCTTGCTTGTACCCTGATTCACTCCAGATCAGAGCAGCATATTGCAGCATCATCCTGCCATGAATATCTTGCAATAGAAATGACAAAAAAGAAAAAAATTTGACATTGTCCCTTTGCCTTGGTGGTTGGATCCCAGCCTTCCATGGTGGTACTCCTCCGAAGACAGAGAAAACAACCCCTTTTGAGAAGACTGAAAGGATATTAAACAGAAATAATTAATCGAGGGCAATTTCGTAATAATGTCGGTGCACGGTTGCACCGACTTTCTCTTTTAAGATTGTGTTGCACAGGAAGGAAGAAAGAAAGAAAGAAAGAAAGAAAGAAAGAAAGAGAGAGAGAGAGAGAGAGAGAGAGATGAGAGATTTGTTTGCGTAGAAGAAAGAGATTGAAGGACTTGCAAGTGTGTGGAAGATGATGGCATAACAAAAGAGATTTCTTAGGGGCAGTTTTGTAATTTGGTTGGTTAGGTAAGGGCAGATATAGTAAATTGGTATAGCCACCGACCTTTGTGTTTAAGATATATATAATATAATATTAAAATTTTGAAATTTGAGTGGTTACTGTATTTGTAAAAAAGAATTTTCTGGGTTTTTTTTAACTATCTTTCTTTAATATTACCAACTAGTCTAAGTACCCGTGTGTTACACGGGTGGACCAACAATAAATTAATATTAGTCAACACCATCTAAGTAAACATTTTAATTAAATAAACGTTGAACTACGAACATCTTTATCAACATTACACGTAATTGAAAACAAACAAAGAAGAGAAAGTTCACAATTTGTTAAACACTTCCTTATAAACGACATTTGATGTTTTATCGGTAGGTTTGCCGTCCTTGTCTAATATAAGCAATTTGACTCCGTCTCTGGATTTTACCCTTGATAAAGCCACAGACAACTGACCATGCGTAAAAACAGGTTGTCTCAAGTACAGACCAACCCTTGATAGCAACTGCCCTTGACTTTTGTTGATTGTCATCGCAAAACACACAGCTATCGGAAATTGCCTCCTTTGAAACGCAAAAGGAATCTTTTTGTCTGAAGGTATCAAATTAAGTCTCGGTATGTAGGTGCGAGTGCCGATATTTCCTCCAGATATGATTTCTGCTTCTATGACACGGTTGTATAATCTTTTTATCTGTAACCTCGTATCGTTGCATAAACCATTTTGTTGGTCAATGTTACGTAATAGCATTATTGGCACACCAACTTTGAGTACTAACCTGTGATTAGGCAAACCTGATACTTTAAGACCATTCAACACATCTGGTGAGTATAGTTTTAGCTGTGTTGAATTAGGATTCTCAGTCTGACAAAGACTATCAGAGCTTAAATACTCTCTTTCTTCGCCTGGGAATAACGCTAACAACCTGTCATTTATCTCATGCACAACCTCGTTCTTAGGCGCAAGTATAGCCCTCTTGCTAAAGTAGTTATGGTTGTTGTAGTTATCTAAAATTGAAGGGTACACGAAATCAATTAAAGATGAAATGGGATCAGAGGTGTCCTTAATTAGAAGATCCGGTGGTATTTCAATTGATGCTTCCCCGTCATTAGGACAACCACACTTCCCTCACCCAAATCCAAAAGCCACTTGGCAAAATTATTGATATCTTCAATATCAGATGTAGAGCGTCCAATGGTTAATCTCATGTTTTTTTTTAGCCTTAGCAACTTGCATTTACTCCACAAATATGACGAACATAGCGAGGCATTCACTATCTCTTGTCTTCCACCATTGGGGACAACAGGAAGAATTTGTCTAAAAGCACCACCAAAAACAATAACCTTACCTCCAAATGATATTTCATAACCTATGGAAGTGTCCATATTCAAAAAAACAGGTCCCAAACAGACAATACACGACCCTAACCGGTACAAACCCAAAACCGAACTGGTACGCGTTAAAACAGTTCAACTCCAAACAGTTCTGTTTCTAAATGGTTCGCGTTAAAACGCTTCGAGTCGAAATGGTACGGGTTGAAACCGTTTGGGTTGAAATGGTGCGGATCGAAACGGTCGAAGATTCCATAAGATCAACATGGACTTGATAAAACCTTATAGATATTCGTATACATTGCCTAAAAACACAATAATTTTCATAGCAAAACACATTTATCTTAAACATGATTAGTTCAGAAGCTAAACATCCTCAAAAAATCATTTTTTTCCTAAACAGCCCATAAGATCAATATCACAAACCTAAGCATTTGAAATTAGTAACATACTTTTTCATCCTTATATCCTTAACCACTTGTTAATCCAATTTCTTTCATGAACTTCTCCCATCCTCTCAGAGCATACCTCTTCTTAGTTCTTACCTTCAGATCGTTCCACTCGCATTTGTATTTTCGCAATTGATGCATCGAAAATCTTCACTTGAGTTGCTCGACTTTATCCAATCAAGCCAAAGTAATAAACTTCTCTGGAAAATGATATAACAAAATTTAACAAAATATTTTAAAATTAATTAATGTATTTAAATATGTATTCAATATTTGAATTATAAATTAAAAATGAAGTTTAAAAGTAACATTACAAAGCTGTAGGACAAAAGTATGACTTCCAATTTCAACTACATGGTGCCCGGATTGATCTTTATCATCTTCAATATTTAAAGAAGAATCACTTTTTAATTTCAATAACCTCAACTTTGGAAATGATCTTCTATCATCTTCATTAACTGGCTTTTCTGGCTCACAAAGTTGTAGACCATCAGGATGTAGAAGTGATATGGTAAAAAGTAAAAAGATAGTCATCAACCTTTCCAAACAAAAGAAAATGTCCAAAGGTTAGACAAAGATCTTTTCCTTTGGTCCATTCGTCCGTTAAGTAGTACAAATTCCCAAACTTCATAATCACCACAGACCACCAGGTCCATTCCAGAAACGTATGATTAGGGATAAACATTTGGTACTTGGTACCGATACCGAATTTTTTCAGTATTGAAAATATTTTTTGGTACCTACTTTTTCCGTACCGGTACTTTCGGTTCGGTACAGTATTAATAAAATACCGATTTAATTATAAATGTATGCAAGTAAAATAATAAATGTATGCAAGTAAAAAAATAAGTCATGAGAATAGAGGTCTTTGCGCGACTTAATTATAAATGTATGCAAGTAAAATAATAAACAGAAAAATAACTGAATCAAGCAGCTTGTTTTTTAAATGTGTGATGCGCTTGGATGCGTTTTGATCCCAAAAGCCAATGCGCAATGCGTGACATGACCACCAGTTATTTTTAAAAGAACGCCCCTTTGTGGTGTCATATGCGTGTAAAGGTCACCACTAAGTGCATCCAACAGGTTTTAAAAAGCTTTCAAAACATGTCACCCAACACGACTACCAACTATTTCGCCACCTCTACTGAACATACTACTTCGCCACCTCTACTAAACACTGGACATATATTCTAGAAACATACCTCGACTTCAAGGCAAGACCAACAACTGCAATAATCAGTAATCACTTCACTCATGGTTTAAGCGGGTACCTGAATTATTAGATAAAAAGTAAGTATCACACTTGTTTCATTAAGAACCGAATAGAACCACCTTTTAACTGCTGCTTAGCATCATGAAAAGCTTTTGCAAGTGATAAAATAATGATAATTAATTAACTAAATCATTTTATTCAAAAAACGTAAATTTTTTGAAATAATAGAATTTTGTCTGTAGCACATTTGACACATTAAATATATATAAAATTTCTGCAGAAAAAGAATTTGAAGCCAAACCGACCCGTCTAACTCTTAACAAAAAAGATATCATCACCTAGCCTAACTAACCCACCCGTTTACCACCTCTAGTCAAGGTCAACTTGTTTAAAAAATCCCTTCAATCTAGAAAACAAATAAAAATCTCAAATGCAGCTCTTAAACCATCAAATACACAACTTACAGAGTTTTATTCAATGAGAGCATGATCATCTATAGGGATTTCCTCTATAAAGAAAGATCAGTTATGAGTGAGTCTATTTATTTAATAACTTTCTTTCTGAAACTGGTCAAACTAAAAACACGCAAAGAGTCACAAGTATCCTAATATTACAATTTCTCTAATCATATATAACACTTTATTTGTACATAACTAAATATATAAAATGGATAAAGTGTTTATCATTACAATTTGAAGTCCGTCTTGCCATCACATGAACGGTACCTGAACCAAGAAGTCCAACATTAGAGAGCTTTCAAAATAAATATTAAATAAACATAAATATTGGTCCTAAAATGACCAAAGCATAACAACTTTAGGCTCAAATATATATTACACCAGATATTGTAATAGAATGAGTTTTGTAAGCATTGTAAGAAGCACATTACATATTAAAAAATATATAGCAAGTCTTTTGAGCAGACCTAACCCAACTTAGAGCAAAATCACTTGCTTTGACTTGTTACACCTAATATTAGTTCCAAACATCTTCAAAACCAAACTTTCATTAAACTAAATAAGTCATAAATTCCCTCGTAATTATGTAAATAGTTTTGACGACAAACCTCGGAAAGCTGAACAATAGATACCATGAAAAAAACGACACTTTGTTAGAACTTATATGACGAATGTTTATTAAAAGTAAATTAACTAAAATACTTTCCTTGTCCTCGAACTTAGTCTCGCATTGACCAACAAAGTAATTTCTTCCCTAATTTCTTGGTCTTGTGCGTTCAACAAACACAGCAGCAAAGCTGCCGCTTCTGTGTCCCAACCGTTGAAACCTACCAAAAATTCTACTAAAAGCCATCAAGTAAAACCCTTTCTAATCGATTACAAATCCATGTGGGCCCTTGTTTTTCCTTCGATCGATTGACCCAAATAAACAACCCACAAATTAAATGTTGGCCTCCAATTCTCATCTAGCAGAATGTAAGAGCCCTAAAAATTCAGTGGAAAATCAATACAAAATTCAGTGATTCATATGTTTACTTATGTTATTCAGTGGAAATCGATACAAAAACAGAGATTGATACAAAAACATATTAAAAAAAAAGCCCTAAAAATTTATACAACATCAGAATAAGTCAATATAAGAAAACCCTAATATAAGAGCCCTAAAAATTGATACAAATCAGTGGAAATCGATACAAAATCAGAGATTGATACAAAAACATATTCAAAAAAATCCCTAAAATTTGATACAGATTAAAGACCAGAGAAATATGCATACATATTAAAGAATCGTACCTTAAATAATGCTTGACAAATCGATTGACAGCCAAATCGATGTGAAGAAACAGAGGATGATTGATAAATCGATTAACAACCGAATCGATGTGAAGAAACGGCAGAATACGTATGGATTTATAGATCTAGGGTTTATGGAACCAATCATCATTAAACATGGAAACTCATTCATATATTTTGGAAGATGATTATAGAGAAAGATGGAATTCGGATCTCTGGTAGAATTATTTGAGATAATATAAGAGAAGGATGGAAACTTTCATTATTTGAGATAAAATGAAAGTGAAAAGCGAGTTGCCAAAACACGTACAATACATTGCCGCTCAAATGAATATTCATACATACAATCAGATGACACATGGCAATAAAGTTTTTAAGAATAGGACAAATGACATAAGTTTGTTTTGTTTTATTCTAAGGTATAGATTATTTTTAGTGTTTCTACTCATGGTTGCAAAAGTCGTTAGGCGCTCCCTAGTCGGTCAACCGGGGAGTTGAGAGTACTCGGCCTAGACGGAGAGTACACGGGAAGTACTCGGACATGCTAAATTATAAAGAAATTAGTTTTCGAAAATTAAATATATGTCAAATAGCATAAATTTACTAATAATTATAACAAAATAGGTGAAATTAATATTCATTCTTTAATATGATAGGCATAGAAATTATGTTTTATGTTATTCAATTCCGAGTAATTAGTCGGAGTTGAAGAAAGTCGCCTCGGCAGCCTTCCTTGTAGCGACTACTCGGGGAGTACTCGGCCTTGGAGACATTGTTTTACAACCATGCTTCTACTTATGGTAAAAGATAAAATCGTAATAATATTTCACGTGATTTACATGTAATCGACAATCAATAAAAAGCACCAATGCAAAACACTCATTATTTGTTACATATGATTCTGTTAACAAATGTTTACAAATAAATAAATACAAGAAACTAGTGATGAAACATAGATTTAAGCCTTTAAGGTGTCACTTTTAATGATAAGAAATCTACCAATTACAAGAAAATAAATTACAAGAACAAGCGGTACCTCACATGACATCCCTAAAAGGATTTGAAATAGATAAATACATTATCTCTATGGGCTTTACAAGTACATTTCAATGCTTCTCACATGACATCCCTAAAAGGATTTGAAATAGATAAATATATTATGTCTATGGGCTTTACAAGTACATTTCAATGCTTTTCAACAGCCCAACTACACTGGCGGAGCCACACTTTGAACAACGGTATCGCCCGACACCATTGAATTTTGTGTAGCAAATACGACGTATAATACGAAAAATTCGAGCGACACCATTGTTTTTTTACGAGCGACATCATTGTCTTTTTACAAACAATACCATTGTTTTTTATGAGCGACACCACTTACTTGCACTTGTTTGTTATAATGAAAAAGAGGGTTTTCTTTTTTTTTTTTTTTTTTTTTTTTTTTTTGCAAGTTTCCATTCTACACTATAACAATTCAAAACATGAATAGTAATAAATCTATGTTTGATCATTTAATAGTTTAATTGATAATTATAAGGCTATAATATTACTGTCTTTTTTATAATTAATTGACGTTTCTAACCCTGAACATTAATAAAGTTATCACACAACCTCTAAACTATATAATTTTTTGATAAACGATTTACATATACCCTTGAACTTTAATAGATTTACCATAGGTAAGTTTAATAATAATTAAATTTTTTTATAAGCGATTTATGTTTCGATCACCAAACTTCAATAGAGTTATCATACGGTCCTTAAAGTTTAAAAAAAGTTAATAAACTTATTTTTTTTTTCTTTTTTTAACAAATATCTGTTCTTTTATCCTTTTTATAGGTTTAGTTCTTTTTTACTTATTATAATTAAAGCTAACTTTTAATTCTAGACATGGTTATTTAATCATGTTGCTTTTTAACCCTTCAATATAAAATATACAAGATAACAAATATTCATTTTTTTATTTACCTTATTATAGTTAAATGGAACTTTTAACTCTAAATTGTTCCCTTAACTGTGTTGAATGCTTAATTTTACCATCATGAAATATATTCATCCTCGCCATCAACCTCTACGACCTCGCCGCGAAGCGTGGGCTCCAATCTTCAACCTCCTACGACCCGTCGCGAAGTGCATGTTTGAATACTAGTTGAAAACATTATCAATCGTTTTCAAAACATGAAAATGAGTACAGAGCAACTATTAAATGAAAATTTTTATATATTTCAAATGATTTTGTAATTTTATTATGTGTTTTTATTCATTGACATTGTACTTTTACTGTGATATTTGGTTTTATTATGTGATTCGACCCGACTAGATCCGAACCGATCCAAAAAGTTCGACTCTGGGTTAGTATAAACCGGGGTATCCATAAAAAATGACACCATAAGAAAAAGTTTCTGGCTCCGCCACTGTCCAACTATATGTAGCTCAATAAAGAACTTAAGGAGTTAAGTTTTAGCTTTAACTAGTAAATTGCTATGCGGGTTGTCGCGGCGTTTCGAAAAAAATCTACGTCAAAATGTAGGCAAACCGAAAACGTATATAAGAATAAGCATAAGAACATATTATATTTGACCCGACCGATTTCCGGGGAAATTTATATTTTATACGTAAATCAACTAGAATTTATACCCACTTGTGCATAAAAATAAACATGTAAAACTTGATCACAGAGTCTTTAGCTCCTCATAACCCCCTCCTCCCCCCCCCCCCCCAATCTCCCCATTTACACTTTTTTGTCATTCATCGTATAACCCCACCAAAGAGGGTTATGTGATTTACCACTACACATGGCCTAAGGGTATACGGTGTGGTGATCGGTAAAGAGTGGCAAACCCCTTTACCGATCGGTAAACACCACCGCCAACATGTGTTTAATCATCAAACTTTGCCAAATCGGTGGTGGCATGCCGAATCGGTAAGGGAGGAAGGAAAGAGATATGGGGTGTGTGGGTGGGGTCCATTCCATCTCTCAACCAATCACACTTTTTCTTTTTTTTTTTAAAAAAAAAGTTTACCACTTTATCAAATGTCTAAACCATTGCCAACACTTTTCACCAAAGTTTAAACACTTTTCACTGATTGACATGGCGCGCTCTGATTGGCCGGTTTTTTAGTTTACCACTCCAAAGTGTTTAACCACTGCCTTACACCCTAAGGACTCATCATCCTTGATGTGGTTTGCTTAGTCATCATGAACGACATGGTTATGACTTCCATGCTATCTAAACCTATATCAACCAATATTGTCCCATGTTCCTATCACTAGCTTGCGACTTTAATTTGTATTTGATTACTTTGGTTGATTTCCCAAGTAGCAACCAACCCTAGAATCACCTCACATGACCACCTTTACTTGAAGAATTCTTCTCTCATTCACAATCAACACGGCCAAAAAACATTGATAATATTTAGGGAGCCCAACTTCTCACTTGTCTACGCAAAATGTGAGATTTGTCTATGTTGTTAGATGAGCAATGGAGGTCATAGTCATAAAAAAGAAAGAACTGAGGGTGTAGTTGCGCTTTTTCTACGTGGGCTCACCTGGGATGCCGAGTTCACTTATTTTGATGACTTTTTCATTTTTACTCGAGCGAGTTCAGGTTGACTAGAAAATTATATTAGTTGGCTTGACTCGAGTTTGGCTGACATATGTGGTACATTTGTCCATATTCAGAAAAGAAACTAAATGGAATTATTTTATATAATTATATTTTAGCAATTAACCTTTGTAAGGCCACAATGCACAATGACATGTAAGTTTTGACTCTACCTTAGTGATGAAGCTAACGAGTAGTGGCCAGGTTCAATGAACCCTTTTATTCCCAAAACTAACACTAAACACCATCCATACCCCTATTTAATCACTTTCAACATGTTTCAATTTTCATTATATAATTATATTATATTATATATTTCTTAACATTTATCGTTTAGTCATTCTAATATGGCAGGGATATATGCAACCTTTTCTCTCATGCTTCCATCGGGTATGTATTTCTTATTTTTCTAATAATATTTTTTATACAACATGATTACTAGTTATTCAAGTGAATCTCAAAACAATGTACTAAAAGGAATTAAGGACGATATATTTACCGTTTTTACATGTATCATGTATAGATAAAACTGAGGTGATATATTTACGTGTTATCTGATCATAAAAAAGTAATTTAGTTTTAGTTTTATCAGTTACTTAAAAGCATCAAAGAATTAAAAAACTAATGTTGAATATTATTCCATCAATATAAAGAGTTAACTTGATTACATTGTGGTGATGATGTGGCTAGGCCCGTTAACAAACTAAACGTCTAGAAAATTGTTTGACAAGAAGTTCGTTTATTTGATATGGAGCGAACACGAATATGAATTCATGTTCTGTAAACAAACAATTAGACATAAACACATGTCTTGTTCGTTCATTTACGTATGTGTTTATATATGTCCAGTTACTAATTAATTTAACTTTATTAATTAGTTATTAAAATACTAATTGACTAACTGGCCAATCACCCATTAGCTCATCAGCCCATTCAGCCTAATTTTTTTTATTGTTATTAGTCAGCCTAATTTTTCTGATTTGATATGCTCGGTTAACCACTAACAAAGCCATGGGTTATATATATCAAATGAGTTAAGGTTTAGATTAGTGATCATATTTTTACTTTCACTTAAGGTTGTTACTTACTTTTAGTTTGTGGTTGTATGTGTTTGCTTATGCTAAATCGTGTTTGTTTATATTTGCTTGTGTTCGTTTGCACTCGTTTATGTTCATGTAGAATATTCATGAACGAATATAAACACTTTCATTTTGTTAATGAACGAACGCAAACAAGAAATTATGTTCGTTTAAGTACTTGTGTCTGTTTGCTTGTTTTATTAAAGTTAAACTATCAAATAGAAGCCACCACCCTCCATTTTCGTTCGGTTCTATGGGGCTAGATATCATGAACGGGCAGGGTTATATGTTTTTTTAGTAACATCATTATTAAAATACAATGTCAAATTAAATGCTTGATGATTTCTAAATCATGAAAAAGTGCATATGTGATTTCACAGACACTTAGGGGCTGTTTGGCAACTTCTGAATGGTTAAGTGTTGAACTAATAAGAGGTCCGAACCATTAAGTGCTGAACCAGTAAGATATCTGAACCATTAAGAGCTAGTATAACGCTTAACCATTCAGAGGCAAATGTCTGATCAATTCAGATTAGAGGTATTAACCATTCAAACACAGTATCATGCTTAACCATTCAGAGGCAAATGTCTGAACCACTCAGAAATCAACTCGCGAAACAAACAGTCTGAACCGTTAAATGCTGAACCAGTAAGAGGTCTGAACCATTAAGAGCCTTATTAAAAGGTAAACAAACAGACTAAACAGGTTAAAAGAGAGCTTTTAAGCGGTAAATGAAATCAACATAAGAATACCATCAAAACCTTAAAGTTGATGGAAACTAAAGATTATAACATTTTTAAATATGACACTTTTTATTTGATTTATACTTGTGGTCTTTTTCACTATATATAGTATATATATATATATATATTTTTTTTTTCTAAAAACGTCATCCCTATTGATTTGGGCCCAATGTCTCTTTTACTCTTTTATATAATAGAGTTGTTGGGCTTAAGCCAAGAATTTATATCTAGGTGGATTGAAATCTAAATATCAAACTCAAAATGAACATTGATTTTAGTTTTTCTTTATTATGTTTAGTATACTTTTCAAAAGCGTTTTTAGTTTTTACTTTTTTTTTTTGTTTTGAGTGTTAAGTACATCGAGACACAGCCAATTGATTTAGCCCAATATCTCTTACACATAAGAGACTAGCTTGTTGGACTTAAACCAATGAATTATATATGGGTAAACTCAGACATAAATATCAAACTCAAAATGAACATTGTAAAACACCTTGAGAGGGGAAGGTCTTGGGTTCAAGTCTCACAGACGACAGAAATAAAAAGAAATTTGCCGTTAAAAAAAAAAGTAAAAGATGTGATGCATAAAACTAAAGATTGATTGCTATTTTCAGATGAACAGGTGATGAGGTACGATCTCGATATGCACCAAAAGCCTAGCATAAACCGGGGATAGGAGCTGATGAAGATCGGAATAAGATTGTTATCATGAACGATACAAATTTATGAGTTCCCCTCAAAACTTCAAGATTGTTATGTACGAATTTTTGAGTTCCCCTCAAAACTTAAAGATTGTTATGTACTTTTTATAATTCCTAAAACCTAAACCCTATACAAAATAAAAATATTATTATAAATATTATGGAATTATTTAGACCCATTGGGATAAAATAAAAATATTATTATAAATATTGTGAAATTATTTTGACCCATTAATCGCTAGTAAGTACCTTATCGACCGACTAACGCTTAACGATTCTTACAACCGTGGTCGTAACATAGCTCCTCGTGAACAAACGATTATCTAAAATAGATAAAGACCATGATCGGGTACGACATACTTGTAAATAAACGTAATGTTGAGTTATTGCGAAGTAAATAATTGGAAAATGCAATGTATACAAATAATTGATGAAACAAAAAGAAAACATAAGACAAATTGTCTTAAAAATTATTTGAACTAAAAACAAAATGTTAAGATATAATAATAATAATAAAATTAATTCAATATAAATTTAGCATACTTTTTTTAACAGATAATAAAATAATATACCTAGAACATTATGTATTTTTCGTTGTTTGTAAAGAACGTCGACTGACAAGCATTTCCATTTATGTTCCCATACAATATCAAATCTAGACAGGGTATTCAATAGGGCCAAACTATCTACACACCAAGTGTGTAGATAGTCACCCTTAAAAGGTGTTTTTTGTCCTTATATGCACACCTACAGTATCGAACTGTGGCCAAAATGAGGCGTTTTGGTCCGGTTAACCAGACGGGTGTCTGACGGGTCTGTTGACCGGACCAAAACGCCGAGCTTTGGCCACGTTTTGGTCCTGTCAACCAGACCGGGTGTCAGTCTTTTGTCTGGTTGATAGGACCAAAACGCGGCCAAAGCTCGGCGTTTTGGTCCGGTCAACAGACCCGTCAGACACCCGTCAGTCTTTGTCTGGCTAACCGGACTAAAACGCCGCGTTTTGGTCACAGTTCGACACTGCAGGGTGTGGATATAAGGACAAAAAACACCTTTTTTGGTGTGTAAACTAAATAGACAAAATGGTGTGTAGATAGGTACACCCATTCAATAATAATAGCATGGCACCTTGCTTCCTCCATTGCGTTGGTGTACTCCATGTCATTATCCAAATGCATAACATGCATCTCTAAATGTAGGAAATATTTGCCAATTGGCTATTTTAATATCGTTAAATGATTTTGGTCGTTTTAGTTTGTTTAGAAGAATTCTTAAAAAATACGTTTGCTGAGAAACCGAGTGAATTATACAAATGATGAGGTATGTTCTTGATATGCACTTAAAGCCTAGCATGGCCGGGGTTGGAAGTTGATGAAGGATAACGATATGATTTTTATGAGGTCCCCTCAAAAATTCAAAATTATTATGTACCTTTTACAATCTCTAAAACCTAAACTCCATATGGCATAAAAAAATATTATTATAAAATTTTGAAATTGGTTAGATCCATTGGGGATTATTGTAGATAAAGGGTTTTCATCACATCACATGTAGTTGGTCATCGTTTCCTTTGAATATATAATTTACCAATGTGTTAATCTTATTTTATGGGGGTTTGAATATATATAATTTATCAATTTGTTAATCTTATTTTTTGGGGAAACAACATTGAAATAGTATTGTAAGGAGATGTCTAATTGGGCGTGATGGAGGAGGTTTTGTGAGGGATGGCGTCCCATAGCGCCAGCCACATCACAAAAGGCGGCGTTATAGGAATATTTTATGTTAGCAGCGTGATGTCCATAGCGGTGATAAAGTAAAAAACAATTAATTCAATTAGTTTCACCATTTCTCATATAAATACCCCCATCTCCCATTTTTTTTTATAAAATCCCATAGAATCAATATACTTTCAAACACTCTTTCTCTCTACTTTTTTTTAAATCTAGAATTTTTATACAATGCAACCCTTCAACCGCGGTTTTATTCCTCCCTGTTCGAGTGCGGACCCGAACCAAAGTAGCAATCCTACCCGTCCCGTGTCTCTGGTTCCCACTCTACCCACCCCATACGGATCCAGTTTTGTTGATTTTAATCAACATAATACTAGGTTCATAAACCTTTTTAATCAACCACTCTCATGGGACCCGAATCTATACGGTTGGAACCCGAATCAAAACACGGACGGAATGGGGTCGTCTCAAGCATTCGAATCGGCTTAAGCATTCGGCTCCCCACTACACGAGACCGAGGTTGTTCCGGAAACACAACCGGAAGTAGAGAAGACGCAAAAAGGAAAAACAAAACGCCCACATAAAAAGAAAACGGAAACCACCCGAGTGAAAAAAAATGTGCAAACGTGGGATGCCGAAGAGGAGTACGCGTTAACCCGAGCTTGGATCGACGTGTCGGAGGACCCCATAATAGGTAATTTTATTTGTTTTTTCTATTTTCTGTTTTTTATTTTCCTTTTTTTTTATTTTCTGTTTTTTATTTTCCGTTTTTTACTTTTCTGTTTTTATTTTCTGTTTTTTATTTTTAGTTTTTTAATTATTTGTTTTTTTTTTCAGTTTTGTTGAATTAATTATTTGTTTTTTTAGCAAACAATCAAAGTAAAACCATTTTTTGGAACCGAATTCAAGAACTTTTTTCGGGTTCATGGGTAGAGGAGACGAATACCGGCTGGCAGAATCGATATCGGGCAAGTGGACCGATATCAACAAGAAGTGCACGAATTTCCAATCCGTTTACCAACGCACTTTTAACGGATGGAAAAGTGACCACAAGGACGAGGGCATTACACAAGCGGTCTTAGTCGAGTATACACAAAGTCAAGGCAATTTCCCGTACTTAAAGTGTTGGCAAATTTTTCGGAATAGCCCCACATGGGCCAACGTCCCTACGAATACCGGTCGGTCGGCAAATAAAAGGCCGTCAAAGAGATCAAAAACCAATGAGTCGGGTGAACCCAAAACGCTAACCTCCGACGCTCGAAGCAACGACGTGAACGATGATATTCCGGAGGAAGAGCCGGCGGAAGAGCTACCACGACCCGCCGGAAGAAGAAGCGGTGCAAGATCGAAAAGGCCCGAGTCATCTTCGATGGGATCCGAAATGACTAATGCATTTTTGGAGATAAATAAACGACTTCAAGACATACACGAACTAGGGACTAAACGTATGGAAGAAAACCGCGAAGTGACCGAGATTATGCGTGATAAACAATGGGCTCATAACTTTGAATTCTACTCGAAACCGCACGATCACCTAACCAGAAAAGCGTTAAAGATGGCGTTGGCATAAAAGGAGCGAATCGAAAAAAAAATATAACCTTTGAGTTTTTAATTTTTTTTAGTATAATGTTTTTTTTTAATTTTATTTATTTTATTGTAATGTTTTTTCTTTTAGTTTAATGAAATGGTTTTTAATTTTATAAAGTTAGACATTAATTAAAAAAATTGAAAATTACTTAATTGAGTAATGATAATGTAGGGGCTTATGACTACGGGCTCTAGTGATATAACGCCCCATAATGTACGATCTCTTTTCTACACCGTGATTGACTAAAACTTCCTTGGGAAAACCGAGATCATTCATATGATTTACTTGATAGTGGCAAAAATGGGATTTTAAAACATGATATCGATCTCTTTTCACATTGTTTTTTAAAAACTGAATCGGATGGGATACTTCGATTGGTTAAAACGACAATCGCCCTTGTCATCAACTTGGTTACGAGCTAATGTTCAAACACGAATGAACTAGTGGATTTTGAGTTAACCATATAAAACCAATAACAACGTATTGAAGTCCGCTTTAACTTTTAGTATCCATTAAATAACCAACCGATTTTAAGATCAGACCAACCAACTATAGAAGGTGAACCGACAACACGGCCGATTTAACAACTTAACATTTGTAAAATGACATTAGACTTAACGATCGGGAGGTATTGGTAGGTATACGAGATCACTCTCCTTTTGTACTTCTATTAATGTCTAAATCACAAGCTTCAAGCTTCAACTTGTAAAATATAATAAATTTGTAACACCCCAAAAGTGATAAATTATGCATAATTGTTAGAAATTTATTTTTAAATTTATTTAGTTAAAGAATGTGTTATGATATATGCCTAAGAATGGAAAATGGCTAGAAATAAATAAGCACCTAATCTAGAGGGACTAAACTTGACAAGATGGAAGGAAATTGTGTTTAAAATAAACAAAACTCAAAACACCCACTGTGTGTGTTTGAGATCGACCAGGCCAAAGAAAAAGGGGTAAACCCTAAATTTCAAGAAAATCTCCAAATCAAAAAGGGAATTGAAGGTTTTTAGGATGCATGTATCAAGATTATCGATCTCCTAAGTGTTCTTCACTGTCAAGTAAGTTAAATTTTATGATTTGGTGATGTCGGGTGAATTGGGTATTGATGAACTCGTGAATCTAAGTGAAGTTAGGATGGATATGTGATAGAAACGCCTTATGAAACTTGAATTATGCTTAGATTTCTGATTGTTAGGTATATTTACGAAAAAACCCATTTGTAGTGGTTCTTATGTAGGATGATGATGATGTATTTTATGTTAATTTGATGATGCTTGAGGTGTATGACAATGGATGTTATAGATTATTGATTTTGAATCTGAATTAAAATGAAAGTTATGTGAAGAATTAGTAAGAATCATGCTTTAAAAGCTTGTACATAATACTTCATAAATGCGAAACCCGTCAAGTGTTCGATGAAATGCCTAAGAGAACAAATATGTGAAATTGTATGCAAGTTGCGGGTAATTATGTATGAAAAGTGATAATGACATAATTGTTAGCGAACTAAGATGAAAAGTGTGATTTAAGTAGAGATCATATGGGATTTTGATTTGTTAGTATGATGTGTTAGAAGCGTGCATTAGTAGCTTGTATTCTATGCATAAGGTTATGGCACACCAAATACACTTAGTTGATTTTATAGTTGGGTGATGTGGTTGTATGATATGTGGATTTTTCTAGTAAGCTAAAGTTGGGTTCAAGGGTAACGTTAAAATTGGTCAATCCTAAATGATGTTGATAGTTGTGGGATTATGAGATGAAAAATATGGAAGGATTTGATTATGTTGAATGTGCATATATGATCTTGTGGTGGTATATGTTTTACTAAGTAAGTTGGGAATGTATGTAATGCCCGTAACATAATCGACTATAATAACGTGGACGTATGAAGTTAGATTGATAAATCACAAGATGGACAGTTGACTTTCTGAAAGTCAACTGTGCATAATTAGTGTATTAAGCTTTTGTCACAAGTGTTATATTAGAGAAATCATTAAATACATGCTATATCAATATGTGCTAAATGTAACAACATGAAGAATTATGCGAAATGAAAAGATGCGACTTCAAGCTTATATTTTGTGTTGATTGGAATTTGACAAATAAAGTATAATGTTGGATATGAATGTAAAATGAATGCAATATTAGAATGTGTGTTTATACTAATGAAATGGTAACCATGATGACATGAAAGTATAGGATCATGTCAAGATTGGGGAAACATGGAAAGCTACGTAAAGGATATGAGGAAGCATACACGAGACAGGCACTCGAGGTAAGTGAATCTCGATTCACTTTTTAGTAGGTTTAATAAATTTTTAATACTTATGCTTATGAAACATCATGAAAGAACAGGTACTAATTAGAAGTAATAAGCTAATAATGCCTCAGTATTGACGAAGGTTGTTATTTAAGCCGAAAGTAAATTGGTGGGTACAAACGGGTCGAATATTAGGTGCATGGGATGTGTAACGTAATGTAATTCGTTATGGTTATGACCCCAGGTAAGAATTTTTAGTCATTTATGAAAGGGAAATGTTTTACGATTAATTAGAAACAAGTTTTAACTATTTCGGATGTGAATTGGGCAAGATAAGATAGTTTTGGTGATTAAAATGGACCAAGGCTTACGCGGCCCGCGAGGGACCGTGCTGCAGGCAATTTGTTGGATTTTTGTTGTTTTATACATTAGACTTGTTTAAATGGTGTTCCAAGGTCTCATAACCTATGTTAAGGATTGGTTTTGAATATAAGAGATGTTAAGGGTCGTCGGTTAGTGAGAGAATGGATTTGTTTTCGTGTTAGTGTAACAAATTGTATAAGTAAATATGTTTAGGAATCTAGCAGGCACGTAGGTCGTTTTGTATATCGCCTATATTATGTTAAGTTGTGAATATGTCATTTCGGCATAAGCGTATGCGTATGAAGTGGTAAGCATGAGCTAGTGTATATAAATTCGTAAATGATTGTTTGTGTGTAGGTAGTGACGTAGACATGTATGAAGGTACGTTTGCATATAGGTGTATGTGATAATAGGCGCATAAGTGTGAATGCATGTGTGTATGAATATACGATGCTAAAGATATACGTATGACAGTTATCAAGGCGTCGGAGTACTTACGATTACTAATGATGTGCTTGGAGTTTGGAATGTAATGCAGGCATGAGATTATCGGATTCACGAAGGAATGAAATCTGGTTTGGATAAAGAGTATTTAAGAAAGCGCTTGGACAATTCCATGTTTACTTCATAGAATGCTCTACGAATTTCTATTATATGGTTTAATGTTGTATGGCGTTTTAATGACTAATGGTTGGGTTGTACGTGGTGTCCACAGGTATCGCTTGGGTTTCCTCTACCACTAGCGAAGTGAAGCAGACATAGATCGAGTTGAGAGCAAGGATTGTACGGGAAAGAAAGGTCACATAGTTTGCTTTAAATTGGTCATGAAGCCTTGATATAATGTAACATTGTGAATCCTCTCTAATGAACGTATTACAATTTGTAATTGAGTCTTCATGTAATTAATATGACTTTTTAAGAACGAAATTTTTGGGCTCATATTTTCCGCTGTGTCGTATTTAGTTCTTACAAGTTGGTCTTACAGGGATTTGTTCATAATACGAACGGGTCATGCCCAAATTTTGTTAAATAATAGTATGATACTATTACTTTTTCGGATTAGGAAATTTGGGCGTTACAAAAAGTTAAAAGAGTGTTAAAAGTAAAATCACAAGTGAATAATTGCCGTTCAAAAAAAAGTGAATAATTGTTGGTGTAAAAGTGGTTAGTGGATACCAGTGATATTGAAGTGACCGCTAGGTCACAAGAATTATAGTGATAAAACGACTTAGCTAACTTTAAATTATAATTAACTTCATAAGAGGACAAATATATAAGGTTTTTTTAGTCGTCAATTTTAATTAACTCAATAAGAGGACAAATATATAAGATTTTTTTAATCGTCAAATATATACGAAATGAACGCCTACAATAGGAGAGCCTATGAAATAGAATTAACTATAATGTATATGGAATAAGAAATGAAGTAAGAGTTTGATCATACTTCTTCGAATGTGTTTTTTTTATCTAAACTGCATTGTCTTGGTATATAAACGAGGCTATTCGTTTGTGAACTACTTAAATCTTAGAAGCTTGAATGGATTTTAGAACTAAAGTATAGTTGAATATTATAATAATATATTATAGACATGAGTATTATGTAAGGTTGTATAATGAACCCGTTGTATAATAGAAAAATAAAAGTACAATAACATACAAAAATTGCAATAACTAATATTTATAATAGAAATATAAATTATATAATATACGATGTTGATGACTGTAACACCTCGGAACTTCCTGTCCAATAAAATAAAGACACGTGTCATGTGAGACAAACGTGTCAGGAACCCGGATCAAATATAAAGATGTATGGTAGGATTTTTAAGAGGGCGTCATGTTATTAAAAATACCTCTGAACGACCCAAGGGCGACATGTTATTAAAACACCTCTGAGCGACCCAAATTTATAAATCCCAAGATCCTTAAATCGTTTGATAAACATCCTACATATTAACCGGTTGTTTCTAAATAAATGAAATTCCATCTTTTATAATGGAAATTTGATTATTAAGAATATTACTACAAGAAGAATCCTGAATTTAAATTCTTGTAAAAGGAGTTGGAAATAATCTAATTAAGCAAGATCATAAATTGTGAGAGTCCAAGACTTGTTCTTGGTAATTCTGTCAATTCCATCTTCCCTCATGAATCCAAGATATAGTGAAAACATGTAAGGGATATACAAGCATGCAATGGCTGAGCAAGAAGGTCCCACAACTGAAAAAGATGGCATGGATTCGGACTTGTATGATTGCATGGTCAAGGCTTGAAAGTTTGCAAATTTTTGTCCTTTGACCATCGGTTACGGACCGTAAGGGTCATGGCTTACGGTCCGTAAGGTGCATACCTGGGCGATTTCAGCAAGGGTCGGTTACGGACCGTAACTGTTTCAGCATACGGTCCGCAAGAGGAGCATACGGACCGCAAGAGCTTAGGCTTACGGTCCGTAAGGCTGTCGCTGGCAGCAGGTTTTGGACAGCTGCCTGTTCAGCCTGTTACACCGACTTATGAGCATGGTTTTGGAAACAAGGGACTTTCTAGGCAGTATTTAGCCACATAGGGACACCTAGGGTGATCTTGTAACCATCCTAGGCTATTTTGGCATGATCTTGGACTTCAAGGTTCACTATATAAGGAGAGCAAGGTTGTGAACTTTCACTTGTTCATTCTACACTCTTGAAGCGTTGCTCTGGAGCTTTGCTGGACTTCCACAAATTTCCCTAATCATCCCTAATCCTATTTAGGACCATTGTAAGTGATCCTAATCATCCTTAATCCATTTTAGCTTAGTTAATTAGCTAAAAGTCAAATCGTCGTAATTAAGGTTTGACTTCGAGATTAGTCCATAATTACTCAGTCAAATCTCGAATTAAAAATACCTATACTTAGGTAACTATGTGGGTAACAAACTCTTAAAAGGGTATTTTCAGATTCCCACTCTAGCCATGTTAATTGTCGAGTCAAAGTATACTTTAAAAAGTCAACATAATGCTTAAATCCAAATTAACTCATAATTAGCAATGTAGGATACATGCAACCTGTTTGATCATTAATATAACTTGGTAACTAATGTAAGAACATGTCCCAACATGTTCAACTCGACAATTTTCTGTTTAGACCCGGTTTGGAACCGAAAGTCGCATAGTTTGACTTTCGCTTTGACTTTCAGTTCTGACCCGTTTTAGTCAAGTTTAAGATTGACTTAGAGCTTCTTTTAGACCTAGTAACATGTTAGTATAACCCTCTGTGATTATACGGCTTAGTTCACTAGTTGTCTAATTATTACGCAAATTTCCGTTAAATGCCCATATGTTGACCATTATGCCCAAATGTCCATAAAATATGATTTTTGAAAATGTAAAAGGGTAGACATCTTAGTTACTGAATTATAGACTTGTAACCAAAATTTGACATCAGTTTGAGGTCTAGATTAAGAGTTATGCTCATTAGCGTAATTAGAAGCCTTCTTAGTAATTAATTAGCATGTAGCCTATCTAAACCCGATTTTTATATCAAAACTTTATACCCACTGATATATAATAATATTTTGGGAATTTTAAAGATTTTTATTTATTTTTAGGCTGAGCATAACTTAGTGTTCTAAGCTTAATTCGGCTAATGCCGGTTTTGCCCTTTTGGGCTATAAAATGAGTTTCATAAATCCTTTTGACCTCGAACCATTTTCTACTGATTTATTATGATAAATATATTATTTTGAGCCTTCTGGAATTATAAAAATATCAGCTTTTCTTTGAAAACCCGGAAATGGCTTCAAAGCGCCTTTTTAGGCATTTTTACGACATAGTATGTATCAAAACTAGTTTATATATATATATATATATATATATATAAGTTGATACCTACTGAAATATTTAGTAAAATTTTATATTATAACAGTAAACTAAGGTTTCAAACTCAGATTTCCAGTTTTGACCTTTTAGGCTTATGTGAAATTACCAAAATGCCCTTTCGATGCATCGGATGGTTATAATTAATAAAAATTCACATACATATGATATCCTACTGTTATAACATAGTAAACTAAGCATATTTACTGATTCATTCAGATATATAACTCAGATTGCTAGTTTAACTCTTTTACACCCTTTTAAATGACCAAAATGCCCTTATGAGGCATAAATTGAGTTTAAAATTATTTTGGGCATAATAGGACATATCTTACTGATATTACAACATGTTTGGTGCATATAATCTCAGGAAACTTGTATATGATTTATATGGTTACCCGTTACGCATTTTCGCGTTCGGATCAACTTATGTAACTAGTTTACGCATATTAGGCGAAACGGGTCAAACCATATCATCTTTGTTTCAAAATCCAGAATGTGTTTAAGTTTACCCATATTATACGAGTCTCCAAACTTGTTGGGTCTAAATCACATTCCTTCCCGGTTTTCGCCTTCCAAGCGATTAAACCATATTTATTCCTTGAAACTAACCGGTCTAAGCTTAGGCTATATTAAAGACCCGTTAGGATTCTAATAGGTTATTATAAACCTTCGTTCCAGAATAGGAGACCAGTAAAAGACACTTGCATTTGCTTATTGTGGTTTATTACTTACTCAGGTAAATACTTTTAACTTATTTTCCCTTATACGGGCTTGGGGTACGGTATATAAAATACCGCTTGGTCGGGCAATTGACCCTAACTCATTAGCAGTTGGGTATTATCAATATGACCCGTTTAAAATTTAGTCTTGTTTGTTTTACGCCTTTCGGAGTTTAATGACCATGTCCCGGATATCCTTCGCATCATTCACGAAATGGCCACGACCTTGACACGCGGGTGTAGGCGTACACTCGACAATGTGTCCATATTATTCAGGTATAACCGTTGGTTTCCCGCCGCGGATTTATACTATGTGGTGTGTCTATTAACCTTAAACCCGGCACGAACCGGGCGACTGAACGCATAACAAACATGTAATTCTTTTACAAGTTTAGATTTAATTAATTATCCCAAGTTATAAAAAGTTTTGTGCCATGTGCATTTAAATCAATTTTTACAACATTTTCAAAATGAGTCAGTTAAATTGTATTTACCAATGTAAACTGACGTATTTTCCCCAAAAAGATTAAGTGCAGGTTCTACACGTAATAGGCTGGCCACTCCTTAGCATCGTTAGAGTCTCGCAAGCTTGGATGCCATCATCTGTTGAACAATTTTTCCTTTTTATGTTGATCCGCCTGTGGATCTATTTTAGCTACTATGTGATACTTTGGATATTACATTTTGTTTGGTTGAAATAAATCTATTTTATCACTTCCGCTGTGCATTATAATTTGTGTTGTTTGACTATGATGATATCAACTACGTCACGATACTCCTCCACCGGGCCCACCGGTGACACGTGGAAATTAGGGGTGTGACAGGTTGGTATCAGAGCCAACACTGAGTGAATTAAACACTAGCCTTTTGTGTTTAATCTCAGTGCACGAATTACATATTCCTTGAGTTCCGAGTCTAGACATCGAACATAGGGCAAACTCTGTTTTGTTTTTGTTTTATTCGGTCTTTTAATTTTATATATATTGGTCATTATCTTAACCATGTTGTAGGTCGAAAATGCCGCCAAGATTTTTGAGAGGTCGAGGCAAGGGCCCAGTTACGGGCCATGATCATGAAGCCGGGCCCTCACACCGGCGAATGCCTTCCATCACCATGAGTACTAGCCCCCAGGAGCCATGGAGGCTCTACGTCGAACCCGGGAGGCGGTCGGTCTCCCTCAGTTCCTCACCTTCGTATTTGTAATCTTTTGGGCCCCACTCGGAGAACGAGCCGAACAACCAACCACCTTCTTTTATACCTTTACAAAGATCGAACTCACACCATTCCTTTGACAACCCTTCACCTGTCTTCCAGAGCCGGTTCAACCCGGCTAATATCTTTCAAGAACCCGTGGGTTTTAACCCACTAGGACCTGAGGATCACTTCTCAGGGGATCACGCTGACGACATGGACGAAGACACGGATCCCGTGGAGCCTGCGTCTAGAACACCGAACCACCCCATCGAAATATCTGATGGGTCATCTTTCCATGGATCACCTTATCGTGGTCCTAACAGCTACGAGGCGAGGTTCAGGCAGATTGACTGGTATTTCACGCCCTCTGAACACTCGTCCCCAAACCAGCAGCAGCAGCAGCAGGATCCTTCCGAGGATCACTGATTTGTGGCAGTCACTCCGCCACCACCACCACCAGTGGAACAGCAACTGCCTCCGGAGCCACCGAGGCGGAGAAGGTCAAACGCATGGATGTCCGTGCAAGGAGGAGTCCGCATCAGCACTCCTGGGCCCTCGAGTGGCAGTCATTATCCGCCACTCCAGGAAGAAGAAGAACCGCAGATGGGAGGTCCATCAAACCCCATCCCAGAGATCAACTCTACGCCTATGGCGCCACCAGTGGGTTTTGACAACCCAATCCCTGCCTACACCGGTTCAGCAGCGTATAACCCCTTTGAACAGCCGGCGCATACCCATTACAACTATGCTGATGTAGACCCATACCAGGAGGCATGGGACTACAATACTAGTCACCCAAAGGGACCCTATGGTGGTCTTTGGACCACTAGTTACCCAACTTATGGGTACCAGCATCCGCCACCTCCTCAACCTCTATACCAGCCGCCGCAGCCGCAATTAATCCCGCCTGAGCGCAAGCAAGAGGTCCTTGAGAGATTGGACCGATGTGAACGGGAAATCCGAATAGAGCGCAGTAACACACGAGGCTTCTTCAAGGGATTATCAGACTTGATCAAAGGGAAGTCCAAAAGAAGGGGTCATTGAAGACCTTTTGTTTTATTTATTTTAGTTGTAATCAAGTCCCTGCGTGGACTTTTTGCTTCAGTACTCAGCCCCTGCGTGGGCTTGTCATTTTGTATTCTGCCCCTGCGTGGGCATGTCTTTTATTTGACCCCTGCGTGGGTTTGTTTTGGTTTTTCCGCCCCTGCGTGGGCATTTATTTTCGTAGAAGTCCCGTTTAGGGCAAATGATGTACTTGTTTAAACAATTTATGAGATGTTTAGTTTAAATTTTCATTTTTACTCATTGTTATTAATTATGTGCATAAAACATGAAAATAAATGAAAATAATTAAAAGATCTGCCATCATATTAAAATGGTAAAATCTAAAAAGGACAAAGACCTAGCCAAATGTTATCATAAAACAAGGCCAAGATGGTAGTTCCATAATTAGATTAAGATCCATACTAACATCTCAATTTAGGACTATTCTGCGTTAATTATTAAAGGAATCTTAGAGGTAAAACCTAGCCTATATGTTGTTGCAGACATGGTCAAGATGGTAGAACCCACATAATAGATTCCAATTATTGTTAACATCTGCCAGTATGTTAACGATCTTGGCAAACTGTGAATCAGTAAAGTCACACAGGCCATCCTTTAAAAAAGGGTTAATTTAAATTCCCTTAATTATATAACCGCTCCTTAAGGGCGAAGTGCCTGTGGGCAATAATTAAAGGTCCTCTGTGACTAGAAACAGTAGTAGCTTATGACTCCCTGTTAATAACAGGTGACGAACTGTGGTTCAAACCTGAATACCGGGACTCTGTAAAATTCCTGGTTTATAATTAAATTAAATTGTCTTTGTGACTAGGCCTTATGTGCTATTATTAATTTATGATTTAGGATATTAATAAAGATCCTAAAATTCTAACAAATTAACCTAAAATGGCAATTTAAAACCATGATTAATAAAATATAAAATAAAATAAATATAACCTTGCCCATTAATTATATATGTAGCAATTGAAGCTACATGGCTGGGTCGGATGAAGCGAATAGTCATCCAGTGGAAAATCATGATAACGCCAGAATATAGTTGACTGGTGCGGAGCTGCAAGCACTAGTGGACAACGCCGTTGCAAAGGCTTTGGGTAGACAGTACAGTGAGTCCTCTGGGACCCAAAGTAGAACCCTGTCTACACCTCATTCCAAACCAAAAACCCATTCTGAGGCTCATAGCAAGCTACCCTCTGTCCAGCCTAAGTCCAAGAAGGATGTGTCTAAGAAAGATGATGATCGACACTCATCAAATGAGAACAGTGTTCACCCTAAAAAGATAGTGTTCGATGATGCACCCCGCGCCAAGGGTTGCACATATAAGTATTTTGTTTCATGCAAGCCCCGAGATTTTACTGGGGAGAAGGGCGCTGTAGATTGCATGACCTGGCTGGATGAAATGGACACTGTTGTGGACATTAGTGGTTGTGCTGAAAGGGACATGGTAAAGTTTGCATCCCAGTCATTTAAGGGGGAAGCCCTAGCATGGTGTAGGTTATTGATCCAAGCCTCTGGAAAAGTTGCTTTGTACAACATGTCATGGGAGCAATTTGTTGCTCTTATTAAAGAAAACTACTGCCCTCAGCATGAGGTTGAAAAGATAGAGTCTGATTTCCTATCACTGGTCATGAAGAACCTAGACTGCCAGCCGTATCTCACAAGTTTTAACACCTTGTCCAGGTTGGTTCCATACCTGGTGACCCCGGAACCCAAGAGGATCGCACGTTTCATTGGGGGTTTGGCCCTAGAAATCAAAGCTAGCGTGAAAGCCTCTCGGCCTGCTACTTTCAGATCCGTAGCGGATATATCTCTGTCCCTCACACTGGATGCAGTGAGGCAGAGATCATTGAGAAATGCTGACTTAGAGAAAAGGAAATGTGAAGATGATAATTCACGTCGGTCAAGCAAGAAGCATAGGGGGAACCGTGACCACAAGAAAGGCTCTGAGACCAAGAAGGGTGATCAGCAGTCGGGCGATAGGCCCAAGTGCAAGATTTGCAAGAAGCACCATTTCGGGAGGTGCAAGTATGAACAGAAATCCCAGCCGAAGGCATGTGGGATTTGTAAGTCCTCTGAGCATAGGACCCTCGAATGTAAGAAGCTGAAGGATGCAACTTGTTTTAGTTGCAATGAAAAAGGGCATATCAAGACCAACTGCCCAAAACTGGCAAAAAAGACTGAAGAAGGGAAGAAGACCAACGCCAGGGTCTTTCAGATGAATGTTCAGGAGGCCATCCAGAACGACAACGTTATAACCGGTACGTTTCTCATTAATGATGTTTTCGCAAGAGTATTGTTTGATTCTGGAGTAGATAAATCCTTTGTAGATAATAAGTTTTGTGAGTTGTTAAGAATGCCTGTTAAAGCCTTAAGTGCGAATTATGAGGTAGAATTAGCTGATGGAACCATGGAAACAGTTTCGACTGTGTTAGATGGATGTGTCATATCCATTAGGAACCACTCTTTTCCTTTATCCCTGTTACCCTTTAAGTTAGCCGGTTTCGATATAGTGTTGGGTATGGATTGGTTATCGCATAACCAAGCCCAGATCGTGTGCAACAAGAAACAAGTGGTGATCAAAACTCCGTCTGGTGAGCCACTTATCATTCAGGGAGATACTCAGCATGGATTGCCTAAACAAATGGCTATACAAAAGGCATCCAGATGTTTGAAGAAAGGGTGTGTCATTTATATGGCACAGGTAACCATTGGTGAGGAGAGACCCAAGATTGAGGATATTCCAGTCATCTCTGACTACCCTGAAGTTTTCCCTGAAGAACTACCTGGTTTGCCACCAGATAGACAAGTGGAGTTCAGAATCGACATCATTCCAGGAGCTGCACCTATTGCAAGAGCACCATATAGATTGGCACCAACAGAAATGAAGGAATTGAGGACGCAGCTAGATGATCTGCTAGCCAAAGGTTTTATTAGACCTAGTTCATCCCCATGGGGAGCACCAATCTTGTTTGTCAAGAAGAAAGATGGGTCGATGCGTTTATGTATTGATTACCGTGAGATTGATAAGGTCACTATAAAGAATAGGTATCCTCTGCCCAGGATCGACGATCTGTTCGATCAGCTTCAAGGAGCAAGCTACTTTTCCAAGATCGATCTAAGGTCAGGCTACCATCAATTGAAGGTCAAGGATGAAGATGTACACAAAACTGTGTTTAGGACTCGTTACGGTCATTTTGAGTTCCTAGTGATGCCTTTTGGGCTCACTAACGCACCTGCCGCATTCATGGATCTCATGAATCGCGTCTGCAAGCCTTATCTAGATAAATTTTACATCGTCTTTATCGACGACATTCTCATCTACTCAAAGAGTCAAGCTGACCATGAGAAACATCTTCGATGTATTCTGAAGTTGCTACACCAAGAAAAGCTCTATGCCAAATTTTCTAAATGCGAGTTTTGGCTTCGAGAAGTCCAATTTCTTGGACACGTCGTGAGTGAGCGTGGTATCCAAGTGGATCCCGCTAAGGTTGAAGCTGTCATGAATTGGCAGGAGCCGAAGACGCCTACGGAGATTCATAGTTTCCTAGGATTGGCAGGATATTACAGACGCTTTATCGAGAATTTCTCAAGACTTGCAGCACCCCTGACTCTTCTAACTAGCAAGAATAGCAAGTTCAATTTGGGGCCTAGGCAGCAAGAATCCTTCGATATCTTGAAGCAAAAGTTGAGCAACGCTCCAGTGTTGACGTTGCCTGAAGGAATTAAGGAGTTTGTAGTATATTGTGATGCATCACACACTAGGATGGGTTGTGTGTTAATGCAGAAAGGCAAAGTCATTGCCTATGCTTCACGACAGCTAAAGGTGCACGAAAAGAATTACACCACCCATGACTTGGAGTTGGGTGCCGTTGTATTTGCACTTAAGCTTTGGAGACATTACCTGTATGGGACTAAATGTGTGATCTATTCTGATCACAAAAGCCTTCAGCATCTGTTCAATCAGAAGGATTTGAACATGAGGCAGCGACGCTGGATGGAAACTCTGAACGATTATGATTGTGAAATAAGATACCACCCAGGCAAGGCCAATGTAGTCGCGGATGCCTTGAGCAGAAAAGAAAGAGTGAAGCCAATAAGGATCAATGCCAAGAGCATTGAAATCAAGAATAGTCTGAATGAAAGGTTGTTAGCTGCACAGAAGGAAGCTGTGTCAGAAGCTAACTATCCTAATGAAAGGCTGGGAGTAACTGAAGAACAGTTATCCTATGGCAAAGACGGAATCCTGAGATTAAATGGAAGAATATGGGTTCCTGTTTATGGAGGACTTCGAGACATTATCCTTCAGGAATCCCACAGTTCTAGATATTTCGTTCATCCTGGAGCGGATAAGATGTACCAGGATGTGAAGGCAAATTATTGGTGGATAGGCTTGAAGAAGTCTATAGCCACCCATGTAGCCAAATGTCTGACGTGTGCTCAAGTCAAGGCTGAGCATCAGAAGCCGTCAGGTTTGCTACAACAACCTGAGATTCCCACTTGGAAATGGGAAATGGTGACGATGGATTTCATCACCAAGTTGCCTAAAACGCAGAAGGGAAATGATACTATATGGGTCATAGTTGACAGACTGACCAAGTCAGCTCATTTCCTACCCATTAAGGAAACTTACAGTTCGGACATGTTGGCCCAACTGTATGTTGATAAAATCGTATCCCTGCATGGGGTACCAGTATCTATTATCTCTGATAGGGATACTAGATACACTTCGCACTTTTGGAAGAGTTTCCAACAGTCTCTGGGGACGCAATTGAACTTTAGTACAGCTTACCATCCTCAGACGGATGGGCAGAGTGAGCGTACCATCCAGACTTTGGAAGACATGCTTCGAGCATGTGTGATTGATTTAGGAGGTAGCTGGGATAGGCACCTACCTTTGGTCGAGTTCTCCTATAACAACAGCTATCATACCAGCATTCAGGCTGCGCCTTTTGAGGCATTATATGGTAGGAAGTGCAGGACGCCCATTTGTTGGGCAGAAGTAGGAGACACTCAATTGTCAGGTCCCAATCTAGTCTTTGAAACGACGGACAAGATTGTCCAAATTCGTGACCGCCTGAAAGCTGCCCGGGATAGGCAGAAGAGCTATGCTGATAAAAGGCGAAAACCCCTCAAGTTTGAGGTTGGTGATAAAGTTTTGCTCAAAGTATCACCCTGGAAAGGAGTGATGCGATTTGGTAAGAAAGGTAAGTTAAGCCCGAGGTATATAGGACCATTCGAGATCATCGAATGTGTTGGGTCAGTGGCTTATAAGTTAAACTTACCTGAAGAGCTCAGTGGCATTTACAATGTGTTCCACATCTGCAATCTGAAGAAATGTCTAGCTGATGAATCACTAGTCATACCACACACAGATGTGCATATAGACGAAAGCTTGAAATTTGTGGAAAAACCTGTGTCGATTGAGGATCGACAGGTAAAGAAGCTTCGAAGGAAGTATGTGCCTATTGTCAAGGTCAAATGGGATGGCCATAGAGGTCCCGATTATACGTGGGAGTTAGAGTCCACAATGAAAGAAAAATACCCTCAATTATTTTAGTAAATCTCGAGGTCGAGATTTCTTTTAAGGGGGTGAGGATGTAACACCTCGGAAATTCCTGTCCAATAAAATAAAGACACGTGTCATGTGAGACAAACGTGTTAGGAACCCGGATCAAATATAAAGATGTATGGTAGGATTTTTAAGAGGGCGTCATGTTATTAAAAATACCTCTGAACGACCCAAGGGCGACATGTTATTAAAACACCTCTGAGCGACCCAAATTTATATATCCCAAGATCCTTAAATCGTTTGATAAACATCCTACATATTAACCGGTTGTTTCTAAATAAATGAAATTCCATCTTTTATAATGGAAATTTGATTATTAAGAGTATTACTACAAGAAGAATCCTGAATTTAAATCCTTGTAAAAGGAGTTGGAAATAATCTAATTAAGCAAGATCATAAATTGTGAGAGTCCAAGACTTGTTCTTGGAAATTCTGTCAATTCCATCTTCCCTCATGAATCCAAGATATAGTGAAAACATGTAAGGGATATACAAGCATGCAATGGCAGAGCAAGAAGGTCCCACAACTGAAAAAGATGGCATGGATTCGGAATTGTATGATTGCATGGTCAAGGCTTGAAAGTTTGCAAATTTTTGTCCTCTGACCATCGGTTACGGACCGTAAGGGTCATGGCTTACGGTCCGTAAGGTGCATACCAGGGCGATTTCAACAAGGTTCGGTTACGGACCGTAACTGTTTCAGCATACGGTCCGCAAGAGGAGCATACGGACCGCAAGAGCTTAGGCTTACGGTCCGTAAGGCTGTCGCTGGCAGCAGGTTTTGGACAGCTGCCTGTTCAGCCTGTTACACCGACTTATGAGCATGGTTTTGGAAACAAGGGACTTTCTAGGCAGTCTTTAGCCACATAGGGACACCTGATGTGATCTTGTAACCATCCTAGGCTATTTTGGCATGATCTTGGACTTCAAGGTTCACTATATGAGGAGAGCAAGGTTGTGAACTTTCACTTGTTCATTCTACACTCTTGAAGCATTACTCTGGAGCTTTTCTGGACTTCCACAAGTTTCCCTAATCATTCCTAATCCTATTTAGGACCATTGTAAGTGATCCTAATCATCCTTAATCCATTTTAGCTTAGTTAATTAGCTAAAAGTCAAATCATCGTAATTAAGGTTTGACTTCGAGATTAGTCCATAATTACTCAGTCAAATCTCGAATTAAAAATACCTATAAGTAGGTAACTATGTGGGTAACAAACCCTTAAAAGGGTATTTTCAGATTCCCACTCTAACCATGTTAATTGTCGAGTCAAAGTATACTTTAAAAAGTCAACATAATGCTTAAATCCAAATTAACTCATAATTAGCAATGTAGGATACATGCAACCTGTTTGATCATTAATATAACTTGGTAACTAATGTAAGAACATGTCCCAACATGTTCAACTCGACAATTTTCTGTTTAGACCCGGTTTGGAACCGAAAGTCGCATAGTTTGACTTTCGCTTTGACTTTCAGTTCTGACCCGTTTTAGTCAAGTTTAAGATTGCCTTAGAGCTTCTTTTGGACCTAGTAACATGTTAGTATAACCCTCTGTGATTATACGGCTTAGTTCACTAGTTGTCTAATTATTACGCAAATTTCCGTTAAATGCCCATATGTTGACCATTATGCCCAAATGTCCATAAAATATGATTTTTGAAAATGTAAAAGGGTAGACATCTTAGTTATTGAATTATAGACTTGTAACCAAAATTTGATATCAGTTTGAGGTCTACATTAAGAGTTATGCTCATTAGCGTAATTAGAAGCCTTCTTAGTAATTAATTAGCATAATTAGCATGTAGCCTATCTAAACCCGATTTTTATATCAAAACTTTATACCCACTGATATATAATAATATTTTGGGAATTTTAAAGATTTTTATTTATTTTTAGGCTGAGCATAACTTAGTGTTCTAAGCTTAATTCGGCTAATGCCGGTTTTGCCCTTTTGGGCTATAAAATGAGTTTCATAAATCCTTTTGACCTCGAACCTTTTTCTACTGATTTATTATGATAAATATATTATTTTGAGCCTTCTGGAATTATAAAAATATCAGCTTTTCTTTGAAAAACCGGAAATGGCTCCAAAGCGCCTTTTTAGGCATTTTTACGACATAGTATGTATCAAAACTAGTTTATATATATATATATATATAAGTTGATACCTACTGAAATATTTAGTAAAATTTTATATTATAACAGTAAACTAAGGTTTCAAACTCAGATTTCCAGTTTTGACCTTTTAGGCTTATGTGAAATTACCAAAATGCCCTTTCGGTGCATCGGATGGTTATAATTAATAAAAATTCACATACATATGATATCCTACTGTTATAACATAGTAAACTAAGCATATTTACTGATTCATTCAGATATATAACTCAGATTGCTAGTTTAACTCTTTTACACCCTTTTAAATGACCAAAATGCCCTTTTGAGGCATAAATTGAGTTTAAAATTATTTTGGGCATAATAGGACATATCTTACTGATATTACAACATGTTTGGTGCATATAATCTCAGGAAACTTGTATATGATTTATATGGTTACCCGTTACGCATTTTCGCGTTCGGGTCGGCTTATGTAACTAGTTTACGCATATTAGCCGAAACGGGTCAAACCATATCATCTTTGTTTCAAAATCCAGAATGTGTTTAAGTTTACCCATATTATACGAGTCTCCAAACTTGTTGGGTCTAAATCACATTCCTTACCGGTTTTCGCCTTCCATGCGATTAAACCGTATTTATTCCTTGAAACTAACCGGTCTAAGCTTAGGCTATATTAAAGACCCGTTAGGATTCTAATAGGTTATTATAAACCTTCGTTCCAGAATAGGAGACCAGTAAAAGACACTTGCATTTGCTTATTGTGGTTTATTACTTACTCAGGTAAATACTTTTAACTTATTTTCCCTTATACGGGCTTGGGGTACGGTATATAAAATACCGCTTGGTCGGGCAATTGACCCTAACTCATTAGCAGTTGGGTATTATCAATATGACCCGTTTAAAATTTAGTCTTGTTTGTTTTACTCCTTTGGGAGTTTAATGACCATGTCCCGGATATCCTTGGCATCATTCACGAAATGGCCACGACCTTGACACGCGGGTGTAGGCTGATCGGAGTGTCGCGCTCCGGTCAAAGATAATATTTATATACCCTAATTACCCTTAACAAATAGCTAGTAGTAGCAAGGGGTCGAACCACGAAGAGTATGTGGTTTGTGTACGGATTTGATTGAATTATGAATCGTTGTCACTTTTATGAAGCTTGCTATATTGTTTTTTGTATATTTTTGTTTGATTGAAAGATGTGAATTGAAATTACTAAAGTGATTAACTAAATTAACTACTCACGATTACTAAATGCAAGAAGTGAAAATGATTGTTTGAACAATAATAAGAAAACAAGGCTCACACCCGGTTTCAACAATTGCAAGACTTAGGGTTACTATGTATTTTAATTAGCTTTACTTGAAATAGTTCATTAACGGGTCGCAATCACAAAGCTTAGGTGTCAATCGCTATCAATGTTGTAAACAACGGACCATGATACACTTCGTTACTTTGGACTAGCAAATCCTACCAAAAGACAAGGCATAAATACGTGCATTCATTTCACAAAGTCAAATTTGATCATTCACTCGACAGTTTGCAAATTCAATACCAACGTAGGACAATTGTCTAAGATTCAAACGCAATTCAAGTTGTCACGAAACAATTAACAAAACATAATAAACCCTAAACCTTACAAAAGTCTACACCGGGGTGAAACCTCCAAGAAATTAGCCAAGCATGATCGAAGAAACTTGATCACCGGATGTTAGAAGCGTGAATTGGATCATCATGAAGCTTGAAGATGAATTGATGGATGAGGATTAGGGTTTTAGGTGAGTGATTATGGTGGATGGATGAATGGTGTGGTGAATTGATGGAAGGATGGAACTAGGGTTTGGAATCAAGAAGATGATGGTGCTTTTGTTCTTGATTCGGGATGTAGGATGGATGGTAGATGAATTAGAGATGAAATGGTGATGAAAGATCGGTGAAAGAAGGCTCCAAGAATGGTTTTCAAACTTCAAAAATGTGTAACTCCCGTTTCTGGGTCAAAATTGATGTTATAACTCGTCCCAACTCAAAAATCAAGTTTTTTCGCGATATGAGAATGCAGATGGCGTCGCCGACGGCCATTTAGGGCGTCCCCGACGGCCCTTGGAAGTCTCAGTTTCGCCCGACGGCTTAATCTGCTGTTTACGGAGGTTTTTGGCCGACGGAACAATCCAGAGGGCGTCGCCGACGACCCTTTTGGGCGTCCCCGACGCTGCCTGGTTTTGTCGGTTTCGTCCAAAACTGTTTTCTTCATAACTTTTTCGTTATAGCTCCGTTTTACTCACCGTTTTCGCCCACGTTCTCGTAATTCAGCCCTCTATCATGCCATCTTCCAATATATTCATTTTAAATCCATCAACATTCCCCAAAATACATCCAATCTTAGTGATTAACCCGGTTTTCTTCATTTCACATCCCCGGTTGATCCGTTTCGCGTCCCGGTGCTCCGTTTAGCTCCCTATTAGCTCCTTAAACTCTTTTAGTCCTGTAAAACACAAATCTCATTAAAAGTAGGCTATTCAAGATTAAAAGCTATGTAAAAACATCAACTTAAGCATAAACGATCACCGGTTTTCAACTACGTATCACATCCCCACACTTGTCGTTTGCTTGCCCTCAAGCAAATCTGTTTTTCACTTTCACGTGGGTCGAACAAAGAATACACTCTCCATTCCCGAGACGAAGGTTAAGGTTTTATGTCATATCCAAGTTCAAACTTTTTTACAATTTCCAACATATTTAGCAATAATTGATTAATTATGTAAAAAGTAGTTATCCAAGATTAACCCGCCCGTGAAACTAACAAGTCATACATATCCCTCACAATGTTCTCTCCACTCGGCTTGTAAATTGGCTAATGTTTATAATGTATTAGCACTTCAAAGAATATTCACTCAAAACCGATTAGAACACATACCCGCATAAGCTTGCAACTCAATCATTCTCCACCATCGATCACGAATGCTAAGCACAAGTCATAAGGTCTTTGTAAGGGTTGTAACGGGGCTAGGCTAAGGGTAGGAAATCGGATATTTTAAAGTGGCTAAGGCGATGAAAATTCGACTTTTTACTACAAAACAACTAATCTAACATAATTAAATATAAACATCAAGCTAAGAGGCAACGAGTTTCGCCTTTTATTCAATAACTACTACTCATATTTTTTTTGTATTTTCTCAACGATTTTTTTATTCTCTTTTTTTTTGCAACATTTTCTGATTGAAATTTTTTTTTTTTTTTGCAAACATAACTATACAAACAAATAATCCTACAATCGAATTTTCATCACACGGGTTTAAAAGAAAAGGTTTAACGGTTATGGGCTAAACGGGTTGTCAAACGAAAGGTTTAGGCTCAAAGTGGGCGACTAGGGGATTTGTTTAGGTAAGGATAAATAATTGGTGTAAAACGGAAAAGGTTTACCTAATGCCTTGATCATTCTTGTGCTTGTATTCGGTCTATGGTCTCAAACATATCGAAAGTTGCAAGTTCTACAATACATGACTAATGGTCCACTCAAACAAAGAAACATACATATGTAATTCTATGATATAAAAGTGGCTCAAAACCTCACATATCTAAAAGGGTATGGTATGTGACATGCATAAAATACTAGTTTCTTAGGCGGATTATTCCCAAATAACCACCCGCTAAATACCCGTCATGCTATTAATTCGAACTTGGCCATGGCAACAGACCAAATGGGTTGTGACATCCCTCGTTGACTTAGTTACTTGTGCTTTAAGATTGCTTTTTAAACAAGACATTTTTGAAAATTTTTGAAATTTTCCCCCATCCCCACACTTGAGGTAAACTTTGTCCTCAATGTGTAGTGTTTAAATGAACGGGTCAAAAATCGAAAAACTTTTACTACTCCCCCATCCCCACACTTGAGGTAAACATTGTCCTCAATGTGTAAGAATTAGAGTTTTTTTTTAAAAACGCACAAGGGATGTGACACGACTAACTTCCCCAGAATTTCACCCCAGAAAAATAATATACAATTTACAAACCACTTATTTGCTAACTAAAAATCAAAAGTAAAAAGAAACGTATGCACCTGATTTTTGAGCTCTTTCCTCGTGTGCTCTTCTTCTCTTCAAGAAAGCGGTTGTCCCACGAACATGATGTACCTACAAATCTTAACCTTTGTGTAGAAGCATGCTTCTCACAACCATCAAAATTTGTTAGTTACCTAGTTCTACCACTTTTATGAAACTATTACCAAGCCATACGTTATTTCACTTTGATTTATGTGGAAAATAATTTACAACAATAACAAACCTAACTCACTTTCGTAGGAATCACGGTTGCATTTAGCGCATGCAACAAGCCCTTTTAAACCCCTAATAGCTTGGAAGGACGAGTAGGTCTCGTGAGGGTTATATAGGGAACACACCCACAACGTTCATTTATCTACTAAAACAAAATAACAAATTATACAACAACAACAATACTAACTAAACTACGAATAACAACTAAAACGAAATGCGAAATAAAATATACAACAACAATTAACTTACCACCTCATGGTGGTCGAATGGCATGCTTGCCGTCCACGAGCTCCTCAAAATCACCCACCGGTGATTCGTACCATTTGTTGCCAAACGGTACAAACTTCCTCACCTCCTCTTCCTTTTTCTTTTCTAGAGGTGACTTCTTTGCTTTCTTCTTCTTGACCGTCTTCTTCTTTGTTTCTCCAAACCTGCCAACCATAGCACATATCTTTTTGTTTGGATTCATGTCCTTTTTAGGACACTTATCCTCACCGAGTGGGTTAGTAAAATTTGGAAAAACATTTAAATTTAGTTCCCGGTCCCCAAACTTCATGCTTACCGTTCCCGTTGCACAATTTATTATGGCATTAGCAGTTGCCAAGAACGGTCTACCCAAGATAACTACCGGTTGGGTGTCCTCAACACACCCAACATAGTCTACTACCAAAAAGTCAACTGGGTAGTAGCAATCATCCACCTTAACAATCACATCCTCCACCATCCCCCGTGGATGCGTGGGAGTCTGATCGGCCAATACCACGGGAGTATCAAATTTTTTCAATGGACCAAAATCGTATTGGTCATACAAACTCCCGGGTAAAATGCTCACACAAGCTCCAAGATCGAGGAGCGCCCTCTCGATTTTAAATGTTCCAATTTGAATCGGAATAAGAGGATCTCCTGGGTCTTGAGCTTTTTGAGGAAGGGCACTCGATAAAACGGCACTCACATGAGATATCAAATCAACCGGTTTGGGTAATTTATTGTGCCGTTTCTCGATGCTTAACTCCTTTAAGCATTCCACATGAGCCGGAACCTTTTTAATGTCATCGAGTAACGGTAAATTAATTTTTGCATGTTTAAAATTTTCCCACCTCTCGTCCTTGAGTGGGTACCGTTCCTCAACTTTTGATGCATTAATCGGTTTAATTTGATTTAAACAATTTTCACAAAAAGAATTTTTATTCATTTTTTCAATTATAATTTGTGAAATCGTTTCTTGTTCATTTTTACTTTCCGACTCATCTCTAGTATTTCCCACTACACCATCAACGCATTGTGGTGGTGGAATGCTTTCAACACTACTACAAACCTCATCATTTGAAAGAAGACTTACCGCACTAATGTGTACATTCCTTACATTGCCCGTGCTTGAGCTTTGATGCTTAGGGTTCACCATGGTGTCACTTGGGAGCTTTCCCATGCTCCCCCTCATTTGTGCCATTTCCTCCGCAAGTTGGCCCACTTGTTTTGCTAATGCTTCATGCGATTTGTCCCGAATTTCGTTCTCCTTCTTGGACTCTTGCATCATTGAAAGCATTGCATCCATTTTGGCACTCAAATCACCACCACCTCCTTGATTATTCGTCGACCCGTGACCATCTTGATTGTAACTTCTTTGGCGAGTTTGGTGAGAATACCCACCTTGATTCCCCGATTGAAAATTCGGGTTCATTTGGTTGGAGGCATTACCATACCTAAAGTTAGGATGGTTCCTCAACCCGGGGTGGTAAGTGTTGGAGTTCATATCATATTGCCTTTGGTCCCCATACACTTGATTTACCTCTACGGTGGCTCGACAATTCTCAGTCCGGTGACCGATGTCTCCGCCTTCTTCACATACGGCGTATTGCACCGCATTCACTTCCCTTTTCTTCATGCGAGCCAACTCTCGCTCTAACGTTTCAATTCGATCCTTAGAATTCGCATCACGATCGGGCCAAGACCTTGAGGTGGGGTGCTTTTTTGCTCGATCAGCCGATTCTTTCTCTTTTGACCGTTTGCTCATCCGTTCCAAAAACTCCCAATCATCGTCTTCATGGTTGCTCAAAAGAGTCCCGTTACTTGTCGATTCGAGACGATTCCATGTTGTGTCATCCAACCCACGTACAAAACACTTCACCAATTCCCACTTTTCTATTTGGTGATGTGGGCATCTCCTCATCAATTCTTTAAATCGAGTGAATGCTTCATGCAACGGTTCATTCGATAGTTGCCGAAACGACCTTATTTCATCCCTAGCGTCGTCGGTCTTCGCCATCGAATAGTATTCGTCTAAGAAGGCTTGTTGCATCTCACCCCATGTTCGGATGCTATTCGCCGGAAGTGTGAGAAACCATTGCTTTGCCTTGTCTTTCAACGAAAATTGGAACAAACGAAGCTTGACCTCCTCTAGTGCAAAGTTGTGCCCCCCAATAGTGTTACAAATGGAAGAGAACTCCGCCAAGTGCGTATACGGCTCATCATTCGACCTCCCATTGAAGTGGGGAAGTATATTGATGTAATGCGGTTTACAATCAAACATCCTCCGTTGGCATACTATCGGAGAGTCATTTTCGGTAACTATCGGTCGGAAACGGTCATTCACTCCCCGTGGAGGTTGTTGACGACGTTGTGGACCGTTAACTTCTTGATCAACCGGCCTTCGGTTGTTCCTTCTATCACCTCTTCTTTCATCCCTTCCTTGATCTCTACCTTGATTACCTCTTTGATTGCCACCCCTCACAAAACGAGGAATCCGGTTATGGTTAGCATTATTGTTGTTGTTGCGAAACCCACCATTTCGGTTCCGTTGGTAATCGTTTCGTGGTTGACGGTTGTTCTCGTAACCATCATTTCTTCCGTCTCCATACCCGTAATCGTCATCCCCAACATAATTGGCATTTTGATAGCCAATTTCTTCATCTTCATACTCTCGAGCATTGTAATCATTACCTCGATTGATGTATCCCCAATCTTCATCTTCGTCCACCCGATTGTCATAATAGCCCCCATCATCCGAGTGTTCGGTATGAATGCTTACGTGTTTCGGCGATTGATAACCGGGAACACTATAAGGCTCATCATCGGGGATTGCATTTCTCAAATCATCGATGTTGAAAAACAGGTCTTCATTCGCGGGATTGCCGCGATCACGATTACCTCTACGATCGGAGTTGACATTCTGATCATCAAGGTTGATGGGTAACGAGGCTTGTCGATGAAGGGTTTGTTGTTGGGGTGTTCGTTGGGTGTTATTGGGGTTTTGGTTTCGGAAAGGTGGAGTGGGTGGTCTAGCGTTGACATTACCACCCGGTTGCTCTTGAGGTATAGGTTGGACATTTTGGGCGGGATAAAAGGTGCCTCGGGATTGGAATTGATTTGGGTTGAGGTTTTGGTTTGAGTTGAAGTTTTGATTGGAGTTGTGGTTCGCCATTGAATCGGTTTCAATGGTCGGTGTGAGTGGTGGTGTTTGGTTGGTTTGATTAGAAGCAAGTGTTGCTTCCAATCGGCTTGCTAGGTTCCTTCTTGCGAGTCTTTCGATTTCCGGTTCGTAGACTAACGGTGAAGTCCTCCCGGAGTTCCGCGTATGCATGCACTACCTGTAACCTGCACAAGTAACACACCCCGCGTAACAAGGAAAAAGACAAGTACAAAAAGAAAGCTAAACAAATTAAACAGATAATCACGCAAATTCAAACAATATCCAAACACAAAGCGCACGCACTCCCCGGCAGCGGCGCCAAAATTTGATCGGAGTGTCGCGCTCCGGTCAAAGATAATATTTATATACCCTAATTACCCTTAACAAATAGCTAGTAGTAGCAAGGGGTCGAACCACGAAGAGTATGTGGTTTGTGTACGGATTTGATTGAATTATGAATCGTTGTCACTTTTATGAAGCTTGCTATATTGTTTTTTGTATATTTTTGTTTGATTGAAAGATGTGAATTGAAATTACTAAAGTGATTAACTAAATTAACTACTCACGATTACTAAATGCAAGAAGTGAAAATGATTGTTTGAACAATAATAAGAAAACAAGGCTCACACCCGGTTTCAACAATTGCAAGACTTAGGGTTACTATGTATTTTAATTAGCTTTACTTGAAATAGTTCATTAACGGGTCGCAATCACAAAGCTTAGGTGTCAATCGCTATCAACGTTGTAAACAACGGACCATGATACACTTCGTTACTTTGGACTAGCAAATCCTACCAAAAGACAAGGCATAAATACGTGCATTCATTTCACAAAGTCAAATTTGATCATTCACTCGACAGTTTGCAAATTCAATACCAACGTAGGACAATTGTCTAAGATTCAAACGCAATTCAAGTTGTCACGAAACAATTAACAAAACATAATAAACCCTAAACCTTACAAAAGTCTACACCGGGGTGAAACCTCCAAGAAATTAGCCAAGCATGATCGAAGAAACTTGATCACCGGATGTTAGAAGCGTGAATTGGATCATCATGAAGCTTGAAGATGAATTGATGGATGAGGATTAGGGTTTTAGGTGAGTGATTATGGTGGATGGATGAATGGTGTGGTGAATTGATGGAAGGATGGAACTAGGGTTTGGAATCAAGAAGATGATGGTGCTTTCGTTCTTGATTCGGGATGTAGGATGGATGGTAGATGAATTAGAGATGAAATGGTGATGAAAGATCGGTGAAAGAAGGCTCCAAGAATGGTTTTCAAACTTCAAAAATGTGTAACTCCCGTTTCTGGGTCAAAATTGATGTTATAACTCGTCCCAACTCAAAAATCAAGTTTTTTCGCGATATGAGAATGCAGATGGCGTCGCCGACGGCCATTTAGGGCGTCCCCGACGGCCCTTGGAAGTCTCAGTTTCGCCCGACGGCTTAATCTGCTGTTTACGGAGGTTTTTGGCCGACGGAACAATCCAGAGGGCGTCGCCGACGACCCTTTTGGGCGTCCCCGACGCTGCCTGGTTTTGTCGGTTTCGTCCAAAACTGTTTTCTTCATAACTTTTTCGTTATAGCTCCGTTTTACTCACCGTTTTCGCCCAAGTTCTCGTAATTCAGCCCTCTATCATGCCATCTTCCAATATATTCATTTTAAATCCATCAACATTCCCCAAAATACATCCAATCTTAGTGATTAACCCGGTTTTCTTCATTTCACATCCCCGGTTGATCCGTTTCGCGTCCCGGTGCTCCGTTTAGCTCCCTATTAGCTCCTTAAACTCTTTTAGTCCTGTAAAACACAAATCTCATTAAAAGTAGGCTATTCAAGATTAAAAGCTATGTAAAAACATCAACTTAAGCATAAACGATCACCGGTTTTCAACTACGTATCATAGGCGTACACCCGACAATGTGTCCATATTATTCAGGTATAACCGTTGGTTCCCGCCGCGGATTTATACTATGTGGTGTGTCTATTAACCTTAAACCCGGCACGAACCGGGCGACTGAACGCATAACAAACATGTAATTCTTTTACAAGTTTAGAATTAATTAATTATCCCAAGTTATAAAAAGTTTTGTGCCATGTGCATTTAAATCAATTTTTACAACATTTTCAAAATGAGTCAGTTAAATTGTATTTACCAGTGTAAACTGACGTATTTTCCCCAAAAAGATTAAGTGCAGGTTCTACACGTAATAGGCTGGCCACTCCTTAGCATCATTAGAGTCTCGCAAGCTTGGATGCCATCATCTGTTGAACAATTTTTCCTTTTTATGTTGATCCGTCTGTGGATCTATTTCAGCTACTATGTGATACTTTGGATATTACATTTTGTTTGGTTGAAATAAATCTATTTTATCGCTTCCGCTGTGCATTATAATTTGTGTTGTTTGACTATGATGATATCAACTACGTCACGAATGTCACGGCCCCCGAACCGGTTTGACCCGTTTCAGGAGCCGCGGGACAGAAATCCCGCGATATTTATTTATGTGATTTATTTAGCAGCGGAACTTTTATCATCAGGATCGTTTTAAAGCTAAAGAAAACTTTTCCCGATTATTTTATATTTCACAACTCGGGATAAAACCCCGGTAATTTACAATAACATGGTTTTACTGAGAAATCCTTTATTTTTACAAAACATATTTCTTTTATTTTATAATGAGCCACTATTTTAAGCCTGCACTGCTTTCCCAGCACTTTTCCTGAATTACAATAGATCACCTGAAACATGTTTGAAAAAGATTTTGTCAACGGGAAAATACTGAGTGAATCATTCATTTTACTAAAACGACACATTTGTTATAATTTACAGTATTAAGAGTTTTTACATATGTTTCAGATATCAACCAACTACCCACAGTATTTTTCACTCGACCGTATCTGTGACTGTGGTCATATCACCATTGGCTGCCCTAATGAATGACGTATATCACTTAATTTTAGGTTCGCCCACCTAATGTGATTAAAACAGTAGTAATGTGCACAATACCCCACATACCGGCTGTAATTTGGTGATTACATAAACTTAATCACTGTAAGTTATAATTCTGAAAATAATTTGGAGTATTGTAAAACAGTTGATAAAAGAGAATGACTCACATTGCAGATTTAACACGGGCGGAATATGATTTAGCCTTGTTAACCTAATTTAAATAATAATGCACACAAAACCGGGTTAGTGATCAATACAGCAGTTACGATAACTCACGAGATCAAATTCTCACAATGAACGACAAAGTGCGATACTTAAACATCCATCGATTTAACGACGAACGACAAAGTATCACCCTAATGTGGGCGGCACTTAAACATCCATTGGATATATTGATCAGTCGGAAAATGAATCGTAATAGCGATCGAGTGATTACCCTGTTTTGCGGCAGCGTTTCGATATTAGTGTGTGTTTTGGGGCTGTTCTTGCTATAAGTCGACGTCTACAGAGAGTTCTTACGTCGTTTTAACTTCTCAATTCAAGTCCCAATGTCTGCTATTTATAGTGATTTTTGAGACATGCTTACGGACCGTATGGCATTTACCCTTACGGTCCGTAAGGGTGCAGTCTATTTACATAGCTAGCTGGGTTTGGGACTAGCTTGCATGACTCAACTCTTTTCTTAATTTCAATTGTGACAACGTTTTAAATAGATAAATATCAACTAGGGTTTAACCCCCCTGAGTTTTAGGGGCCCTGATCCTAATTCCAATTGTTCTGAAAATTTTAGGGTTAGTGCAGAATTATTTGGGTGTCTCAATTAGGATTTCCTTATTGACTAATTATCATCCTAATTATGGATTTTAATGAGAATTGTTACATCCTCCTCACCTTAAGAAAATCTCGTCCTCGAGATTTACTGAAATAGATGAGGGTATTTCCGCTTCATTTCTGACTCCAGTTCCCAAGTATATTCTGGTCCCCTCTTTGAATTCCATTTGACTTTTACCAGTACTAGTCGCTTGTGTTTGAGAAACTTGACCTTCCGGTCTTCTATTTGTAAGGGTTTTTCTATGAATTTTAGCTTTTCATTTACCTCCACATCTTGAAGAGGTACTACCAGGGATTCGTCTGATAGACATTTCTTAAGATTGGATACATGAAATACATCATGTATTCCAGCTAATTCTTCTGGTAGTTGTAAGCGATAAGCTACTGGTCCTATTCGTTGGATTACTGGGAATGGTCCAACATATCTTGGACTCAGTTTTCCTTTCTTACCGAATCTTACTACTCCTTTCCAAGGAGATACTTTCAATAGTACTTTGTCTCCTATCTGGAATTCTAGTGGCTTGCGGCGATTGTCTGCATAGCTTTTCTGTCAATCTCTGGCAGTTTTCAACCTTTCCTTAATTTGAGTTATCTTGTCTGTGGTTTCTTGTACGATTTCTGGACCTGATAATTGAGTTTCTCCTATTTCTGCCCAACATACGGGAGTTCTGCACTTGCGTCCATACAGTGCTTCGAATGGAGCGGCTTCGATGCTTGAGTGATAACTATTGTTATAGGAGAATTCGATTAATGGTAAATGGTTATCCCAGTTACCACCAAAGTCAATTACACATGCTCGGAGCATGTCTTCTAGAGTTTGGATCGTCCTTTCACTTTGTCCGTCTGTTTGTGGATGATATGCGGTACTTAGATTGAGTCGGGTTCCCATTGCTTCTTGGAAGCTTCTCCAGAAACGGGAAGTGAAACGACTATCTCTATCCGATACAATGGAGAGTGGGACTCCATGTAAGGATACTATTTCATCTACATACAACTTAGCTAACCTTTCCATGCTAAAGGTTTCCTTTACTGGTAGAAAATGAGCAGATTTGGTTAATCGGTCCACAATTACCCAAATCGCATCATTACCTTTTCTGGTTTTGGGTAACTTAGTAACAAAGTCCATTGTTATGAGTTCCCATTTCCATACAGGCATTTCTAACTGTTGTAGTAGACCTGAAGGTTTCTGATGTTCGGCTTTAACTTGTGAACAAGTTAGACACTTAGATACGTATTCGGCTATATCCTTTTTCATTCCTATCCACCAGAAATTCTTTCTTAAATCTTGGTACATCTTATTATTTCCTGGATGTACAGTATACCTAGATTTATGAGCTTCGTCTAAAATCTTATTTCTTAATTCTCCTTGTTTAGGTACCCAGATTCTGTTTTTGTGGAATTTCCAAATTCCATCATTTCCTTGTTCCAATTCTTTTAGGTAACCTTTCATTCCTTCGGCATCGTCCTTGATTGTCGTTTCCTAAATTTCCTTCAATTGTTCCATTAAATCTACTTGTAGATTTATTCTAAGAGCACGGACTCGCCTTTGCTTTTCATGGTACTTACGACTTAACGCATCTGCGACCACGTTTACCTTTCCTTCGTGATATTGAATATCACAGTCGTAATCACTCAAGATTTCCATCCATCTCCTTTGCCTCATATTTAACTCTTTTTGCCCAAATATATACCTTAAACTTTTATGATCTGTATAAACAGTAAACTTACTTCCATACAGATAATGTCTCCATATTTTAAGGGCAAAAACTACGGCTCCTAATTCCAAGTCATGAGTCGTATAGTTTTCCTCGTGCTTTTTCAATTGTCTGGATGCATACGCAATTACCTTCTTGCGTTGCATCAACACACATCCAAATCCTAATTTTGAAGCATCACAATATACTTCAAAATCTTCTGTTCCTTCTGGTAAGGCTAAGATTGGTGCATTGGTTAATTTCTGCTTCAAAATTCTAAAGGCTTCTTCCTGTTTAGGTCCCCATTCAAACTTAATGGCTTTACAGGTTAGCTTAGTTAATGGTACAGCTATCTTGGAAAAATCTTTAATAAACCGTCTATAATATCCGGCTAAACCTATAAAACTTCTAATTTCCATTGCAGTTTGCGGAACCTTCCAATTGGTAATTGCTTCTATCTTAGCAGGATCTACGTGAATACCTTCATGATTCACCATGTGTCCTAAGAATTGCACTTCTTGTAGCCAAAATTCACACTTTGAGAATTTGGCATACAACTTTTCTTTTCTTAACAAAGTTAAGAGTGCATGCAAGTGCTGACAATGTTCATCCTGACTTTTTGAATAAATAAGTATATCGTCTATGAAAACAATTACAAATTTATCCAAATATGGTTTACAGATTCTGTTCATCATGTCCATGAATGCTGCAGGTGCATTAGTTAACCCAAAGGGCATGACTGTAAACTCATAGTGTCCATACCTAGTTCTAAAAGCAGTTTTAGGTATGTCTTCTTCTTGAACCTTTAATTGATGATATCCGGAACGCAAATCTATCTTAGAAAAGTACTTAGCGCCTTGCAATTGATCAAAAAGATCATCAATCCTAGGTAATGGGTATCGATTCTTAATTGTAACCTTATTTAGCTCTCTATAATCGATACACATTCTCATCGATCCATCTTTCTTTTTCACAAACAACACTGGTGCACCCCAAGGGGATGAACTAGGTTGTATAAATCTTTTGCTTTGTAATTCATCTAATTGCTTCTTTAATTCTAGCATTTCGGTAGGAGCTAATCGATAAGGTGCCTTGGCTATCGGTATAGTTCCTGGAATTAGATGAATCCTAAATTCTACCTCCCTATCTGGTGGTAACCCAGGTAAATCTTTTGGAAATATATCTGGGTATTCTGAGACTACAGGAATTTCCTTAAGTTCCTTACCTTTAGTACTAATGATTACTGAAATCATATATACTATTCCTTGTTTTCGTTCATAATTAGCAACTTTCATTACTGATATGAACTTCAGTGGCTTTCGGGGTTTATCTCCTGTAATCATGATTACTTCTCCAGTAGGTGCTTGAATTTCTATAGAGTTTTTATCACAAATGATTTGAGCATGGTTGGCTAGTAACCAATCCATTCCTAACACAACATCAAATTCAGCTAATTTCATAGGTAATAGGTTTGCAGCAAATTTATGACCTGAAAGTTCTATTCCTACTTTTTGCAAAACCTGATTGATTTTTACTGAATTCCCATCTGCGGTTTCGACTGTAAAAATCTGCCTAATGGTAGTTAAGGGTAACTTAAGAGCTTGGCAGAATGAAGTATTTATAAAACTTTGGTTTGCACCAGAGTCAAACAATACTTTTGCATAAACGTCGTGAACTAAAAACGTACCGGCTATCACATCCGGGATGAGCTCTGCTTCCTGAGTGGTTAGCTGGAATGCTCTGGCATTCTTCTTAGTAGCTCCTTCGGTAGCTTTGGGTTTGTTATCTACTGGTTTGGCTAACTTAGGACATTCTGTTTTGAAATGTCCGACTTCTCCACAATTGTAACAAATTTTGGATTTCTTTCTGCAGTTTTCTTCACGATGTCCTATCATTTTGCAAAAATTGCAAAGTTTGTTACATTTTCCTAAATGTTTCTTTTTGCAAATTTTGCAGAATGGCTGAGTTGAAGATTGCCCTGCTCCTCTTTTCTTGAAATTACTACTATTACCCACCCTAAATCCTTGGGTAATTTTCTGAGCTAATTCCTTCTTCCTGTCTTCATCTCTTGTGCGTATCAGTTCATCGGTTAGGGTGTTAGCTAATTCTACTGCATCGTCAATAGTGCGAGGTCTCGCAGCCTTAACGATATTTCGAATTTCGCTAATTAATCCCCAAATATAGCGAGAAATGAGTACCGGTTCTGGCGAAGCCAGGTTAGGTACCACTCTAGCATATTCGAAGAATGTCGAAGTATAACTACGACAATCCACACCTATCATCCGATGAGTTAGGAACTTATTTGCCATTTGTTCTTTTTCATACTCAGAACAGAATTTTCTTTCTATAAGATTCTTAAATTCCTCCCAAGTCATAGCATAAGCCCTATTTCTTCCTTTAGCTTGTAACATAGTGTTCCACCATTCGAGTGCTCATTCTTTAAACAGATTTGATGCGTACATGACTTGATCATCTTTGGCACACTTACTTATTGCAATTACTGCTTCGGTTTTCTCTAACCAACGCAGTGATGCAGTTGCCCCTTCACTGCCTGCAAATTCAGTGGGTTTACAAGCAAGGAATTCCTTGAAAGTGCAACCAGGTGTTGCAGCTTTCTGTTTCTTAGGGAGCGGCGTGTGCTGAGATTCATTATCATGATTATTGCCCCCATTTATACTATTACTGAAGTTATCTTCAGAAGTACGTTTACTAGGAACGATATGTTGCGGTTCGATTGGACTTTTTACAGCAGCAACGAATGCTGGAATAGCATTGGCTATCCCTTGAGCAACAATATTTTCAATGTCTTGTCTAGTCATATATTGATCCCCTGGATGTTGCTCCGACTGATTAACCTCATTTACCGGTTCATTACCAATATTTGCCATCTGATAATATATATAATTTTATTAGTATCTGATAAATAGCAATTATACACAACAATCACACAATTTACAATACACGTATAGTCAAAACTATCGATTTCTCGATTCCATTTTATATCCGTTATAGTATGCATCACTACACACAGATATTTTACAAAGTTTTATTCGGAGTTATGTTACAGACTGATTTTACTATTTACTTTTACTATTACACAACTATAGTTTTTACCATCCTCCTATCTCTCGTTACTCTTCGTCTTAAAAACGAAGTTCCCTTTCATCATACTTCCAAGCAATTTGTCCCCCTATCTCCCTGATTCTATTTCCTGCATCCATCAATTCTTCACCGTAATGGCGAAGTTCAGCCATATTCTCGTTACTCATTGGTGGATTAGGTAGGGGTTCTGGATCGAATTGTGGAAAAAAGGAATAAGGGTCATTGACAATATTTTGAAATTGCCAATCATTTGTCCACCATTCGTCCATTTCTACAGGTTGAGAGTGGACTATTGGTTCTGGAATTGCTGGTTCAAAGTTCATAGGGAGTGGATTTTCAGCAGGATAGGTAAAAACATTCGTATTGACAGGCTGAATAGTTTCACAGTTTGCCAATAGAAAATCTATTTCATCTTGAAAAGTTATTCCCTGGTTTTGGTTTTGATTGGAGCTCTCTCCAATTTCTATCTGTGTTGGTCTAGAACCTTGTCCTACTTTCATTTCTATATCTTTAGAATATTTCTCAAACTGTTTTTCCATTTGCCTAGAATCTTTCTTGGCTTCAGTTTCTATCTCTTGCTGTTTGGAAATTTCTTTGATTACAATTCCTTTTCCTTTTCCTAAAGGGTTGTTTATTTTAGGAAGTTTCGGGGCTGGCTTTTTCCTACGGATACGACTACCCCATACATAATTCTTTCTTTTCTTTCGTTTTGGCTTTGTCAAGGGTGGAGCCTTGAATTCTACAGGTTGTTCCACATCAGCAAAGTATCCAGTGAAATCTTGGGAAACTTCTACATTCACCGGGTAAAGATCGAGGTTCTGAAAGGCTTTAGATATCGCATTCATGCTGTGTAGCATATATGCAAAATGCACAAAATACTAAGTTAAAACTTTGGAACAAAGTTTAACAAATAAACATCAAAGTTTTATTGCACACTATTTGTACAAAATAACAGGAAAGAACATACTCGAATTTATTTATTTATTTACTGGAAAGTGCTATTACTAGACTTAGGGTTTTTAAAGATTTGCATGTTCTGCTACTGTAGCTAGCATATACAAATTTTCCCATTTCTCATCTAACTTGTCTTCCCAAGGTGATTTATTAAGTAATTCATGGATTTCCTTTTTAATCCTCTTTTCTCAGATTTGCTCTTTACTTTTCTTAATAATCATACTCCTTTTTCTAGGAGAAAGCGGTTTCTCATATTGTGCCTTTCGCACAAATATTCCTTCTTCAGGAATTGTAGGGAGTTTTGAAGATGAACTTCCCTCTTCATAGACTGACCTATCTAATTTAAGATAGATATCTTGCAGCTTTTGCTTACCCATACTGTAACTAACAAATAATCAGTCTAATAAAACACATAATTACATAATAGTAATCAGGAAAAATTAAGTATCTCTAAATACTTAATTAGCTTAACTCAGTGGCTCTGATACCACCTCATTTCTGTCACAGCCCCCGACCCGGTTTGACCCGTTTCAGGAGCCGCGGGACAGAAATCCCGTGATATTTATTTATGTGATTTATTTAGCAGCGGAACTTTTATCATCAGGATCGTTTTAAAGCTAAAGAAAACTTTTCCCGATTATTTTATATTTCACAACTCGGGATAAAACCCCGGTAATTTACAATAACCTGGTTTTACTGAGAAATCCTTTATTTTTACAAAACATATTTCTTTTATTTTATAATGAGCCACTATTTTAAGCCTGCACTGCTTTCCCAGCACTTTTCCTGAATTACAATAGATCACCTGAAACATGTTTGAAAAAGATTTTGTCAGCGGGAAAATACTGAGTGAATCATTCATTTTACTAAAACGACACATTTGTTATAATTTACAGTATTAAGAGTTTTTACATATGTTTCAGATATCAACCAACTACCCACAGTATTTTTCACTCGACCGTATCTGTGACTGTGGTCATATCACCATTGGCTGCCCTAATGAATGACGTATATCACTTAATTTTAGGTTCGCCCACCTAATGTGATTAAAACAGTAGTAATGTGCACAATACCCCACATACCGGCTGTAATTTGGTGATTACATAAACTTAATCACTGTAAGTTATAATTCTGAAAATAATTTGGAGTATTGTAAAACAGTTGATAAAAGAGAATGACTCACATTGCAGATTTAACACGGGCGGAATATGATTTAGCCTTGTTAACCTAATTTAAATAATAATGCACACAAAACCGGGTTAGTGATCAATACAGCAGTTACGATAACTCACGAGATCAAATTCTCACAATGAACGACAAAGTGCGATACTTAAACATCCATCGATTTAACGACGAACGACAAAGTATCACCCTAATGTGGGCGGCACTTAAACATCCATTGGATATATTGATCAGTCGAAAAATGAATCGTAATAGCGATCGAGTGATTACCCTGTTTTGCGGCAGCGTTTCGATATTAGTGTGTGTTTTGGGGCTGTTCTTGCTATAAGTCGACGTCTACAGAGAGTTCTTACGTCGTTTTAACTTCTCAATTCAAGTCCCAGTGTCTGCTATTTATAGTGATTTTTGAGACATGCTTACGGACCGTATGGCATTTACCCTTACGGTCCGTAAGGGTGCAGTCTATTTACATAGCTAGCTGGGTTCGGGACTAGCTTGCATGACTCAACTCTTTTCTTAATTTCAATTGTGACAACGTTTTAAATAGATAAATATCAACTAGGGTTTAACCCCCCTGAGTTTTAGGGGCCCTGATCCTAATTCCAATTGTTCTGAAAATTTTAGGGTTAGTGCAGAATTACTTGGGTGTCTCAATTAGGATTTCCTTATTGACTAATTATCATCCTAATTATGGATTTTAATGAGAATTGTTACAACGATACTCCCCCACCGGGCCCACCGGTGACACGTGGAAATTAGGGGTGTGACAATGACGTTTTTGTTGTTTAAACATCAAGACTATGTGTAGTGGGACTTTAACTTCAAGTCCCCCTCTTAGGCATTATTCGACATGTAGCTTTTAGTCAGCAAAGGGGCTTAAAGTTAAAAATAGGTGTAATGGGGCGTTTAAGGAAACACCGAACAATGTTCCATTGGCCATTCTTTCTTCCATCTGGCGTGTTTAAGGAAACACCCAACAAAAAAAAAAAACCATCAAAAACGCCCCGGGGGCGGTGAAGCAGGCGTGATGGGGCGTTTTTGGGGGAAAAACGCCCAAAACCCCTTCCACTACGGGTGGTCTAATACTAATACATATTCTGATTCCACTTCATAGATCGGTGTTTAGGCTTTTGTGGATGTGGGTCACATTCCTAGTTTGTCTAATCACTAAAGAATTCATCCTCTTTAACGGGAGGTTGGCCTGGTCTAAAATTAGACTTGGTAATTTGTCAAACTAGAAGTCATTGCATGTCGTTAGGGATTCTTCACCTAGATGGTTTGTTCATCATCACTGGTCACATCTTCAGTCAATATTTGCCTTAGTATTTGTTTTAGTTTCAATAGTTTTAGTTAGGTTATTATTAGTTATTTAAAAATCAAATCAAAATCCAAATCAATTTTAAGATAGTAATTCGGTTTAGATTAAGTTTTAGAGTTTGCCAATTAGAGTCTCTTGATTCGATACTCAGTCTTACTTTCTATACTATTTCACGACTGGTACACTTGTCGTTTGTGTGTAGTTTTAGTGAGTCCGTATATTAAAGTTTGGTCCGAATTTAGGTATATATTCACACTCATCAAAAAAGCGAGTTGCGGTAACCAATTCTGTCAATGACATTGGTAGCGTTATTCATTTTTTATGTTTTTTTCGTCAATGTAAACACATGTCCATATCTTTATAGACATCATGATTTTATTTTTTTTATTGTCATATTTCGTGCTAGTATTGTATCGGTAATATAACCGATTTTCTGTACCACAGAAAAATTGCACTAGTTATCATCATCGTCATCATCATCATACTCAATAAATCCCACCAATAGCAAAACTAAGGTAGGGTTTGAGGAGGGTAAGATGTAGACAACCTTACCTCTATCCCATAGGAATAGAGGGGTTGCTTCCAGTGAGACCCCGACTCGATAGTAGTTTTGTATCAAGCCTTGGACATAAGGCACATAACACTCAACAATTGGGACAAAAGCCGATTAGTAGTGCATGTACCCCTTGTCTTTCGACTATCAACGATATCACATAATGCATGATTAATCATCCACCGCTTTTTAACGTTATTTTCATGAAATTAGTAAAATAACGTTAAAATTAGTGCACTTTCACTTTTGCACAGCAAAAACCACATACATATACATTATATGCTCATACCGTAAGCAAAATTACACTAGATATATATATATATATATTATATAGGGGGATTTAAAACAATAAAAACTTATGGTATCGGTGTCGGTGGCACGTGAATTATTACACATTTAAAATTTCATGTTTATAGGGGATGATCAACGTGTGTGTGTGTGTGTGGGGGGGGGGGGGGGGGGGGGGGCTAAAAACAATAAAATCTTATCGCATCAGTGTTGGTGGCACATGAATTATTACACATTTAAAATTATTATGTTTACGTGGATCAACGTGGATGGTGGTACACATGATTTGGAGTGTAGTACTTCATTTTTTAATTCGAAGAAGCTAGGGTGTTCGAAGCTTTTTTTTTTTCTTTTTCTAATTTTTGTTATATACATTTTATTTATACACTATAAATTATCAACTTCTTTGTTCATTGTGAGTTGTACATCATGTTTGGAGAGTTTTTCAAAAAAAAAAAAACTAATTTTATACTTTTAGTCCAAAAGGATTTGATGTATTATTTTTAACCCAAAATTATTTGGGTTATAACTTTTAACCAAAAACTTTTTATCTTTTCAGTTTAATCTAATAACTTTTTTTACTTTCAACTTTGGTCTCATGTACTTTTCATATTTCGCAAATTTTTCGTTTTATGCTTCATTCTAAATTTTGCAAGTTAACACGTCGCAATGTGCGTGTGTGGTTCAACATTTTTACGTTCTGTTTTACGCTTCGTTCTATGATGCAATGTACGTGTGTAGTTCAACGTTTTTACGTCGTCTATTTTTTTCATGTTTGACAAGTTCGTCATAGCATGCGGGTCCTAAATCGACTTAGTTTTTATTTTCAATGCTTTACATTTCAGTCTAATTTTTTCGCCGCAAATTCAGTGTTGGTGGTCGCCGGCGATGGTATGACATTGATGCTATTTGACACTGTTTATGCCCTCCGCTGTTTTCCAAAGAAAAAATGGTTATGCATATGTTTGTTATAACCTTGGCTTTGGGGGTTTTTCAAAAAAAATGATTTTTTTACTTTTCACCTAAAAGTATTTCATAAATTACTTTTAACCCAAAACTATTTGTTTTTTTTACTTTAACCCAAAATTTTTTATCTTTTGCAATTTATCGTCACAACTTTTTGTTACTTTCAACTTTGGTCCTTTATGGTTTTCATTTTCCGCAAATTTTTCACTTTATGCTTCGTTCTAAATTTTGTGACTTAACACATCGCAGCGTGCGTCTTTGGTTTAACGTTTTTATGTTTCGTTCTAAATTTTGCGAGTTAACACGACGCAACGTGCGTGTGTGGGTGAACGTTTTTACATCGTCTATTTTTTTCCCGTTCGACGGGTTTAACATACATGCAGGTCCTAAATCGACTTAGTTATAACTAAAAAATCCCCGCCGGATTACGACGGGTCGTAATTCTAGTTTATGTTTATTTTTTAAGATTATAAATGTTTGATGTTTTATATATTAATGATAAATAGCACAAAACATAAAAATGGTTCAAATAAATGTAAACAGTGATTATTTTATGTTAACGTTTTTGGATATTTTTAATCTTTATGTTCAAATAATGCTTATGAAAGACGTGTGTTTTTCTAATACGGCAACCTTATTGAGCATGTTTTAAAGTGTATTTTAGTCATTTCTATTGTGGATGCTCTAAGTATGATAGATCCTAACTTTGCTACTTTTAACTTAAATACAATAATAATTGTTATATTCATTTTCGTAATAAATTACATCGAAATAGAAGAAGTTGTGCCGCTGTCACTTTTTGAATAGTAAAAGTAAGTCTTTTAAAAACTATATTCATAGATCTCGGGTTCATGACATTACTACCCATAACTTTTAATCCTAACTAGTTATGGTAAAGATGGAATGTAGGTTAGTCATGCAAGCTAAGTTTGGATCAAAAGTTATGGGTATGGTTTAATGTGTTAATAATTTCTTCATTATGGAAATTTATGTTAAGTATTAAAATGTTAAGTATCAGTATAAAACTATAATATCAAAGCAGTCATGGGGTTTTATCAAAATGATTTAAATAGCTACAATTTGTTTTATAAAATTGTTGGTTGTGGATTCTATGCCAAATTTCCCCTTCTAGTGTATAACGCGTATTGATTTAATTAAATATTTATGTCAAAAATATATCACTTAGGTGATTATTCATTCATTTTTGTCATTGTCTCATTTAAAAGGTCCATATAACATTGATGATGTGTTATATTGCTGTTACGTATTCTGTTGGAATCGTTTATGCAGGTTTCATTTGATAAGGGCCTTTGTGCAATATTTGAGGGGCTGATGTGGTACTATCCAGGGACCGCGATCATTTTGGAGCATTCTCTGAGGACCTGGATGTAAATTATATGTGTGTTGGTACATTAGGGTAGTTGACTGAAGATTTAGTCATTATCCCCAAAAATATCACTCGCACATCTCTTTGTTCTCTCTGTAGTTGTATTAGGGTTTGTTGTTAGAGATCTTGTTACAATCTCTCATCTGTATCACTGAGAGATTGTTGTATTTTGGTGTTGATCATCTATTGATGATTATCCGTTGTAATTGTTGTACTTTGTATTTGATTGAGATCTCACTATTGTGAGATCTAGGGTTTACAGAGGTAATTTCTTTGGGTTGGGTTAATAAGATTTTACGTTACGTTTTTATCGCTATTTCTGTTTGTTATATCTTGATCTAGTTTTGTTAACAGTTTAACAATTTAATTACTGCAGCTTATTTTTACTTAATTCACACATAAACATAGTGAAATTTTTAATATTTTGTATTATACGAGTCGACGCTAATTTGCGCATTGCTGCGGGATGTTAATTATGAATGTTATTAATACTATATTAGAAGTGGAAATTCTTTAAATTTATTCTCCAAGTATATTAGAATAGGTAATGGTTAATTTAGATTTTTGGTATTCATAATTTTTTTGGATTAGTTTGTTAAAGTACAGTTACGTTACTAACACATGTTATAGCAAACGAAAGAAAAAACTCAAAAGAGAAAGTCATATGACCAAAACAACATTTACATGTGTTTAATTTGTTGTTGCGGCCACATCGAAACATGAAAAAACATATTACGTCATAATTTAAAAAAAATGTAATAACAAATGTGTAATACATGATATATTCAAATTTGTTATAATTAATCACATCCACATTCTCCCAATATTTCCATACCACCGTTCTTGTAACTAATATAATAAAATCTTAAAGGTTGAAGTAATAAAATCTTAAAAAGTCATAACAAAAAATATAAAACTAATCTATACTATATAATAAAATAAACCAATTTAGGGACACTTGTCATCATATTAGGCCATCTCTTATACATTATTATTATTTTGGTTTAATTTCTTCTAATCTATATCTATCTATACTCTATAATAAAAGAAATCACTTTGAGGACACTTGTCATCATATTAGAGCATCTCTTATAGATAATTATTATTTTAATTTAATCTTTTCTGATTAATTATAGATAACTCTCCTATTAAATAATATTTAGTTTAATATCTTATGGATAATTATTATTTAGTTTAATTTTCTTCTCATTTATAATATTATTTAGACTAAATTATGATTTTGGCTCCTGTGGTTATATCACTTTTACCCTTTTAGCCCATTTTTTTTTATTTTTAACATTTAAGACCCCAGCGTCTTCTTTTTTAACCCTTTTGGCCCCTAACACTAACCTCATCCATTAAATGTTAGGGGCCAAAAATGTTAAAAAAGACATTAGGGGCCAAAAAGGTTAAGAAAAAAAGATGTTGGGGGCTTATATATTAAAAAAATTCTTTTTGGGGCTAAAATAGTAAAAGTGATATAACCACGGAGGCCAAAATCGTAATTCTATTATTTGATGTATAAAATTAAATTTATTCAATTCGTACAATACACGAGGTTTATAAGGATATATATTTTTTTATTATTTAGTACAGAAAATTACATTTATTCAAACCGTGTAATACGCATATTTTTAAAGATGTAATTTTTTTATTATTTGGTATATAAAATTACATCTATTCAACCCGTGTAATAAATGAGGTTTTTTAAAAATGTATTATTTTATTATTTGGTAAACAAATATTACATTTATTAAACTCGTGTAATACACGTGGTTTTAAAGATATAACGTTTTTATTTGGTATATAAAATTACATTTATTCAACTCGTACAATATTGTTCATATAGATATAACTTTTTATTATTTAATATATAAAATTATATTTATTCAACTCGTGCAATAAAGAAGGTTTTTAAAGATATAATGTTTTATTATTTAGTATATAAAATTTATTTATTCAACCCGTGTAATACACGGGGTTATAATCTAGTTAATTATAGATAACTCTACTACTAGATATTATTTAATTTAATAATATATATTATAGATAATCCTCCTACTAAATATTATTAGTTTAATATTTTATGGATAATTATTATTTACTTTAATCTCCTTCTCATTTATAATATTATTTATTTGAATTAATTATATTTGAACGTTTTGTTTAGTTTGGTAATTAATTAAATTTGAACGTTTTGTTTAGTTTGGTATCAAATAAATTTGACGGAACTTAAAATAATATTAACTAATATTATTTATCATTTAAACATTTACGGAGTTTTAAATAAAGGGTTAAATTTATTGAGACTTCGTCAACAAATTTTGCAACAACCGAATAATCTATTTTTATCACGAAAACCAAACTTTGTATTAATATATCAAATATTTTTATTTTCACTATACAAAAATTGCATTTACTCGACCCATGTAACACATGAGGTTTTTTAAGATATAACCTTTTATTATTTGATATATAAAATTAGATTTATTCAATTCGTAAAATACACAGGGTTTTTTAAGGATATATATTTTTAATTATTTAGAACAGAAAATTACATTTATTCAAACCGTGTAATGCGATGTAATTTTTTTTATTGTTTGGTATAATAAATTACATTTATTCAACTCGTGTAATAAATGAGGTTTTTTAAAGATGTATTATTTTATTATTTGGTAAACAATATTACATTTATTCAACCCGCGTAATACACGTGGTTTTAAAGATATAACTTTTTTATTTGGTATATAAAATTACATTTATTCAACCCGTACAATATGATTCTTATAGATATAACTTTTTATTATTTAATATATAAAATTATATTTATTCAACCCGTACAATAAATGAGGTTTTTAAAGATATATTATTTTATTATTTAATATATAAAATTTATTTATTCAACCCCGTGTAATACACGGGGTTATAACCTAGTATAATATTATCAAAATTTATATCTGCAACATCATAAAGATAAAGAAGATAGTAAAATAATAATTAAAAAAAACTCCACACTCAATTAATTATTGATGATGAAACATTCCCTCTTCTCTCATATTATCTTCTCTAGAACTCTCGCTTTCTACATCCATTAAAACAAAGACAACCGAAATTTTCCTAGTAAGACAGATGAAAGAGTCCTGTTAATCAAATAAGTAGCAGTTAAAACACATCCAGACCACATATTAAGGGGAACACCCCCTTGAAACAATAACGCCCTAGCAACATTAAGAGTAAATTACAAGTTTTGTCATTTATGTTTACATCAAATTGCAAGCGTTGTCCTTTTGGCCAAAACTTTACAGGCGGTGTCCTTAACCTTTCAAAATCTTGCACGTTAGGCCAAACCTAGTTAGAAATCTCAGTTAAAAATTGTCATGTGGAGGTAAAATGGTAAACATTGATAAAGTATATAATAAAAAATTAATAATTTCCGCCTGATTACTTCAGAAATCATTATTAAGCAACACCCACCCTTTCACCCACCTGATTACTTCGCTGCGGCGGCCAAGATCGGCGGCGACGGCGATGATTTGGATGTGAACGTCGCTAGAATTGAAGCGGAGGAAGCAGAAGCTGCGCTGTGGCTGCTTCCGAATCTGAATATTAACAAAATCGGTGACGGATCTGGAGAAGATGATCTGCAAGTTACTGAATCGGAATCGGAATACTTGTTTAACGATATTGATCTGTATTTAAGTATAGATCTGAAAACGCCGGAGCAAAAACCTAATCAGTTTGTTCGTCGATATCAATCGCAAAACGACGGAGTTGTTCCGGTACAAAACAAGAGCAATAGTATCCAGTTTCATCAATATCATCCGTATCAAATTCCTTCACACACACACACGCTTCTGAATATAATTCTTTAGATGTAGTTGAAGGATTACCTACGTATGAAGTCACTGGATCTAAACCTTTCATGTACAATTTCACGTCTCAATCGATTAGCCAAAGCGTAAATTTTATCCGATCATCCTCAGATCCAGATCTCTCTCGATCAGCCAAAGCGAAGTAATCAAGGTGGGTGAAAAGTGGGTGTTGCTTAATAATGATTTCTGAAGTAATCCCAGAAATAATTAATTTTTTATTATATAGTTTCTCAATATTTACCATTTTACCCTCATGTCATTGGCATATGACAATTTTTAACGGAGATTTCTAACCAGGTTTGGCCTAAATGACAAAACGTGCAAGATTTTAAAAGGTTAAGGACACCGCCTGTAAACTTTTGGCTAAAAGGACAGCGCCTGCAATTTGATGTAAACATAAAGGACAAAACTTGTAATTTACTCAATACTCCAACATTATAAGTGTCTATGTTTTCGTTCTACTACTCCATTTTGCTGTGGAGTATAAGAATATGTGGTTTGACGAAGAACTCCATTTTCTTTTAAAAACAAATCAAAATTATTATTTACAAATTCAGTCCCGTTAGGGCATCAAAACACATTCCAGCCGTTCCAGACGAATTGAGAGGCGATTTTTAGCACTTTTGACCATAAACTGCACCCGTTCAAGTTGTTTCTCATGTCTAATCCGTCCCCAATCAAGATTGAAGCTGTGATGACAACCATGAGCGGCTAAACGCGCTGTGACTTCCGCTCGGATGAACAATTGCTTGTTTTGATATGAATACTTGATTCTGATTCTTTTAAACTGGTAAAGCTTGACTACTTGTGTTGATTTTGTGCAACGGTTATTATATTTGAATTATTTGTCGTTTATTAAGCGTATTGGCGATATACTTGCATCGTTAGCGGGTTAATAAATTGGTGGATAATTGGTATAATCAAGTGGGTTGTTAAGTTGTATGATGAATCTTAAAAACTATCCTTAACAATTAATCAAAATCATTAATCCAAGGCCATGTCTATGTTGTGTTTTGAATCAGTAAACAGGTGTTTGTGTTAAAACGGGTAATTGGGATTCCAGGTGGAGGTTGCTTTTCTCTTATTGTTAACACTTTTCTCATTAATTTTCATTTTCTTTCAACAGTTATTTAAACCCACGAATTTAGAATAAATTAGATCATAGTTAAAATTGAACATTAACCACAAGTTCACCGTGGATTCGATACCCTACTTACGCTATCTACATAGTTTATTTAGGTTTTTGGTTGACCCTAACGACAGTCGTCATCTAGCGTTCGATGCTACCTACCAGACAAACAAGTTAGTAGATATGTTACATAAGTAACACAGTTACCTAACATATGAAACATGTTTTACATGTGTTACACATGTAGCCCTTATGATAAGAGTTGGGAAAAAAGATACATTTTTTGTTACTTCAAAGCAATAGGCAGTTCTAACATGTGTTACACAGGTAACCCTAATGTTAAGGGTCGGGATAAAAGATACATTTTTTTTACTCCTGACACCTGTTACATGTGCTACGACCGACACTTGTAACATGTTTTATTTCCAACATATTTTAGTTTTTGAAATGCATTTTTAAGTTTTATGATAACCGCCCACCCCCATTTTTTTCAGGTACCACATGATTTTTGTACCATTCACTGGTGTAGACAACCACATGTATTGTGTGATCTTTGGTGCTGGGTTGCTTTTAAATGAGACTTTTGAATCCTATAAATGGTTACTCCAAACATTCTTGAGAGCACATGGGACTGAACCCAGGTTGATCTTAAGCGATCAGGACCCGTCGATGAAACAGGCTATTAACAAGTTTTTACAACATCTCATCACAGACTTTGCATGTGCCATATTATGATGAAGCTACCAACCAAGGTGAAAGATAAGCACTTAGATATTCTTCAGAAGTAACTTTTTTTTTTCAGTACCTTATCGCGGACTTGTTTTTTTCTTTTACCTCGTGAACAGATAGCGGGTGACCTGTTTTAAAACATATATGTGATGGCTTGCATTCACCGGCTGGTTTGAAATGTTTACATAAAGTCATCTACCTTTGAATCCCGATGGGCAACCTTGTTGGAAAAATTTGCATTACAAGACCACCAATGGCTCAATGAAATGTACTAAATTAGGGAATGTTGGGTACCTACGTACTTTAGGGACATCCCTATGTGTTGTTTGATGAAGACGACTTCACGCTCTGAAAGTTCAAATCCAGCTTTTAAAGTTAACTCTACCAGCGCCAATACACTGGTTCAATGATATGTTACGAGGCACGAATTGACGGCCAATGTTACCGCCAAAGAGTTGCTGAATTCAAATCTTCTTCCGTCGTGCTCAATGGCAAAAGCAATCTGCCAATTGAAGAACATGCATTCGCTATTTATTCTCATTCTGTTTCTATGTCGTCCGAAAGGAAATTCTTAAGGGCAAGTTTTTGTGCTACATCTCAAACCAAGCGTCAAAAGACGGCATAACCGGTTTTTCTGTCACATATGAAGACAATGTTTTCACGGTTAGTTTTCACAAAATATGTTCCTAAAATTGCATATGCTACAATACGATGCATAACACATGTTATATATATTTTTACAATCCGGCGTAACAGTGCGTAACACGGGTTTACCTTTAAAAAATGCCGGTCAAGTTTAACAGCGTTGATAAGACAGCAGATTGCTTATGGCGTGGTTTCACCCGTGTAGGCTACTTATGTCGCCACGTCTTTTATGTTTATCGATTACACCATGTTGATGCAAACCCACCCCAATACATCGTTGACAGGTGGCGGCGTGATATTTTTCGAAAGAGAGTGTTTTCAATTGAAAGTCGTTATGGTGTAGACACGTACCCGTAGTCCGTTATGCGAAATGAGATTATCGAGGTGGTCTCCGACTATGTGGATGTTATTATAAACGATACTGATTCACTTTCAACCTTGTTTGAACAACTAAAAGTCATCAAAATGAAATTGTTAACAAAGGGATCTATTCTTATGCCAGATCAAGTGCTAACTGAGGATGTATTTGAAGAACTGATCGGCCAACCAATAGAGAGCGGGGTGGTGGTGAATAACTGTGATGTGGCGCGCAACAAAGGATGCGGTAACCACCGTCGCATTACTAGTATCATCCACCAGCCAGCACCAAAACCCCAAAAGGCCCCTCGACTGCGCCAAACCTGCATGAAGTGCGTCACCAACCATGATTCCCGTAATTGCAAAAAAATCACCGATCAAGATAGCGGGTCAACTAGCCTCCCAACCCCAACGACATGGGGTATTCATCTGCCCTTTAGTCGTATTTGATAGCTGAGGACGACCACTGAGCATGTTACAAATTTTTGCCACGTGTTACGTACGTGTAACAGTCTTTGCATTTTGCACCTGCATGCAACAACAAAACTGTTACGTGTGTAACACGCATTATCCAATAGTTGTTTTTATTGACCTAATCTATTTTCTATAACTTGATTAGTGATCCTCAGTGTGTTGTTCGTTACTTAGTTTAAAGTATGTACTACTTCATGTGAAACATAAACAATGTCCCCCATCGTGTTTTAGCATGTGTTTTGGTTGTAATTTGACAATGGCATGTTTGCCCTTAACTTATGTTACTAGATGTTACCGGAGACCTAATCATGTGTTTTAATGTGTTTGCCTTGTGTTACTAACGTACACTGACTAATCCATCATGTAATCATTGCCATTAATGTACGTTCCCACACTAAACATACGTATGCGTTGGGCACTCATCCTCCATTTTTTTTTACAAATGTGTTTGTTGGGCTATGTAATTTTTGCGATTAACCTATGATACATGTTACCTGGAAACAAATGTTGACCACCTAGTGCTCATCTACTAATTGGTTACAATGGGGACCCATCACTAGAGCACTTTTACATAGTACTCTTACCAGCCCCAAACAAGTTGTTAATGAGTAACACATGTTACATGAAAACAATTTGTTGACCACCCAATGCTCATCTACTACTTGGTTAAATATGGGGCTCATCACTAAACCACTTTTAAAGTTTCCTAATCTAAAACTCTTCTTTTACATAGTACCCTTACCTAGCCTAAAACAAATTGTTAATGAGTAACACATGTTACAAACTATGTTACATAATTATACACGTTTTTATACCCGCAGCGTTCATATATAGTATGTTTTCAGTGACCACATTATCCATCGTCAAGTTATCTGAATTTAGTTACCTATTTCCTTTCAATAGATTTCCAAAACATTGGTCTACTTTAACAATTACCATAAAATTACCTTTTTTTTAAAACACACACACGTGTACCAAAATTACATAGTTCCATTTTATCCACCAAACCATAAATCAAACGGTTACATATCAACATACGTTTTAACCATTACTGTCTAAAAAACAGATACCAACATATTACAGACAAGAGTAGAATGGTCATATTGTATTTTTGGTTATGACCATAAAGTTACCAGCCACATAACTTCAAATAAACAAAATACGTGGTGCCCAAGATAACTACAAAAACCACCAACCATATATCACCAGCCAATTGGCTTCTTATAAACAAAAGATGTTCATGGGTGTACTCGAGACAACTACGAAAACTACCACAGACGTTCACAACAAAAACCGTAGAAAAGACCACCACAGATGTTCACAACAAAAGCCGTAGAAAAGAGCACACTACCCGCTCAACGCGCCCCTTAAATGATGCGGCTTCTATCTTACCTTTCAAAGTGTTTGACGACGATAACAGAATATGAGTGGCATACTTCACCCGTACTTTCTCACCTCTTTCATTTTCCTGCTCACATTTGAACTAAACTCAGCTTCAAATGGTTCGTGCACACCCATGAACTTTTCCATGTGACTCATTAAGAAGATACCGTAGTCTGTATTGTTCCCATTTATGGCCCAATCAAGCTTCTTCCGCTTGATTTCTAGACCCTTGATCGTCGAAGCCCTTGGATGGTTTAACTCTTCCAAGTAACGTACAAACATCTCCTTCTAGTAACATATAACAGAGATCATAGTCAGATGGTATACCACTTTATGCACAATCTGAATATAAGCATTTGATAGTTTACTTACATATTTATATGGTACTAACTTGTTGATGTAAGCATCGCTATCCAACACCCGACGTGTGAAGTTTTCTACGCCATTGTTAATCAATGTAATTGCAGGGTTTTTTTATCTCAAACACTAGGAGATAGAAGTGCCCTCCCTCCGGTATCAGAAACATCACCATGTCGAAACTTCTCAGGTCAAACAACTTTTCATTGCTATACATTCCTGCTCGCATATTCTTCCTAAACCTGTCCATACGTTTCTCATCTTGCATTTCCTGACCAAGCAGCATCCACTCAAACTGAAACATAAATCAAGTAGCATTAATTACACTATGTTCATCACACACAAATAATTCATGGCTATTAGAAAAGAACTTACAACTACTCTTGTCCTCATAAAGAAACGGCTGTGCGACCCTGGTGCTTTGGGTTTGAATTGTTCTTCATGGTTCAGCACCTTAGCCTAGCAGTCAATTATTCGATCAATCACGAGAGCCCCTACGCTCAATGTTTTAAACATTCTTCGTGTTGCCTCAACATTGGCACTGCTCCGGTATAGTAGCTCCCTTCCACCCAATTCATAATGAAAACAACTAGTTTGTTACTAATGTTACTAGTACTGATAGTTGGCACAAGGACTAAATGGTATGTATTCATCCAAACGCAAATTTTCCTTACTCTGCTCTAGGGTTTGCTCTATATTCGTCGTTGGTAAAGCCCTCCATCCATGCTTGTCCTCGCTCTCTCCTATCAAATGGAGGTTATTGCATGTTACTCAACATAGAAAACAACAAAAAAAGCAAAAAAAATCTTGATTGGTTACATTTGCATAGAGCACTTACAGATTTATTTTCATCACTTTCTTTCTACTTGAATCCCCATGAAGGCTATATAATACTCTGTCATACCCCAACCGATGGTGGAATCATCGAGGCGCGGCACTTGGCGAACCAGATTTAACATGTTTAATATCCCATACTATTAAACAAACATTCCAACAAAAGTCATAACAGATATCATGTCTTTCAAACAAAACAAGTCCGACAACCTAGATTTTATTTGGTGAGTTTCTAGACTTCCTATCCATTTGCAGCAATCATTCATCAACCTGTCACATACGTTAAAATAAAGTCAGTACAATAATGTAAAAGTGAGAACACAAGTTTAGCATAGATATAGTATAAAAAGCCTTTACGCATAACCAACATGTAACACGTAACGGACGAATCAAGTAACTATCACAGTGATACTAGCTATCCACATGACTGCGAGTAGAGTATGCGCGACACATGTTCACCGAAGCGAACAAGTGAAGTAAAGTGTGTGATCCTTAGCAACCCCTGACTAAACAGGTGCTGAGTCCAAACTATAGTACTATCGTTGCTAAAGGCGGAAGGCAAGTCATCATTGTATAACATAGCAACAAGTATTCAACTAATCACGTATAACATGCGAGTGCGGCTAGCATTTGTAAAGTGTTTAAGTGTTGTGTTTTTATAGAGAATGTATGTAACACCCAAAAGTGCGTTAAATGAAAATGGGTTCGAGTATACTCATAGTGCGTGTCTAACAAGTAAACACGGTCTGAAAATGGATTAAAGGGAGCACCAGATCAACCTGCGTACGGAAACAGAAGCGTAAGTCCTCCAAAGTGTTGAAACGATTGAAAATCGAAGTGTCGGTAGGAAATAGAGGCTTCGTATGAAGGGAGTCTTCGCACAAGTGATGCTTCCGTTGTCCAAAATCGAGCGTTCTTCGCGTCTGTCTTCGGAAAATCGAGTGTTCATCCCTCCAACCTTAAGCTACTGATTAAACTTAGAGTCGGAGAGGTCTTTGTCTGAGTCACGGATGAGAATCGGGATGTGATGCGCGAAGTCAGTGCCTTCGTACGAAGCCGGGCTTCGCACAGAACAGTCCAGCCCGCATTTGTGGCTGTTCTTGGTGTTCGGAGCTGTGTTTTCGCCTGAATCAGATGTATTTTCGAGTCCCATTCAAGGTGGTTTCGACTCTACTTCGTTCCACTATCCAGTGAACGAAATACATGTCGTTTTAGGTCCGTTTTAGTGTGAAAATCAAGTTTAAGAGGGTTTTAAAAGTGTTTTTACCTAGATCTAACACTTGGTGAGTGTGAAATCTGTAGATTTCTAACTTGGGAAGCCGAAGCTAGGCCCAATACACTCGGTTAAGTGTAGATCCATGATAAAATAAGAAGATTTGATGAAAAAGATGAAGGTGTTCATGAAAATAGAGAAGTTTAGAGGAAAAAAGATGAAGTTTAAGTGAAAAAGTTGAAGTTTAGTTGAAAACAAGAGAGTTTGGATGAAATCGAAGTGAATCTTGTGGAAAATTGTAGTGGAAAACGTTGTGTAATCATGTAAAAACGATAAATCTTACTTGATAACAATCGGACAACAATTCGGCAGCGTTTCGGTGCAAAAGGTAGCAAGTGAATGAAATGGAGAAGGGCTTGGGTATTTATAGAAGTGGTGGGTTCGCACAGAAACATTCGTTCGAAGCTGGCTGGCTTCGTTCGAAGGGTGCTGTTTTGTACATTTGGCTTCTCGTTTTGCGTTTAGGATGCTCGTTTAATGCGTTTTGTTGCGTTAGTTAGTATTAGTACTTTTAGTATTTTAGCGAGTCACTAAGTATCGGGTCGTGTTGCGTTTTAGAGTGATAAATCGAGTTGTTCGAGTGAGTGTTTGAGCGTTTTAAGCGGATAATAACACCTAAATTAATTAAACACACAAATATCACAAATAATATAAATAAATATGCGTTTCTATTTTGCGTTGCGTTTCGGTGTGATAATCGGGTTGCGAGTATAATCCATAAACATATAAGGCTCACACACAAGTAAGGCATATAAGAACACACAACATAACATTACTACTATTAACAGCATTTGCGATTTAGCGATTTAGCGTGATAAGCGAGTGCGAAGGTGAGAGTGGTTACCGAACAAATAAACACACTCGGCAAGTAAAGTAGCATAATTCTCTGTGATTCCTGTTGCGTTAGCGTTGAGCGTTTGCAAATTATAAAGTATTTAAGTGCGCAGTGGTACTGTGTAATGAAAATGTATTTAGTATAACATAAACCTTTCTTTATATCGAATCTCGGAGTACAAAACGGTTACAAATCGAAATAAGTAGCAAACGGATAACAATCCGAAAAGTCGGGTTGTTACATACTCCCTCATCGTTGCGGATGTAATCACAGATACGCTTATCATCCTTACTTGTATCTTCATTAATGTCCACCCCCTTCTGAAGTAAGGAGATTTGTTAACATATGCTATCTCTTTTGTCACAACCCCCGATCCCTATTTTCCGGGAACGGGCGGCCGTGAGCCAGTTTCGGTGGTATCACGTTTATTTATCCAATTTGGCAGCGGAAATTTTCATCAGGACCGTAGTTAGGAAATATTAAATCAGAGTAAACCACCATATTTTATAATATTAAACACATGGGTAAAACCCAAGTTTTTATTACAAACTGAATTACAGGGATAAATCCCACTTTATTGAAATAAACGCTTTCTTTTATTTAGGTAACTTTTATTGCCACTTTTCCAAGCCTCCAGTGCTCTCCAGCTGGCTTCTATTTGGCTTTTACATTTTGTTACCTGAAACGCGTTTTAAAAACATTTTGTCAGTGGGAAATACTGGTGAGTGAATCCCAGTTTAATCAAGTTAAATAGAAAGTCACAGTGAACAGTATTGAGGGCGCATCCGCAATTACATTTGTTTCCAAGTTATATCAATTATCACCCGTGGTACTGTCGACACCCGACTTGTGGTAATGTTACTCCATAACCAGGTTGTAACAAATTTTGTATACAAAACCCCAACATACCCACGATAATTGTATTCTTACAAATACTCAATAACTGTCGTTCGCAGGGAAAAGTATTTAAGGTTTTGTAAAAGCATTTAACAAAAAGAGGATTACTCACATTGCTGTTTTAGGTTATCCTTTATGGTTTCCTGGTGAATATCTATAATTTACACAAATGCACGTGTGTTAGTATAATATCCCATTTTAACATTAGTAATACCCTCCCCGAGACGGCATTCCAACGACTACGTCGGGCAGAACCACGACAGCCGTTACGGAACCCTAGATCAATCGGGCAGAGTACCTAATACGTATCCAGGGGTTATAATACTTACAGCAAAGCAGAACCTCGCTAATTTAGGGGGTATTGGACTCGGGTATAGTGCCCACTATTTAGAATTTAGAGAGACAGAAAGAAATTTGAACGAAATGGACTGAAGGCCGTTGGCCTCCATTTATAGGGCTGTAATCGCGATCTCTCGCGGCCCGCGTGGAGTTTGGCCAGGCCTTACGCGGCCCGCATTGACTTAGGTCAATGGCGTAGCTTGGCTGGGTCACCCCCTAGGCTTGACACGCTTCGGACACGTGGCCGCACCGGGCTGTGCCACAATTCTGGGCACTCGCGGCCCGCGTTAACTTAACCAAACATGTACGCGGCCCGCCTGAACTAAAGAAATCAAAGAAATCTGGTTACACACTCGCGCGGCCCGCATAAGCTTGAGGTGAGGCCCTACGCGGCCCGCCTCAGCTTAATAATTATTGTTTTTATTTATTTTATATAGTATAATCTATTTTGGGGCTCGGTTTTCACATACGGGGTGCATATAAAAACATATTGGGTTATTTTAAGATGTATTGGGGTGTCAGATTTATTATGAGAGGTGTCGGTTTTACCGAGGGTTGTTATATCTTTCTTTCTAACCGGGAGTTTTCTTCTTCCCGCCTCCATCTCCGCTAACATCCTTTCCTTATTCGCTTTCGCTATCTCTTCTATAGAAAAACCCATATTATCTATGTAGCTCGCCCCGTCAAAGACGCTAACGGGCTTTATCATCAATGGCTGAACCAACATTTTAATGCTCCCTTAATCATGTATGATTCCTATCAAGATGAAGTAACACATATGCCATTATTAGTTTACACATGTTACGAGTGTTAGCTAATAGGCAACTCAAGTTACTCACATGTAGCGACCATGCAAATCAACAAGGATAAATAAGACGTACCAGACGTGTTTTCACTCCTCGAGCGGACATCCTGTGTTTAAGCTTCCTCATCAATAACTATCAATGACAACATGTGTTACATTCGTGTTGTTAAAACCCAAACACACTGCCAACTATAGGAACACGTACCTGTCATGTTTTCAATCTCTAAAAGCGCTTTTAAGTTTAAATAAAAATCAATACACAATTTAAAGCTTAAATAATAATTAATATAGATATTTTAAGTTTAAGTAGTAGTTAACATGTAATTTTAAATTTTAAATAAAAACTAACATGGTAAAATTCGAGTATTTCTTATTATTTATAGTTTAGTAGTGTATTTAAGTTAAATTTATTTTTAAGGTATATTACTTTGGGTATTTAATTTGGGATTATTATTAGTTATTTAATTAATTATTTTTTATTGAAAATGTAATCGGGTGTTATGGACCTTATTTTGATGTTTTATTTTAATATTCTCTGGATTTTAATCTAAAACAGAGTGACAAAATCATTTCATGGGGATTATACGAGTCTAACGCATCGCTATGATGAATTAATATTTTTATTACTTAATTAGTTTTAAGACGATACACATGATCCGCTGGTGCTCTTGATAAATTGAAATTTCCACAAGTGATGATTGCTTTTTTTGCTTTTATGTTTGTTCCGGCCCTATTAGAAAAATAATTGACGTTTGGATTTTCATAAATGCATAATTATATACCCTTCTATTTGTTTTTTATGGTAATTTGATTTCTCGTTTGAAAATTGTTGTTCCAGCTTCAACGTGTCGGGACAAAAATACTAGTTAAATACATTTAGAAGATAGATTACTAAAAGTTTAAAATTATATATTCTTTGTATTGTTTAATTAAAAGTGAGTTGCACATAAACTCATCGAATTGCACATAACCAAGTTTTGTTTGTTTAATTAAAATACTAAAAAATATATAAAATATCTCTTTCATCGAGTTGCATAGTAATCAAACATTCAAACCCTTCATCTTTAACCATTTGTGAAGGTGGAGATCACCGCTGGCAATTCCGTTGCCAATGATCCTGGTGTTTTCGGCGATTGAATACAACAAAACAATGAATGAAAACAAGAGATTTACCGTCGAAAACCAGAACCGTACAAGAAAAAAAAATCAAACAAGATCGAACCGGATCTTCACAAGTACCACAAACTAGGATAATAAACTATTTATTTTTTCTAACAACAATAACTATATTATTAATCAAACAATTAATTCAACTCTATAATAATAACCACGTACTCCTAGGAAAACAAATGCATGTGCCCAATTATTGTTTTTTAATTAGAATTTTTTTTTTTGAACAGCAAATTTCAATCACATTCATCACCAAGCATTTGTCCAGTACATATTGACTAGTTAGGTACTAGACCAAACCTTTACATAAACACCAAAAGTAAAGACAGAAAACAAAAAACCATACAGGTCTCTACTCTCCTATAGCAAAACATGCCCAGCTTTTCATGATTAATTGTGAACCCCAAATATACCTACCTTTTCATGATTCACGTGCAATTTTTTTTCCAGTTTTAACGCATCCATACTTGTGGTCTTTCAAGAAAAATAAAAGCATGTACGAAGTTAATATTTTTTAATTAAAAAATAATTATTTATTAATGAAAAGATTTCAGGATTTCAACTTATGTATTGTTTATTACGTATCTAACTACTACGAGTATATTTACCCATTATAAATAATCAACGTTTTGATACATAGAGTAGTTGTATTTTTTGTTTAGGGAGATTTTCAAAAAAAATTGATATAATTACACTTTTAACCTAAAAGTATTTTGTTTTTTACTTTTAACTCCAAAGCTTTTTATCTTTGTCAATTTAACCTAAGAACTTTTTTACTTTCAACTTTGGTACCCTATACTTTTTATATTTCGCAAAAATTCGTTTTACGTTTTGTTCAAAATTTGCGAGTTAACACGACGCAACGTTCATGTGTGGTTAAACGTTTTTTTCGTTTTGTTTTACGCTTCGTTCTAAATTTTGCGAGTTAACATTACGCAACGTGCGTGTGTGGTTCAACGTTTTTATGGTCGTCTATTTTTTCGCGTTTGATAGGTTCATCGTGACGCACGAGTCCTAAATCGACTTAGTTATTATTTTCTATGTTTTATGTTTCGGTCTAATTTCTCCGCATTAACACGTCGCAACTTCAATGTTGGTGACCGCTAGCGGTGATGTGGCCTTGGTGTTATTTGTCACGGTTTTACGCCCCCACCACAACACGAGGGCTTAATACTAGTTGAAATCAAACTAAAATATTCAACCTAAAATTCTAATAGAGAAAAGGTGCAGAATGAAAAAGTTATACCAACTTTTCGCACCTCGTAACATTTTTGTCTATTAAATTCTTTTGGGCCTCTACAGATCGGAAATTAGATGAACAAAATCAATTATTAAGAATTTCTAGATTTTATTATGCATGTGATTTTTTTTTTAATACGATACTTATACAGGATAATTTGTAACTTATGTGTCATAATGAAATAAAAAGAGTATATTATTAAGAGTTGAAATGAGTATTTTGGCGAAATGCTTTTTTTTTTTTTAACGGCCAACAGAATCAATCCGGAGCACTCTCAGGGCACCCACTGGACCAAATAGAGTACTCCGAGAGTAACCCGAGTCCACCACCAATTCCGGGGAAAACTCGGTAACCCACCCGCCCGGATTATTAGACCTAAACGGATTTAAGATTATTTAATCTTTTATTCAGTGTTCTTTGAGATATTGTAATAAAAATTTCGACTTTAATGACAAGAAATATAAATTAATAATACACAAAAATGATGAATTGTAAACGATAATTGGTAGACTTGAACAAATCCTCAATCCAGAATTACCACATTTTTATTATATTTAAGTTAAATGCAAATCAAAGGCCATGGATTATTAATTTAGTTTCAGATACCAAGAAACCCAAAAGCCTTTTTTAAATCCTAGTTAATATTAATATCAGATCTTGGTTCATAATTGTAGTTTATTTAAAACATATACTAGGTTAGAACCCCGTGTATTATACGAATTGAATAAATATAATTTTATATACTAAGTAATAAAATAGTTACATCTTTTAAAAACTCGTATATTGCACAATTTGAATAAACACATGTCTTACACGAATAATGTAATTCGTTAAAACATTTAGTCATTAAGATGTGTTTTCTAACAAAAGGAACTTTGAGTTACTATTTACTTATTGTAACATCTCACTTTATTTTTTATTAGGTTAGAGAGTTGTGTATTACATGGTTTATAACATTTTACTTTGTTTTTTTTTATTTATTATTAGGTTAGAAACTTACGTATTACCTGATTTTGGATAATCAGCAGAAAAAAAAAGAAATATTTTAGTAAAAAATATTAAATATACAAGAGATAAGCTGGATGTTATGATTTAATATTATTATTTCATTGGAGTGTAAAACGGGATAATGGGATCCTTTATTAGGAATAGGATTCTAAATATACCATGTATAAAAAATATATATGTTCTACATGTATTGGATAAATCCTTTTAACGAAACAGTTGATTAAAATAAATATTTTTATTTTAATATGTGATTATCAGTTATCCTTGTTCTTATCATAAAAATAAGAGTAAACTGCCATTTTGGTCCCTGAGGTTTGGTTACTTTTGCCACTTTAGTCCAAAAATCAAACCTTTTGCATCTGGGTCCCTGTGGTTTCAGTTTTATTTCTATTTTGGTCCAAAAATGAAATCAGGTCATACTTGTCTTATAAAATCCTGTAATTTTGTCATTTTCCTCAGGGGCAAATCAGGTCATATTTGTCTTATAAAATATGGTATTTATTTATAAAAAAGAAATGATCATTTTGCCCCTGCAGAAAATGACAAAATAACAGGATTTTATAAGACAAATATGACCTGATTTCATTTTTGGACCAAAATGGCAATAAAACTGAAACCACAGGGACCCAGATGCAAAAAGTTTCAGTTTTGGACTAAAGTGGCAAAATTGACCAAACCACAGGGACCAAAATGGCAGTTTACTCTAAAAATAAAAAAAAAACAATTAAAACTACCAATTAAATAAAATCTTTAGAGTTGATTACATAGTTAGTCCCTATGATTTGCACAAAGTAACATACTTAGGTACTAATAGTTTAAAATCACATTCTAGGGTATTAACTTTTCATTTTGTAAGATTTGGAGGTATTATCGTTATTTGTAGGTTTAAAATCATATTCTATTAGTACCTAAATATGTTATTTTGTGCAAACCACAGGGACTAACTATGTTAATACCCTAGAAATTAATACCTCCAAACGTTACAAATTGAAAAGTTAATACCCTATAAGGTGATTTTAAATTATTAGTACCACAGGGACTAACTATGTAATTAACTCAAATCTTTATCTCTATAAATATTTAAAAGGCTAATATATTTTTTAAATTTTAATAATTAATATATGATTATAATAATTAATATATTATTATCAGTTATCTTTATCATTAAAATCTCTTCTACAAATTTTAAATTTAATATTATCAATAAATGACTTTTTATAATAAATATTTAAAAGAATAATTAAGACTGCCTTATAGAACGTCATGTGTCCCTAATATGGTTTCTTTTATTATATGTATAGATTAGAGATTAAAAAACGTGATTATAAATTTATAATACTTTATTAAAATTGATTTTTGAAATGGATCATAGGGTGGCTTTTGTTGCCTATATATACTACACTCTCAATTTATCAAGTCCTCACAAGAAGCAATACGTATATTTAATCATGGCTACTGCTTCTCATATGTCTCTCCTCCTCCTCCTTGCTCTTGTTGCACTCACACCTTCCACCACCTCAGCTGCATCCTCAAACCCGAACTTATTAAACTTACACCAACTTCTCCAACTACTTGGATTTCCGCCTGGCCTTATACCTGATCTCGTCGACTCTTTCACTATAACCCCTGCAGGCCTTTTGCCACCCACCTTCGACTTCACCGTCCGCTTTAAGGAACCATGTTACGTAAAATACGTATACCTCAATTACTATGCCCCGGTGTTTACCGGAAAGATCACCTTCGGTAAAATTTCCGGGATGAAAGGCCATAAGGATCAATTCCCGACGGGCGAATGGGTAGATATGTACGACGTCATAGCGGTTGGCCAAAAACTCTACTTCACATTTGCTACTACAAATGTAACATACGATAGATCGCTGTTTGAGGAGGTTAAGACTTGCAAAAACGGTCCTCTTCTTGCTGATCACTCAACGAACTCATCTCTAACAAACTCATCTCTCAGGTATTACTATTTATTTATAGGTTAGAATGTTGGTTCAGGACCCTCACAAACACACACTAACTCACATATAAAAGATAACATAAGGAAAAGTTTGCTGGTTATTTTATTCAACACCCAATGAAGCCTTAAATAGGCATACATGCAACAACGTGAACAAGAACCATTCAAAATACGACTGACTCATCTTCCTAAGGAATCGGTTGACTCAACCAACCCATTTGACCACATGCTAAATATACTTTTAACGTATAGACTGACCCTAACTTATTCAAACATAACTTAATAAATAAATAAACCACAAATAACAGCCGACCCAGTTGATCCGTAACGCGTACCCATCGACCCGTCATGCCAAGATTATCCAACATTGAAACTCGTGAATTATAATAAAGATGATATATAATTCATAAATCTCTAAATACTTTGTAGGCGTATCAAATATAATAAAAATGAAAAATGTAAAGTTAAAGTTAATTAAAATACAACTATACATGTAAATCCGTGGTTTCAATTATATTTTGAAATGGTACGTAGTCTAATTGTATCTTTTCTGCAGCTTCCAATCAGTGCCGAATAAGTTGGTGATTATGGATGTTTTGAGACTTTTGAATTTGGGAAGTCTGGGGATAATATATAGCTTTTTCAAGTGTGTTGTATGAATAAAGTTCAGGTTATATATGAACATGTTTCGTTTTAAGATTTCGGTTGTGTTGTATGAATGAAGTTTAGGTTATGAACGTGTTTCGTTTCGTTTTAAGATTTCGGTTGTGTTGTATGAATGAAGCTTAGGTTATGAACGTGTTTCATTTTAAAAATTGATGAGAAACTAGAATAAACTCCCACCGCATTAGAAACATCTCCTAAAGCACGTCTACTTACCCTTGAAGCTCGGACTGTTTCTTACTTGACAAATTCACCAAGTATTTTGTTCACACTATTATGGTTGCTAACTTTCGACGGTACGAAGCACCCAGCATGAATCGTATAACACCGGCCCAGATGTAACTGCCACTCTCTACAATACCAAATTCACCAAGTATTTTGTTCACACTATTATGGTTGCTTTTCTCAACTAAAATATTCTTTCAGGACTCACGAGTTGTGCCATCTGCAATAACCAACTGGATACTCATACTCATTTATTATGAGTGTGACTACCCTAAGTGTGTGGTTAAAAATGGGAAAGAAACAAACTTCAAGAACTCACCCTTGTCTTGGCAGCCTTGTATAAATTACATAAGTCAATCAGTAGCATAATCTAAAGGTTAATTCTTGCTGCTATAGCATGCTACACATAGCAGGAGAGAAATATGAGAATTGTTTAAAGGAAAATGTTGGTGCACTTCATCTGTTGATTTCGTCTTGGATCAAGTGTTAGTCTTAGAATATTATTTTAGGGCTCATTGTACGAGAAATCATGAGGTTGTATATGATTAGTATGTTAGGTTCGCCTTTAAGGACATGTGGTAGAAGGTTCGCTTTTACGTACACATGTAGGTTCGCTTATATGGACATGTCCATATAAGCGAACCATGCAGGCCATATCAGCGAACCATACATGTCGTATAAGCGAATCCAGGAGCTTATAAATAGGTTAGATGAGCGAATCTGTATAGAATAGTGTGTTGGTCTTGTTTGGTTAGGCGAAGCCCTGCCAATTTGTCTCCAGAACTTGTAAACAGTTGATTAATCAATAAAAGAGACGTTAAATAGTGAAATCAAGCTTTACGAAGACCGAATCAATGAATTCCGCCTCTGATTCTGTCTAAGCGCTCTTCTGATCGACTCGTCAGGTCGCGAAAACGATCCTACAAGTGGTATCAGAGCTCAGGAGGAAGAGTTCTTACCGTTTAGCTCGATTTTCGCTCAAAGTTCTTACTTGTACACCTTTTTTCTTCGTCAGACCAAGATTTTAAGGTCGGAATTCGCTCAAAATTTCACAGATTGTGCGCAATACGTTAACAACAAACCCTGGAAAGTTTGATGCAAAAATACAGTCTAAAAGTGGGTCAAAATGATGTTCGATTGAGGTCCGCTTTTACGGTCCGTGATTAGGAGATCCGCTGTTGTGTCAAGTCTGGTCCGCTGATAACTCACTTTTTGGTCCGCTTTTAAGTGCTCATCTGGTCCGCTTTTAAGGTTGTTGTCTGGTTCGCTTTTGTGACAAAGTCTGGTCCGCTTTTGTGACAAAGTCTGGTCCGTTTTTGTGTCACATTAAGTGAGGTCCGCTTCAAAAGCACATCAGCAGGTCCGCTCATAAGGACATTAGGTGATCCGCTTTTAGTGACAACTGGGGTTTCGCTTTTGTGTTCAATAAAGGCTTGTCGGGATTCTTTGTAAAATGACAATGAGGTTTGATGAACAGGAAAACAATGATCTGAAAAGGTTGAATGATTGGTATCGAGGATATTTCAATAGTTCTTATCAGAAAATACCAAAAAAAATTTGGTATGAACGTTTCAAATGTTTTCTGAGTAAGAAAGATGAAAAATTGGATGATTTGGAGAGACGTTTTGATCGTTTGATTGACTATTTGAAGGAACATCAAATAGTGATAACAGAAGCTGATAAGATATCAAAGTTCGCTAATGGTTTATCAGCTGAATGGGATGATTTTTTGAAAAATTTGAAAGAAAATTCTAATTTTTCAAAATTAACTCTGAATAAATTCATCAGCGAACTTAAAAATCACGATAATGAGAATTATCAAAAGAAGAGAGAAATATTGGATAAGATAAAAATAAATTTGGAAGACTTGAGTTTAGATGTGATAAAAGAAATAAACAAAAGAATCAATGTTTGTTGGGGAACAAAAAGAAATTCGATATATGATATGAAAAGAGGCTGTTATATTGATGATAAAAGAAATCCTCTTGATCTTGTTACAATCTTTGGTGCAGGTACATATAAGATAGAGAAAGAACAAGTGCCGAAGGTTGAAGAATTTGTGAAGAATGAAACTTAAAGTTCTGAATCAGTGTGCTTCAAATGTGTCAACTTTAAGACTGAAAATGACAAACTCTTGAAGGATGCGGAAAGTTTGACATCGGAAGTCAAGAAGTTAGAAGATGGAAAGCAGGCTGATGATAAACAGATTCTTATGTTACAAGACAATTGTGAGAAATTGAAAATTGACAATGACAAACTGTTGGATAGACTGAACGTTTGACATCAGAAAACAAAATTTTGAAAGAAAATGTAAAGGTTTTTGAAAGTAAACAGAAATCATCAGAAAATGAATATTTCTGGATAAAATTGGAGAACAAAAATCTGAAAGCTAATGAAGTGAAATTTCAAGAACAGATAAAAGTTTTAGAAAATGAAAAATCTGTTCTTGAAAACTTGAAAAATAAGAATGAAAATTCAATCAAGTCTCATCTTGAAAGAATATCTCAGCTTGAACATGAAGCTGAGAATGCAAGAAACAAGATAGATGAACTTGAAAAGAAATTGATAGGTTTTGTGACTGCATCAGACAGGTTGAATTTTCCTTGTCCGAAACCAATCAATTCAGTTCCAATAAGTGACAATGTCACAAACTTTGACAATGTCAAAGTTGAAGATTGCGATGAGAAATCTGATGATGTAAATGAAAAATTAGAAAAACAAAAATTGTTTTTGAAATTGAAAGAAAAATTTCAGAAAACTGTTCTACAATCGACTGAAAAAGGTGAATGTTGTAAACAAAGACCTTTGAAGAATAAAGTGGAACAGAAACAAAAAAATAATAAAAGTTCATCAGATCGATCATCCAGTCGTAATGAAAAATTACAAAAAGTAAAAAATGAAAATTCAAAAAGTGTTGGTAATAAGTGGTGCAGGTCGGACCACAGTGCTTCAAAGCCAAATTCAGCAAATTTGAGAAAGGAATATCACCAAGCCAAACAATGCTTTGATCTGAGCGTTTGGACTCAAAATGGTGATTGGTACGATAACAGAGTGTGTTACAGTTGCGGATATCACGGACACATTGCTGTTAACTGCCAGTATTGGAGTTATGAGACCAGAAGGTGCTTTAACTGCAACATCAAAGGTCACATTGCCAGAGATTGCCCAAGGAAATCAAGTGAAAGATTGAGGGTTAATTCTCAGAAAGTGGCAAAGATTCCAGTCAAAGTCAAGCCCCAGGAACAGAAGGTTCTGAAACCTAAATTTCAAGAACAGTCAATTCAAGAAAAGAAAGTTAAACCTTCACAGGGGCAGAAAGACAGACTGAGGAAGAAAAGAAAGAAAGCAAGAGAATATCTTGAGAAGATTTTGTCTTCGGGTTCATCCGTTGGAAAGAATAAGAGTTCTGATGAATCAACTTCCTCGGCTGCAAAGTCAAGCAATATGAGTTCATCAGATACAAATCTGAGGATGAAAGAAGAAAAGAAGAAGAAAAAGGTCGGCGATGAATCTGACAGGTCAAAGTCAGACAAGCCATCTGCAGGCAATGATTCTGGTTCGTTAAAGCCAGAGGAGCCATTGGTTGAGGTAAAAAAGAAGAATTCTGGTTTAACTATGGATGAGAAAAATTTTCCACCATTGTTGAATAAGAATTCAAAATCACCCAAGGACTGTCAGGCTTGGGTGAATCTGTTTAAGTGAAAAACCTGACTTGCCGGAGTTCCCAGGTTGGTAAAAGTGGAACATGAATCGGCATATTTCTTGAGAAATTTCACTTTGGTGATTTTTCGCTTCAAATGTGGTAAATCAGGGACATTAAGTTGTACTTGATTTTTTACAAATGTTGTTTGGGTTTTGAAACTGGAAATGATAAATCTTTAAAAATGTTTGAAGAAAATAAGATGATGAGATAACCCTGAACCTACAAATGGTTGATAAACAAACTAATTTTTCCGGAAAAACCATTTTGATTGAAACAAACTTAAGTGTTTTGAAATCATAATGGGAAAATAGTTTGTTGTGAGGGGGAGTTCTGATTGTTTTTGCATAAGATTGGTGAATTGAGGTAATTCACATAATGTTGTCAATTTTCTTGTATAGTTTGTTTTCAATTTTTCCTCGGAAAATCAAAATTGAAACATATTTTGATTTTAGGGGGAGTAGTAAAATTTTGAAAAATTTAAAAAATTGAAAAATACAAAATGAGATTTGTTGCTATAAGAGGAAATGATAGTAAATCGGTAGACTTTCACAACATGCTAGAGATTTGTAAAGTCAAAAGTGTTTTAAACAAATCTTACTAATGATGTGTCAGTAGGCTTCACACAGTTAGTAAATTGTATTCGAGATATAAACTTAAATTCAAACTTACTTATTTTGTGGGGAACTCTACTTGGATATATAGGTAACCCCTGAAATCTCGTTTGAAAGGTTTCTTATTCTGATATACTAGGTGTTTTACTCAATGATGTCTGGGGTATTATCCCGGGACTTCTGCTGAATGGAAGTTCTGACCTAGTCCCCGGATAATAGTTGCTGCAAAATGCTTGAAACATAGCATAAAGCCCTCAGCTGATTAGACAATAAAATTGATAATCAGTTGTTGTAGCTAAAAGATCTCCTAAAGGGGACACACCTTGAAGTCGAAACTGATATCTCTCTGCGCATACGGAAGTATCGACCTGAGATCCCTCAGTTTTCGCATATCCCCTAATTTATATTCAGATATCATTCGTAGTATATTCTTACCTGTAAATCAGAATATTGGGATCTGGATACGGGAGTATATTCAAGTGGTGGGACATGCAAATAAGTTTAATTTCTAAAATATTAAATACGTATCTTGAATCAATTGAAAACTTGTGTAGAGGTTTAAGTGGACAACAATACTAACAATCAGAAGTAAATTTGTTTGAACATATGCTGATTAATTAAGATCAACGGTGTTAGTGATTTGTCTCAAAAACCGATATGATCCTCTTGCACAATCTCTCAAAAATAGTGTTTCATTTCTGTATTTCATTAAATTCAAAAATTCAAAAATCCAAAAATATTGTATTTTTGATTGAAATTTGAAAATTCCAAAAAGATTTTCGACAACAGAGTGTGAAGAGCTGATTTTCTTCATTTCAAGTGCTAAACATGTTGAACTTGTGGTTTGGGAGAGAGAGTGTGAAAACGTGAAGATTTTAAAACGAATAAATGGTTCATTAAATTTGAAGTTTAAGTTGAATGTTAACCTACATTTGGACCTTTATAATTTTTAATGATTAATCTGAAAGTGTTCTTTTCAAGGTGTTTGAGATTTGTGTAGGTATTTGAGCTGATCAGAGAAAAGCCATGATATAGTTTCATTAGTGGTAACAAATCCCAGACGGCGATCCCAGCATGATGATAGGGGGAGTCTGATGAAAGTTATAGCCAGAGAAAATTCCAGGCACAAGATTCCAGGAAGTAGTTACTGAAGTTGAAATGATTCCAGGAGAATTTCCTGAAGAAGACCAAAATTTGAAGAGCCTAGAGATTGATCAAGACTATAAGAGGTACAGATAGGAAGCAGCCAAAGACTTGATGAATGACTCCATCAACATCTGAGGGGGAGTCTGTTGGTGCACTTCATCTGTTGATTTCGTCTTGGATCAAGTCTTAGTCTTAGAATATTATTTTAGGGCTCATTGTACGAGAAATCATGAGGTTGTATATGATTAGTATGGTTCGCCTTTAAGGACATGTGGTAGAAGGTTCGCTTTTACGTACACATGTAGGTTCGCTTATATGGACATGTCCATATAAGCGAACCATGCAGGCCATATCAGCGAACCATACATGTCGTATAAGCGAATCCAGGAGCTTATAAATAGGTTAGATGAGCGAATCTGTATAGAATAGTGTGTTGGTCTAGTTTGGTTAGGCGAAGCCCTGCCAATTTGTCTCCAGAACTTGTAAACAGTTGATTAATCAATAAAAGAGACGTTAAATAGTGAAATCAAGCTTTACGAAGACCGAATCAATGAATTCCGCCTCTGATTCTGTCTAAGCGCTCTTCTGATCGACTCGTCAGGTCGCGAAAACGATCCTACAGAAAACAAAGATATGTGGTGGAATTAATCTAAAGCTAATTAAGAAAGTGGTGACTTTGAGACTGTTTTGGATTGAAAATTATAAAACACTGTCAACACTATGTGAATTTGATTTTGGATATGTTTAATATAATTAAATTATTTAAATATTAGTTATTCAAGTACTATTTTTCCTAAAATTTAAAAAGTATATTTAAACGTTTCATTTTATTTGATACGTATATGTGAATTTGATTTTGGATTTGTTTTATATTATTAAATTGTTTAAATATTATTTATTATTTAATTTAAGGCATATTGAATTTGATATTTATTTGTTTTATATTATTAAATTGTTTAAGTTATTATATATTATTTATCTTAAATTTTTTAAATAATTGTTTGTTTTTTCTATCATTTTTATACCTAGATTTGTTGTTTGTTTTTTCTATCATTTTTATACCTAGATTTGTTGTTTGTTTTTTCTATCATTTTTATACCTAGATTTTTTTTAAAAAGACATTTAGTAAATCTAATATTTTGTTTACTCTCAAAACTAGTTACTGTATAATATTTTTTTTTCTTTTCTAAGCTACCTCCTATTCTTCTACTATAAGTAGGTTACGGTCACAGTCCATTTAAGTAAAAACTTCACTTTTTTTTTTTAAATGTTTTAATTTTATTGCTTGCAAATTTTAGTTTAGATAATGTTATACAAAATCTGGTTTTAGTTTTGTTTATATGAGCCTATTTAATTATGTTATATTATTATTATTATTATTATTATTATTATTATTATATTTTACTTTATTTGATATAAGATTTACCAGTTATGTGATTATTTTTCATGATTCTTTCATTATTTTCCTCCTGAAACCGGCTCGATGTTGTAGCGTATAAGCTTATATAAATATATATTTGAGTAAACTGCAGTTTTACCCCCTGGGGTTAGATGCGATTGGAAACCTTACCCCCTAAAACGAAAATCTTGTCGTCTTACCCCTCAACTATTGAAAAACGCTACAATATTAACCCCCTCCCTCTGTGTTAAAATTTGTTTAAAGTCAACGTCACTTATTAACGGTTAAAGGGTGATATAGTCTTTTTCACTTGTGTTTGATTGCTTCCTCAACACAACACCCTATATTATAAACTTCACTTCGACCTTACCCCCCAAGTATTCCCCCAATCTCCTTTCTTCTCTCCGGCGAACACACCACCGGCGACCACACCAAATTTCTTCAATTTTCACATAAATTTAATAAATTTAAAGAGAATGCAAAGCTTTACAAGAACACAGTGTTGTGTTCGTCATCGTTATCGATTTTTTATCAACGAAAAACACGAAGTTTTAGCAGTTGCACTAGCAATGTTGTTTCTGACAAATTACACGTCAATCGTTATCAATTTTTGTCTCTAACCGGGAGTTTTCTTCTTCCCGCCTCTATCTCCACTAACATCCTTTCCTTATTCGCTCTCGCTATCTCTTCTGTATAAAAACCCATATTATCTACTTAGCTCGCCCCGTCAAAGACGGTGACGGGCTTTACCATCAATGGCTGAACCGACATTTTAATGCCCCCTTGATCATGTATGATTCTTGTCAAGATGAAGAAACACATATGCCATTATTAGTTTACACGTATACGAGTGTTAGCTAACAGGCAACTCACGTTACTCACATGTAGCGACCATGCAAACCAACAAGGGTAAATAAGACGTACCAGGCGTGTTTTCACTCCTCGAGTGGACATCCTATGTTCGAGATTCCTCATCAATAACTATCAATGACAACATATGCTACATTCTTGTTGTTAAAACCCAAACCCACTGCCAATACGCGTACCTGTCATGTTTTCAATCTCTAAAAACGCTTTTAAGTTTAAATAAAAATCAATACACAATTTAAAGCTTAAATAATAATTAATATAGATATTTTATGATTAAGTAGTAGTTAGCATGTAATTTTAAAATTTAAATAAAAACTAACATGGTAAAATTCGAGTATTTCTTATTATTCATAGTTTAGTAGTTTATTTAAGTTCAATTTATTTTTAAGATATGTTACTTTGGGTATTTAACTAGGGATTATTATTAGTTATTTTATTAATTATTTTTTATTGAAAATGTAATCAGGTATTATGGACCTTATTTTGATGTATTATTTTAATATTTTCTGGATTTTAATATAAAAACAGAGCGACAGAATCATAAATGCATTATACCCTTTTATTTGTTTTTTTATGTTTGTTCCAGCTATATTATTAGAAAAATAATTGGTATTTGGATTTTCATAAATGCATTATACCATTCTATTTGTTTTTTATGGTCATTTGATTTCTCATTTGAAAATTATTGTTCCAGTAACGGGACAAAAATACTAGTTAAATACATTTAGAAGATAAATTAATAAAAGTTTAAGATTTTATATCCTTTGTATTGTTTAATTAAAAGTGAGTTGCACCTCGTCGAATTGCACAAAATCAAGTTTTGTTTGTTTAATTAAAATACTAAAAAATATATAAAATATCTATCTCTCATCGAGTTGCATAGTAATCAAGCATTCAAATTCTTCATCTTTAACCATTTGTGAAGGTGGAGATCACCGCTGGCAATTCCGTTGCCAAACCTGCTGGTGATCCTGATATTTTCGGCGATTGAATAGAACAAAACAATGGATGAAAACAGAAGATTTACCGTCGGAAACCAGAGTCGTGCAAGAAAATAAATCAAACAAGATCGAAACGGATCTAAGCAAAAACCACAAACTAGGATAATAAACTATTTATTTTTTTTAACAACAATGCCTATGTTATTAATCAAAGAATTAATTGAACTCTAGCATAACAAGCATGTGTTCCTAGAAAAATAAATGCATGTACTAATTATTGTTTTTTAGGCCAACAGAATCAATCTCGAGCACTTCTGGGACATTCACTGGATAAACGGAGTACTTCGAGAATAACCCGAGTCCACCACCAATTCCGGGGAAAGCTCTATAACCCCCCGCCCGTAGGCACGACGACAGTGTAATTACCGGTAAAATTGTTTGGCTCAAGGATCCAACCCATATTTTCATGGGTCTCCTATCATTGCCCACCAACAGTGGCGGACCCAGGAATTTTTTCATGGGGGTGCGGAATATTTTTAAAAATTTTAGGCCCCTAGGTATATAAGTAAAAAAACCGGTTCGTATCGGGTCGGGTCGGGTCATGTAAAACAAACGAACATCAAACTAAATTTATATAATCATCAAAAACATGTCAAACCTTGTTACAAACATAATTAAAACGTCGACGCTCTACGAGTTTTCATTTTTTGAAATCTATCCAAAACATCATCTAAAATTAAAATTCTTAAGCAATTCTTTCTCTATATAACATAAGTTTATCGCTCCATAACATAATGTTTCAAATTTAATTTTAATTTTCAACTATTCAAGCTCTAGAAATCATAACGTAAGTTGTAATCATCCTAAAAATATATAAACAACATAATCACCCTAAAAATCTTCTAAACAACCTAAACAACGTCAAAACACACAAAATTTCAAACCTATTTAACAACTTTATTACCCTTTTTTTCTCCTATAATATCAACCAAAGTCATCAAAATAACAAAGAAACTTACCCGTGTTCGGATTCCGGTTAGATTTGGTGTCAAACGGCGGTGGTATGGTGGCTGATTACGGTGGTCGCCGGCTGTTGGACTGTTGTCGTTGGGTGATGTTGTTCGTTGGCAGTGCAGGGACGCAAGAGAGAGAGAGCAGGAGACAATTTCTAAAGGTTTTGGGCTTTAATTATTTTATTATAGTTTGAAATATTGTTGGGTTTGGTTAATGGGCTAAAACTTAGTGGGCTAACTAGTTAGGAATTATAAGTGGGTAAAGGTATGGGTATTTAGGTTTAGTTAGTTAGGTATTAAAAGTTATATAATTTAGGTAGTATTTTTTTTAAATAGAAGTTTACTAAAAAAATATAAAATATAAATTGATAATACTTTTTACCTAAGGAGTGCGGACGAAAAATTTCAAGGGTGCGGTCGAAAAATTCCAAGGGGTGCGGACGAAAAATTCCAAGGGATGCGGACGGGATTTTCGACGGAAATTAGCACTAATTTTTTTTCCCCGGGGGTGCGCCCGCCCACCTTGGGGTGGACTTGGGTCCGCCCCTGCCCACCAATGCCTCACTCTGCACCAAGTAGGAGTTAAATCTGCATCTCTCAAGAGAAATACAAGCCCCTCATCACTTGATATAAAGATCATTGGCTCAATTATTGTTTTTTAATTAGAAAATTAGATTAATTGTGAACCCCATACATACCTACCCTTTCATGTTTCAGGTGCAATTTTTTTTTTTTAGTTTTAACCCATCCATACTTGTGGTCTTTCAAGGAAAATAAAAGCATGTACCAAGTTATTATTTTTCAATTAAAAAATATTTTTTATTTATGAAACGACTTCAGGATTCGTATGTAACTACTACGAGTATATTATATAACCCTAAAAAAGAGCAACTCGGATTGCCCCTCTAAAATGAAAAGCTGTGATTTTAAAAAAAATATACCTCTTTACTTAATTATTATATATACAATACATTAACTAACACACCTTTTGAAAATTATATGTACAAACAAATACTAACTTGAAACATAACCATAAAATTAATAGACGTAACTTTTGAAAATTAACCATAAAATAAAACCAAATTATATTGTATATTAATAGCAACTCGGGTTGCGTTTATACACACGTTTTGAATTAATAAATTCTATTAATGAATTGCTGCGACTGTTTGTTGCATTTCATATTTCACACAGCCTCAAAATGACACATCCTATAACCAATCAGTCGAACCACTAAAATATTCAAACAAACCGACAAAAACCATTCAACTAAAGTATATATAGATCCTCTATTTAACATACCTACATTCAAATGAGATACATCTACACATCCCATAACCATACAGTGGTGCCGAATAAAACATCCAAACAAACCTAATATATCATTCAACGAAAATATTATAATAATAAGCAAACCATATTATTATTGTTAATAAAGAAACCGGCTATCTGAAGAATGTTAACAGAATGAGGAAGATAGTGTATATATTGTACTATGTATATTTGTATAATAGATATAGTTATTTTAAAATTAAAAACCAATAGCCATAAAATCATAAATTCATGATGCAAGTAGATGCATCCAGTGTGCAGAGAAACTTGATAATAAATACATCATGACACCTGTAATACATTTTTTTTTTTGTATAAAAAAGATGCGATCAGGAACAGCAAACGAAAATAATACACCACTACCTACTACTAGTTAACATTAATATCAGAATATCAGATCGTGGTTCATAATTGTAGTTTATTTAAAACATATATTAGAGATTAAAAAACGTGATTATAAATTTATAATATTTTATTAAAAATGATTTTTATAAGGGATCATAGGGTGGATTTTGTTGCCTATATATACTACACTCTCATTTTATCAAGTCCTCACAAGAAGCAATACATATATTTAACCATGGCTACTACTTGTCATATGTCTCTCCTCCTCCTCCTTGCCCTTGTAGCACTCACACCTTCCACCACCTCAGCTGCATCCCCAAACCCAAACTTATTAAACTTACACCAACTTCTCCAACTACTTGGATTTCCGCCCGGCCTTATACCTGATCCTGTCGATTCTTTCACTATAACCCCTGCAGGCCTTTTGCCACCCACCTTCGACTTCACCATTCGCTTTAAGGAAGCATGTTACGTAAAATACGTATACCTCAATTACTATGCCCCGGTGTTTACCGGAAAGATCACCTTCGGTAAAATTTCCGGGATGATAGGCCATAAGGATCAATTCCCGACTGGCGAATGGGTAGATATGTACGACGTCACAGCAAAAGGCCAAAAACTCTACTTCACATTTGCTACTGCAAATGTAACGTACGATAGATCGCTGTTTGAGGAGGTTAAGACTTGCACAGATGGTCCTATTCTTCCTGATCACTCTAACAAATTCATCTCTAACGAACTCATCTCTCAGGTATTACTATTTATTTATAGGTTAGAATGTTGGTTTCAGGCCCCTCACAAACACACAGTAACTCACATATAAAAGATAACAAAAGGAAAAGTTTGCTGGTTATTTTATTCAACACCCAATGAAGCCTTAAATAGGCATACATGCAACAACGTGAACAAGAACCATTCAAAATACGACTGACTCATCTTCCTAAGGAATTGGTTGACTCAACCAACCCATTTGACCACATGCTAAATAGACTTCTAACGTATAGAGTGACCCTAACTTATTCAAAGATAACTTAATAAATAAATAAACCACGAATAACCAGCTGACCCAGCTGATCCGTAACCCGTACCCATCGACCCGTCATGTCAAGATTATCCAACATTGAAACTCGTGTATTATAATAAAGATGACATATAATTCATAAATCTCCAAATACTTTGTAGGCGTATCAAATATAATAATAATGAAAAATGTAAACTTAAAGTTAATTAAAATACATCTGTA